>NC_053433.1:18668250-18991804 GCF_007990345.1 Gossypium hirsutum
GAGTTGAATACGAGAGTAAGAAATAAAATTGACTAGTAATTAAATTAATTAAGTTAAAATAAATAGTATAGGAACTAAATTATAATGTGAGTAAAATGAAGAGATTTGATTAAAATTTGAGCAAGTCCTTAAGATGCTAAGTTAAGGATCAAAAATCAATTAACCCATAAGTATTACAAGGTTAGTGGAGGACTATGATTACCACCATCCATTAGAATTAATTAATAATAGGCATTGATTAAAATCTTTTTTAGGTAAATTAAGTCTAATTTATATATGTATATAGCTTAGTGGGGAGAGAAAACCAAAAGCAATTATTTCCTTTTATTCTTCATCAAGCTGTACGTAAGGAGAAGAAAAACCAAGTTTCTTCCTTTAACATTCT
The DNA here is from genome assembly GCF_007990345.1 of Gossypium hirsutum. Classification (NCBI taxonomy): domain Eukaryota; kingdom Viridiplantae; phylum Streptophyta; class Magnoliopsida; order Malvales; family Malvaceae; genus Gossypium; species Gossypium hirsutum. The sequence goes on from NC_053433.1 coordinate 18,668,636, forward strand.
GCTATTAAATCTAAAAGGGTAAGCTTTTGTTTCTTCTAAATTCTTCATGAACAACTAGGAAGCTAGTTTTAATTAATCCATTAGTTGGATTTTTTTTCTATTGTAATATTATTTCAAGTTGTCATTGAAGAGGTCTTGAGGTAGTTGAACCCAGAAACATGAAAATATGATACTTAAGCTTGATTATGTGAATATTATGGTAGGAATGTGATCTTTCATAATTTGATACGTTAAATTAGGCTCTCCAAAATAATCGAAGAGCATATTCTCAAGTGATTTAAATATCTTTTATATGTTTTTATCGATTTTTAGCTTTAACCATTAGTAAACGTTTTTGCTTAGTTTATCCCTTTTGAGACCCAAATTGGCCAAACAATGCTATGGGGAACCTAACGATGTGATTGAGTTGGTGTAGGGAAATGCTAATAGTCCAACCTCAAGGAAAACATTATTCAGAGTAAGTGTTACGACACTGATTCCATGGAAATTGTGACACCGAGTCCTTTCTATAACACCCCTTACCCGTATTTGTCGCAGGAACAGGGTTACGGAGCATTACCAAAATTTACAGGTCAAACACAAATATTTCATAACATTTAACATTCATATTAGAAATCATTTATAATAAATCATATTTTCCCTTAAATTAGCCTTCGAGGCTCAAAATATACATTAGAAACAAGTAGGGACTAAACTGGGTACTCAAATTTTTTTTGCAAAATCTCAAAATTTTATCAAGGTGCAAGGAACACATGCCCGTGTGGTTACGCCGTGTGAGCGACACGCCCATGTCTCAAGCCATGTGGGCATTCGAAATAGAGCACATGATCATGTCCTAGCCCGTGTTCGTACCCGTGTAACTCTCTGACTTGGGTCACAAGGCCAAGTCTCACGGCCGTGTGCTAGACCGTGTGAACATCATTAAATAAGTGCAGGGGTCACATGGCCAAGCCACACACCCGTGTGCCAGACCATATGATCAATTTTGAGTATTCTATTTTGAAAATTTGAAAATGCAGGGGACACAGGCCAAGTCACACGCCCATGTGCTAGGCCTTGTGTCACACACGGCTGAGACATATGCCCGTATCTATGCCCGTGTGGAAAAAATAAGGTTATTTCCAAGCCTTATTTCTCGCCCAATTTGTATTCCACCTACATCAACACCTTAACACTTTCACAAGCCAATATAAAACATTCAAATCAAGCCAAAACTAAGTCTTATACATGACATAACAACTCATATGTTCAATTATCCAAACTTACCAAAACAACCATACATACATATGAGCATATTTACCAAATTTATACTATCACAAACCGATCATTAACATACCTATACAATTTCCATCATTTATCCATTTTAAACACACATCAACATATTAAGACCACTTTTTACATATCAAAACATACCAATTACAAGCCATACCAAATGGCTAATTTTAACCAAACACATACATACCATCCATGACCACTTTTAGCTTATACATGCCATTATAACCAAAATGTAATTACTATATATATCGAAGTGAGCTGATGGATAGTGTGATGATATCTCTGCCAAGCCTCCAACCCAACGAGCTTTTGAATTACTATAAAACAGAAGAAATAAAACAGACTAAGCATGTAATGCTTAGTAAGTTTCTATAACATGAAATTTAACTTACCATTATTTCACACATAAGGTAAGCATACAAATATTTATCCAAAGAAATTTGGAAATTTTCCTAAACACATATAATCTCTAGAAACATGTTAGTCATGTACTTCATGTGAATATCAAGAAATAAGGATGAGCTCATCATGTAACAATTTTCATATATATATGCTTTCCACATCAAATATTCATAAACATGTACATTTTCATAATAATTCATATCTCAAGTTCAGATTATCCTATGTCAGAACTTTGCCTGTTGAATTTACTTGAAATAACGATGGATATACAAGTAGTACACTCGAAGTGTACAAAATTGTAATATGTCAATTCATATTCAGGAATGCTCATACGAGCACATAAACAAGAAGCACTCTTTAGAGCCTTATAATAGGAAGCTAATGTGAGCTGTATAACAGGAAGCTTATCCGGGCTGCATAACGGGAAGGTCATAAAGAAGCTCATGCGAGCCAATAATGGGCAGCTCTAAAAAGCCATTAATCAGGAAACTCTAGATAGCCATATATTGAGAAGTTCAAGCGAGCCAATATCTGGAAGCTCCGGAGAACCATTAGTTAGGAAGCTGCCAAAGAACCTTTAATTGGAAAGCTCACGAAGAGCCATATATCGAGACATTCATAAGAGTTGCGGTGTGTCCACAACACATGCAGAATGACAATTGATCGGGATGCTCTAAAGAGCTATTAACAGGAAGCTCGAGAGGGCTATTAACGAGACGCTCTTTCAAACTGTGGTGTGTTTGCAACATATGTAGGACCACAACCAATTCAGAAACCCTGTATCCATCGAAATTTCATCTATTCAAACGGAACTTAACATTTATCAGGCTTTTTCGAATATGTAATCAATTTCATATAAATAACAATTTCACAATTCACATATACAACATTCAATTCAAACATATAAATATACAAAAATTTAGTTACATGAACTTACCTCAACAAGTGTTCGTATATTTATAATCTGCTAATTCGATGCCTTCTCTTTTCCTCATTCTAGCTCCGTAGTTGGTCTATTCGAATCTATATGAATGAATTTAACATCAATTCATATTCAATTCAATTCACACCTTAGGCAAAATTATCATTTTGCCTCTATACTTTTAATCCTTATTCCAAGCCTAGCCGATTTTTACATGTAACATTAGTAGCCCATGTATTCCATAAAATTCAAAATTTTTTCATGAATTTTACAAAATTTTAATTTAGTCCCTAAATCATAATTTCATCAAAATTCCCTTTACAAAAATTGTTTATCTATCAACAACCTTTCATTTTCTACCATAAAATTTCATATTTCAACTATATTCATCCATGGAAAATCCTAAAACTTTGATAACTTTACAAATTAATCCCCGAGATAGCTAGATTAAGCTATTACAATATCAGAAATATGAAAATTTTTAAAAACGAGACAAGAAAACATAGCTAATTAAGCCAAAATAGCTTGCTTGAGTTCAATATCCATAATTAGGGTTTCCGTGTCTTTAATTTGGGAAAGATGATATAAAATGATGATATTTCTTATTTAATTAAAATATCATCTTTTATTATTTCATCTTTCCAATTTTATCATTTTCTTTATTTAATTTTCCATAGATGAATCATCATTCTTATATCAATTAAACATGTAATCGGTAAAATTTTCTTAACGAAATTCTTATACGATATTCCTATCATACGGTAGACCATAAAATAATTTTAAAATAATTTTTCTTAAGGACTTGGATTTGTGGTCCTGAAACCACTGTTCCAATTTCACTGAAAACGGGCTGTTACACTTTCACCTTACGGATGCAAAAGTTCAATGCAAAACCAACATGGAGGTTACTATTTTAGGAGTTGCAATACCGAGGGTAGGATGTGGAGACACTGAGCGAAAGTCGTGACACCGTGCCTCTAGGGTCGTGATACTATTGAAGGTGTTGAAGTGAAGAAATTAAGGCCAACTCTAGTGATGTCGTGACATCAACCAATGGATGTCGTGATAATGAAACCCTAAGATCCACTAGTTCACCACTGTTTAGGGTGTCACGACATCAATATTTGATAGAGAGAAAAATTACTATGGGGTTAGGTTTTTTTTCCAACACCATCTTTAATCAAAGTACAACTTTTAGGGGCATTCTTGTCAACTTTTTGGATTGTAATCAGATGTTAAAAGCCACTTTTGGCTGAAAACTAAAATGAGCTAATTATTTTTACTTTTCTATTATCCTTTTAGCTAAGTACTTAGCCTTATTCACCATTTTTAGGGTTTGGTTCTTAGCTTTTTTTGGTTTTAGTTGTTAGCTAGTTAATTTCTATTATAGCTTGGTGTTGTTTGCATTTTAGTACTCAAAATCCATCTTATAATTTCATTTTCATCCAAAAACCTTAATATATTTTAGCTCCACCTTAGCTTCAAAGTGTAAAAATTTGATCTTTGTGGGTAGTTTTCACCTCTATTGTTGTTGTCATCTTCTTCTTCAAGCAACCATTAAGAAATTTCTAAGCCTTTTTCAACTCTACTTTTATGCTCATTCGAATGGATGATTTGAATGTATATTAGGTTGTTGTCTGAATGAATATAATGTTTGGTAACTAAGTCTATGGTGGTTGATGGAAATGTTGTTTGTTAGTTTTGGTACAAGGATTAAATCGTAAAAATTAGATTAAATCGAATAAATTTCAAAATTTAGAATTGATGCCTCTAGGTGAATATTTAAGTAGGTGAGACCAATAGGAGATCCTCCTGAGTACCAATTTGGTTGTCCCAAGTTAGTTTGGTGAGGTCGAGAGATAAATCAGACTAAATCGTCTGATTTAGTAAAATGGTGATCGAGAGGTAAAATTAAACCAATTATAAGTTTTAACCTTTTAGATCCCTAACCCAAAGACTAATCAGCAATATAGAAGTCAATCAACTTCTTGCGTGCATTGAATTGTTAATCGTGTAATTTTTACTATTTTGTAATTTAGTCCTTCTTCATGTTAAATAGTTGATTAGTGTAATTATCTGTTGATTATGATTTTTTGTAATATAGTTTTTAGTGAGTAGCTAGCTAGGCTTCTTGGGTTCAATCTTTGGAATACTCGGGTGTTCCATTATAACACTATAAATATTACAACTAACTTGTCACACTTGTAGTAAAGACACTATAGTTATACTTTTATTTGTGTTAATTCATAGTCCTAGTGCACATACATCAAGGTGCGATCAGAATGAAATGAGTTATCTTGGAATGTAGTTAGATTAAGTTTAAAACTTTAATATTGTTATTGAGTTTTAGGGATTAAATTGTAAAGAATGGATGCAGTTGGAAATAAATATTATGGATTGATAGTTTGAGATCTCTAGAGAATAAATTCGAAGTCATTTTTTAACTTAATAAAGTAAATAACAATATACGAGCAATTCAGATATAAAGATTAAAAAATGACTTATTTGTAAAGTATGTAATTATGCTTAGTTTTGGGTATGTTTTATTTGGTTGTGAAATTGATACAATTTCATAAATGAATTATCAAATGTAATGGAAGCGAGACCGGATTGTCTAGGGTTTAATGTGATAGAAGCGAAATTGGTTTGTGCTAACTTAATATGTCTTAATCCATATTTTTAATTGATGATTGTATATTTTAAATTAATGGTAGCCATAAATTGCAAAGTATGTTTGTTTTATGTTATGATTGAAATCCAAATGATAGTGTAAATATCAAGTAGTGACCTCCAAGCTTAATTAATGAACAAGGTAAGTAACTATAATTTATGTAAATTAATGTAATTGAGATTGAAAGCTAAATTGCTATGCTTGATTATATGATTTGATATAAAGCTATGATATGTATTATATTGATGTCAAGTTAAGTTAATAACTTAGATAATTGTTGAAATAATAAATATAAGTGTATTTTTATGTGAATAAAATTGGTATAAAGTTCAACATGAACTATAAGATCATGATGATAGTAATTGACATATATATATAAAGTGAAATATAAATTATTATAAAGCTATTGAGATAAGCTTAGCTACTATGGTATTTTGATGAAAAGTGTGTGATGTTATGTGCTCATGTTGATTAAATTTTATAAAATGTTATTGAGAAAATGATATGTGTATGGTTGGTATAAGAGATTTGAAACTATGAATATTGCATGTAATGGTACTATGAAATTATGAAGTTTCCCTATTAAACGATGCTAGACATAGTCAGTTTATAGTTGACATGTTATAAAATTCATATATGCTGCTAGTGGGAGCATTTTGGCACTTCGGTGCGACTCATTTGGCACTTCAGTGTGATTCATTCTAGCACTATGGTGCATTGCATTTTGCAGACTGTTAGAGAGATTAGTGCATTTATGACTGGTAAGCACTTTAGTACTTATTGTGGAGTGTTAGGGGATTAATCTGCGTACTCATACTTGTGCCTACGTCCAGTTAATAAGGGCCAATTGTAAATAATAATATGTCATTCTGTTTCCGATAATGAAAGGTTATTCTGATCTTGGTAATGATATCATGATTCTGAGAATGATATGTGATTTTGATCATGCTAATAATGAACACGAGGTGGTTTTGATAATGAGATTGACTAAACGAAATGATATCATGAAATCATTGATAATGGTATGGAATATGACATCTTGTTGTTAATGAAATACTGGATAGTTGAATTGATTTGATGATTTGATATAATGTATTAATAGTTCGCTTATTAGCTTAAGGTTTTAACATATTGAATTCATATTATGTTAGCACCACTGAGTATTCAATACTTAGTGTGCAGGTTTATTTGTTTCTATTCATAGATCTAGGATAGATTTGATAGATTAAAGGTTTCACGAAGCATCTAAGACTCAAAGGTTCATCACAGACCAATTTTATATTTTTTTTCTTATAAGTGGTTAAAAGCATGTACCTAAGTTGAGTCATATAATTAAATGTCATTTTTGGGTCTTTTAATATGCTTTGGTACTTGTTGGACATTTGAGTGTTCTAATGTTGAACTGAGCTATTTAATTTTGATGTGTATATGCATTATTATGCTTACTTGATAAATGGTACAATTGGGCTAAGCGGTGATGCTATGTTTCAAAGTTATTTGATAATGTTTTTGAATGCAAAATTGATGTTTTATAATTAGCTGATATAGTGATTATGCATAGGTATGATAAAGTTTCCTGAAGTGAAAATAGTACTTTTGACATTTTTGCTATTTGGCCTCGAGACAATAAAATTATTGTCTCGAGATACTTTAAACAAAAAAAATTAAGATTTAAGGATTTGAATAAACATAATGATATCATCTTCACTCTCTTCACTCTCTACTCAAATTGCTTGAACTCTACTTGATCTAATTAAATTAATTTATTCTACTAAACTTAGTAAAATTAATTTGTAAAAAGTGATAGATTAAAATTCTTGTAAAATTTATGTTTGACATAAATTGAGACTCTTACTCTAGTACTCCACTCTATTATATAAAAAACTAAAAAAAAAAAATACCAATTGTATTTGGTTTATTATCCAAAAGCGTACCAGTCATCCTTTTATGGAGGCCAAATTGGGCAGATAATGCAGTCGGCGTCAATGTTGAGTGGAGACAGCCTTCCCATTGATCGACGGGCTTTCTCTCTAATCTTTCCTTTTCGATTGTTCCATCACTGTCAGCTGCATTTTGCTTTTGTATTATTGGTTCCACGCCCCCCTATTCTCAAATACTATATCTATCAAAGCTTAATGTTTTGGTTCTCATTGATAAAACCAAGAAAGCAGCCGGTTCAATTTCATTTTTATCAAACTATGTACTAATAATTCCCACACCAAATCCAAAGCTGAATTCAATAATTATTTTGTTTTTTCACTAGAAAATGATGGTTTATATGTAGTTTCCAGGAAATTTAATAACTTGTATCATCCTTTCACTACGTTCAATTTGAAGAGGCAAAAGGATAAGGTGATACTTTTGTACGTAAAATCTATGCTAACATATATTTTTGGCAAAATAAATCTTAGTTTGTGAATACAATTTTTTTAAGAGGTATAACATCCTTTAATTTTATAAGATAAATTATTTTAATCTTTTATTTAATTTTTCTTTTTTTCTTTTTTTAATTTTTTAATTTATATTATTTGTTAAATCATCTTAAAAAATGATAAAAAATTAATATTTGATATGACCTACATATAAATTGCCACATAGATATTATGTCATGTCATGTCATGTCAGAAATGAATTAATTTTTTAATTTAAAAAATTTAAAAAAATTATTTTTAAAAAATATTAAAAAGTATAAAGTATAAAAATATTTTTAACTTTTAAAAATAATTAATTAATTACTAAAGTGACATATACGTGAACTGTCAGTGGATGTCACATTATCAAATTTAACAACCATTAACTTTTTCATCTATTTTAAGATTATTTGACAAATAATACAAGTTTAAGGGTTAAAAGAGATAAAAAATTAAATGAATTACTTTCAATAGTGATAATGATAAATTTAGTTTTAAAGCTTATTTATTTTGTGGCTTTAATATTTTCTTTATTATTATTATTATTATTATTATGAATTACTTTAAGCCTTTAAATTTTAATTAAATTGTTCTTTTTAAGAAAAAGTTGATTGAACTTTTAATTTTTTAACGACACAAATGTGATAACTTTTTAATTGTTCACGTGTATTTAATTGTTGACATAAATAATTATTTTTAATTTATTATTATTTTTTAAAAATTTTATGTATTTTTTTAATTTCTATAAAGTATACACCAACTATTATATGGACAGGCTCATTCTTGATATTTTTGGGGCCTTAGGCAAAACAATAGAATGGGGTTTTAGGTTCCTTAAAAATTGGTAAAAAAAAAAATTGAACTCCTAAAAACTAAAGAAAATTGTTTTGGGGCCCTTAAAAATTGGTATATTATTTTTTTACTTTTAAAAATTAAGTCTAAAATTGAAAAATAATATTTTAAATCCCTTTCACCTTAGACGCTGGGCAATCGCACCTCCAAAGCTGAGTCTGTATATGGATTGTATGTTATTATGATTAAAATTTTAATAATTCCCTTAGTTACGTGAATGGATTAATCTTTAATTGTTGTTGATAAAATTTTTAATTTAGCTGATGCAAGTGAGATATTTGTTGGCCCCAATTATGAAGTGGCTGGTATTAGATACTCATCACAATAATAGAGAGGTAATGTTGAACATAGTTTGACCATATTTGCCTACATTGAGGGAGAAAATTAATTATTTAAAGAGTACAAAAACACCCTATAAACTTGATACGAATCAAACTTAATTTCCATGTTCACAGTGTTTAAACATATAAAATATATTTAACCTTTTTTTTATACCTTTAGGCCTATTAACTCAATCTTATACAGAACTTTTCTTCAAATTTATGTAGGGTCGGGATATTTTGATAAAAAAACAAAATGTTTTATGCCTTCTTTAATACCAAGACAAGCTTTTTTGTATGTATAAATTTTAGTCACATTTAAGTTAAATTTTATGAGTAACTACTTCATTTAAATATTTTAATTGTGAAGATATCCAATTACAAACAAAAGCAAAAATAAATCATCCTAAGTATTATTTAGATAGAGTATTTTTTAACTTTTACATTTAGTAAGCTGCACGGTAAGTGACTAGGCTTGTTTTACTTTGAGGAATAATGTCCAATAAAAACCTATTTGCATCAATTATTATCATCAAGAGGGCACATATTGTCCCAAGAGAGCGGCTTTGTTCCCACCTCAATCTTCATCACCTTATTTTAACTACCAGAATCGTGATAATTTGGAAGTAGCAAATTGATCTAATACTTCTATCCGGAAGAATTATTGTGCAACATTCTCCAACAATTTGAGATGAAACTCTCTTGAAGAAACAAATAAGTTCCTTCTTGTGGGTATTGTTATATTGTCTAGCCCAACTATAGGAAACTTTTACAGTCTCAAAGCACTCCAAGATAAACCTTGAAAAACAAATAAGTTCTTGTTTTTTCCAAATACGCCACATGATGAAACCAAAAAAACAAGATCAACTAACTCCCACGTAGACAATTCCAATTGTAACTTTAACCATTCCAATAAATCACCAGAAAAACCTTGTTTTGTTGATTTTCGGGCGCTATATGCAGCCAAACTTTCTTCTTAGCTACACAATCTCTCAAAACATGGAGAATATCTTTCAAATCATGACCACAAAATGAACATGAACAATCCTGGCCAATACCTCACTTAACTGATTCCACATTGGTAAGTAATTGTCGTTTGATGGTAAGCCAAATGAATAAGCGAACTCTTTGGGGTCTCTGAAACTTCTAGATAAGTTTCGAAAACTCATCTTTAGAATGCCAAGAATTCTCCGAAAGTGCCCAATATGCACTTTTTACAGCAAAAGCCTCTGTTGGAGTACGACTCCAAACAATCCTGTCAAGTCCCACCAAAGGATGCAGAGGAGAAATACTCATAATTCGCTTCACCAAATCTTCAGACAAACAAATACGAAGTAACTCAAGATTCCACACACCTCTTGTTACCATTTCATTTCTTTATTACTTTTTCACTTACAAATTTCTCTTGTTACCATTTCATTCCTTTATTACTTTTTCACTTACAAATTTCTAACTTATCTAACACCTCTCTCAAATTGAGATCTAATAAAGATTTTAACTCAATTTTAAAGATAAAAACTCTATTTATAAAACTTATTGTTCATATTAAAAATATTTACCTATTAAATAAATTTAAGGTCAAACTTTACTATTAATATCCGTTCTATGTGTAAATTACATATTTGATTTTTGTACTTTAATTTGGTTAATTTTAATTCTCATACTTTTTTAATTTTGAAATTTTAGTCTTGAAATAAACATAATATATTAAATTCATTAAGTTAAATTTTACTATTTTAAAAATCTTATACACTTAGCATATTATTAGATTTGTAATATCATGTCAACTTGTTATCACATAATGCTCATAAAAAATTTAGTTTATTTTAATTAATGGATTCAACTATTATTATTTGAGTCAATAATAAAATTTTAATATTCAAAAAGTTTGGAGGCTAAAACTATCAAATTAGAGAATATGAATTAAATTCAAATTTAATGTATTTGTATGGAAGTAATAAATTTAATTGAAAGACAGAAAATTTTACAATCTAAAAAATCCAAATTTTAAGAACTGATTAATGTTGGAGGAATAAATTGAAATGATTTAATTCAATGAATGGCGGCCAAGTGGTATAGAAAAAGCAATGGAAATCTGGGCATGAAATATTCTATGCTTGAAAACAATTGTGCATCGAGAGTGATAAGATCGTTCAGCTTTATAGTAAACAAAAGTATAGGGATTTTCACATCACTGTTAGCCTGCAATGGTTGTGATTGAATTGACAAATTACTATTCTATGTTAATTCTTACAGAACAAAATAAGAAAGGAAGACGGAACTGAGATTTTGAGAAAGAAGGTAAGTCACTTGAAATTGTTATTAATAATCGGAATTTCAACCACAAAAAGAAATATGAGAACAAAAGGAACCCCGATCGTTTCTGCTTTCATTTTTGTTAAGAGGAAAACCTGTTGAGAAGATTGTAAAATAATGGTACGTTATACTTATTATAACAACCCCCTGCATCGAATCCTTGGTTTTTCAAGCTGTTGGTTCCCAAAAAGGAAGAAGGGGGAATCTCTTGAAAGGAGAAATATGGATGGTGGTTCCTAAACCCTACATTCCCCTAGGTCCTTTAATCGAATAGGTCGTCCACAATGACAACTCCAATGGAGGATTCATTCAAACTGACAAAAGCTACCTATGAGGAACAAAGCTGGCATGTGGGTCTACTCTTATTGGACCTCAAAAGGAAAAGGGTTGAGCTTCAACATGATTATGAATCCCCCTGGCATAGGGAATTTTTTCAGTTACCAACACTAGAGAATTTCTATAAAACTGGGATTTTTTGAATCTTTTTATTCGGTTTTGAGCAATAGAATAATGTTTTCCTGTTTACATCTGAGGTTCGGTCATGTGTGATTATACCAATATTCCTGTGATCTCCGTTGAAGATCCCAAATAGTATTGTGACTGTCCGATTTGGTGTATAATTACGACGCTAATTTTTCAAGCACAACAATATTTTACTTTTACGACTTTAAGAACATGGATCCTACAGTAATTTTAGATGTACAAAATGGCATGAGAATGCTTAGATCAACTTGTAAATTTTAGCGCTTTTGATGTACTTTACTGAGAGATATAGGACAAACCAAACTAAACCAAATGGCATTGAGTACCAAAGAACACAACGACGACAGCAATAACAACAAAAAAATATTGTAGTTTTGTTTATACATTCATAAACCTAATAATTTACTCAGAGACACTCACTACGTCAAGTCACCTTGAAAGGTACATGAAAAAGATAATGAACCTAAAAAATGAGATTCACTTGAGCCAATTTCCAGGGGTTGAAATAGCAAGTTCAGGCCAAGAAAAGCAATCCCCAGCACCAACAGGCCCAGCTTCTGCTCCATCAAACTGCCATGGGTTCCCCATTCCTGTTGCAGCCCCACCATTGCCGCCATCACCAACTGCTCCATCTCCCACTGAAAAAGGCCACATCCCTCTTCCAAGCCCAAACCCAACATCTTCAAGTGCAGGAGCAATACCAAGCCCAAACCCACTAAGAGCCAGAAAACCAGGTCCCTGAGGGTTCAACAATGAAGCAAAACCATTGCCCTTGGACTCTCCAACAACACCCAAACTTCCCTGGTTGCCTGAGACTGGCAGTAAAACTTGAGTGGCAGGCAATTGGAAGTCATTATAGCTAGTGGTGGCGCCGGCATTGGTGGAAGAAGAAATGAAGGTGGAATGGGTGGTGCGTGAACGTTTTGCGTTTTTTCTGGTGCCACCACCAACAGGGATGTCCCTTAGGGTGCCACCATGAGTCCAGTAACGGCGACATGACTTACAGAAATGGCGAGGCTGAGAGAAGTTATAGTTATTGTAATAGCAAAACTTAGTGTTGGTGGAATCACAGCGTGGACAAGGCAGCTGTTCTTGTCCTGGTGGTGGTGGGGCTCCAGAGTTAAGGGCCTTGGTTAACCGCCTGTTTGGATCTCCGGAATCCGATGGCATTTTCCGATAAAACAAAAGTGGCTTAATTTTAGGAATTTGCTTGTTGTGGGAGAAATAGAATGAGGAGAGAAAGAAGAGGAGAATATGTTATTTATATTGTGAATGCTCTGATAAATATGAAAACAACAAATTTAAGATTGTAATAAGATCTGTGGACAGTGAAACATGTTCCGAAGGTTGTATGAACAGACAGAGAGAAAGAAGTGAGCAGGCATGACAGTGCTCTGTTAGAAACGACAGAATCAGATGTAAAGAGAAGGGGGCGGGGGATGATAATCATTAAATGGATTTTTTTGAATAATAATCATTAAATGGATAAGCAGTCAAAGAAGGGTAATGATTTTCCCACTTGGGATATCTGTAGTTTTTCGTCAATGGAAGATGACATAGTTCAAATATTACTGCTTCTAATCCCGATGGATGAACTACTTCATAATTTAGTTGTTAACGCTCTACTCTCAATTTTTTTGGTTTTCATATATGCCTATCTACCCATTCCAAAATGTCCATATTTTTTCATCTTATGTATTTGTAATCTATATTTTAGTTTTTTTAATAAAATATTCGTTATATACCTCAATGCAAATATAAAATATAAAATTATTAATTATATTAAATGTAATTATTAAAAAACTATAAATATTGAAGATAAAAATTAGGAGCCAAGTAAGAAATTTTTTGAAGTCCAAAATTAAATTATATATGTATATGATAGTAAAAATATAATTATATTATTTTAATAGCTGTATATTTATTATTTTTAAAGGATTAAATAAAATTTTTATCATTTTTAGATACTTAAGTATAATTTTAATATTATTAATTTAAAATTTTATAAATTATAAAAAAATTTAAATGAATCTTTATCACCCCCAACTTCGCTATTGATAAAAATATTATAAATTATTTAAAACATAAATAATATTATATTTATTGGTGCAAGCCAATACACATCAATACACGTCAATATTAATCAAAATGAATTGCAAAATATTGAATTTTTTTTAGAATACATGAAAAATTTTTAAAAGAAAAACTAAAGTTAAAAGTACTAGATGAAAATGATAAGTAGGAGCTGGTGGTTACAGTATGAACAACCATCGTGTAAATTGTAGCACTGTCATTATACTAGTAATTGAAAACAGTTCCTGGGTAGAGAAGCATGCTATTGCCAATTCCCCAACAGTTTCTGGCTAAGCATTGGGAGTCAAAAGAATTTGAAAAAAAAAAAAAGAAGGTTGATAATGATATAGAGGTGGAAATGAGATGATTTTATTAGTAAAATATTGGAGTTTGATTTACTTGATTCTTGTAGAACACAGCTTTAATAACATAAATGAACTAATTGAATTGCAAAGCAATCAATGAAGGGGTGAATATGGATGGAAAACAGGAAGAGGGATGTGATGGGGATAGATGGAGGTGGGGAAAGTGGCGACATAATGAGAGTGTCGGGCAGCGTGGGGTGCAATTATTGGGTCTTCCCTCTGATTTCGGAGGCCTCATGTCTGGCATTTTCTGATTCCTTCTCCGTACTCTTCCCATCTCCTCTTTTCTCATTTCTTCTTTACCAACCAAACCTCTGCCCTTTTCTTTTTCACATGTTCACACTCACACCCCTTTTTTACCCGATAATATATATGTTTTAAATTCAATAGTAAATACAAAAGCATCACTTAACTTTAAAAATTGCAAGTCTGAAGTTTTTTTCAAGTTTGATTACTAAGTTTTAATCTTGGATTCAATTATCAATACCCATAAATAAATAAATAAATAAATATATTTTAAATTCAAGTCAATTTGACAGTTAGTCTCGAATATTAAAGAAGAAAATTAGTTAAATTTTATTTAGCAGATTGATGATATTCGAAATTATTTTATTAAAACAAAAACTTAAATTGTAGAAAAGAAATGAAAGAATGGCTTTTGATAGGTATAGACAGCACAAATAGAAACTGTCATATAATGATAATCTTAACAGTTTAATTATTTAAATGAAGACTTTTAAATAGTTTAATAATCATTTTATAAATTTTTAAAATTAAATAATTAAAACGTAATTAATTAATAATTAATAATCTTATGTCTAATTTACTCTATACACAATACAAACTACAAATAACACGTATAATCAATTTAATACAAACTTAAATAATTTGTAATCATGAAATTTAAACTATGAACCCACATGTGTCATTTACTCAAAATACTACATACATCACCAAAGTTTTATTAATAAAATATATTTGATCAACGCCACAATTTGAATGGATGTTGGCTTTTTTGAGATGTACAATGAAATCTTAATTAAATGCAAGCTAAACGTGCAAAAACAAGGAGCAAAATTAGGGAGTGGAGATTGTTTTATTACCTTTCACTCCAATCTGGAACAAATGTTGAAAACATTCACTTAATAGATATGTTACATCCTTTACTAATGATTTTTTAACTTAATATTGCAATATAAGATGAGATGGAGCAAGTAAAATATTACCAAAATCATCCATTCTATCACTAATATTTACGTTTTGTAAGAAAGACGTTTTCCATTAAAACAAATCGATGTGAAATCTGCATACGAGACGTTGAAGCCGTGAAGTATAAACCGACAGCCATATAAATAAAACAAGAGAGTAAGAGAGAAAAGGTGGGGGAGGGGGTGTGAAGAAGCAGCAGGGGAGCAGTGAGTGAAGGACGGGTGAATGTGGGGTTTGAAGGGGTTGTTGGGCAGCGGCACGCGCAGGGTTCAGTGGTCATCTCATATCTAAAACTGTCTAAGCCACGACATGATGTGTCGCTGTCAACCAACAAAATCCTCAGTTTCCAATCCTTGCCTTCGGTGTCCCCCATGCTATCTCACCATTTTGCTTCCATTTCTTTCTTCTCTTCCCCTCAACTATCTTCTTTTTTGCCTTTTTTCCTTCCCTCTACATTTACATTGTATAAATCAAGTGCTTCTATTTTGATTTCTTATTACATTCAGATTTCATTCTTTGTTATTGAAACAACATTCTTTTAGTACGATTATCTTATTACGATTTCACTCTAATCACTAACTCTGTTTTTCGTTAGCAAAGTGTACAAACCATTTCATGTAGAGGAGTTCATTCTCACTTGAGTTAAAAAGATGGAGAGATTTCTTGTATATATTTTACATGTTACGCATGTGTAATCATTCATTGTAATTGATGGCAACAAAATGGAAGAATGTCTGAAGCCTTGAAAAGTATTTCACTTCTGGGGACACATTAAAGCCAATTTTTTCTCCATGCACCCAACTTAAATTATAAACTTAGAGTGATAAAATATAATTGAGTTAATCGTATAGACATCTCAAATTATGATCTTAATTCTAAATTGGTCTTTAAATTTCCAAATATATTAATAGCTATAACACCCCTAACCCGTATCCGTCTTCAGAATGAGGTTACGAGACATTACCAAAAAAGATACAACTTTCATACATTCACACAATTACTCAGATCATATTCGAAGGTATATCTTTGTAACTTTAGTTTATCAATTCTTGAATCATTAATACACAAAGCATAAAACAATTTTATTAAACTCACATATAACCAGGGGCGAAACCAGGGGGGCAGGCATGGGCCCCGGCCCCCCCTAAAATGGAAAATTTCCATTGAGGCCCTTTAGATTTTTTTTAAAATTTTAAATTAGTAAAGGTAAAATTACACTTTGCCCCCCCTAAAATTATAAAAATTTAATTTAATCCTTTAAAAATTATAAATATATAGACTATAAAAAATTAAAATTTCATTCGACCCCCCAAAAAAATTGTTCTGGCTTCGCCCCTGCATATAACCATTTTGTTATTTTATAACATAAATTACTATTCATATGACCAATTTCCAATACAATAACTGAATATTAAGACATACTAAATACATATACTTTATTCAATGTCAACTTTCATTTGTCTCTATTACTATACACGCATATAACATTTCATATAACCAAATCAATATGTAAATCATAATTTACTTTTCTCATCAAACACATCACAAGTTTGTATTTGTACATATAACATAACATACTCTTGTCTAATGCTATAAAGTGTCAAGGCCGAATTTAAACATGATAATATCAGTTAATACATAAGCTAAATAGCATGTCTAACCATCATATTATCAAACAATCTACGAACCATTTCTAAGCATAATTATCAAATCTAAACATACCAAAATTTATATACTAACATCATGACAAAATTACAAATACATAATCAATTCATTTGCTCACCTATTCAGCTATTAAAAATTAACCATTAAAGTCATACCAATTTCACCATTCAATCTTAAGTTAAAAATTACCATTTGCATATTCGACCAAATATTAACTTGTCACTTAATGACTATCCGTTTTGCTAACAAAATATACCTCATACATATTCTTTATTTACTAATAAGTACAGAATTAAAATAGCCATATTATTTCTATAATTTGCCGTTAACTCTTTCTACATATAACAAGAATCAAACATTAAACTAATCATCTTGACCTTTAAATATCAAACCACAAACAAACATGTTACATGCACACATATTTAATTTATCTATCATTAGCTGAATATGAATGCACATCATTTATAACTAATGATTAAAAACTTATAATCATTATCCATATTTACTTCATCACATAACCAAATACCAATAATTCAAATCATAACCATTTACCTGATACATCCCACTTTTATATCATACATATCACTTAACAAAAATATCCTACCACAATTTCACATCATACTAAATTTTCCATACGCATATACTTTGGCATAACTTCATTACCATTAGCAAATATATCAACCATGATTCACATATAAACATATAATGACCGAAACATCAAAACCACAACCAAAACATATCCACCGACCATATTAACCTCACTTAAGCCAATTTTATAATCAACCACCTCACAAAATATACCACAAATCATACATTCTAAATGAGCTACTTTCATGGCCGATTATGATTTATCATTAACACATCTCATTTTCGAATCATATAATCAGCATCACAAACATATCATCAAAACACAAATCATACATATCATATAATATGCATACCAAAATAAACTCCAACCATATCAAATATAACCAAAATTTGATCAAACCTTGAAACTGAACCTAATAAAATAAACAAGCCATTTTCGCATGGCTTAAATATATATATACACATAACAAAGTCCAACATTTCCAAATATTATCTAGCCTATACATGCCATAGGTTCGAAATTTAACTTATAAAGTACCAAAAACAGCTGATAGTGTGATAGACTTTACTGACAATCCCCGAGCTCATAACTTGACTCTAAAATCTATAAAGCGGAGACAAACATACACATACAGTAAGCTATCATAGCTTAGTAAGTCATAAGCAAATAAATAATTCAATGACGATATCAACTCAATTTAACCAAACCAATTTATAATATCATAATCACATTTAATTTCAAGCTTACAATGTCATATACAACATATACTTTCATATATAAATTTTACCTTGGCCGAAAATATATATCTATTATCAAAGTAACATTCAATTTCAAAACCATAGTAACATTATATAACCTAATATATATACACTCAAAAGCATATACTCTTGAATAAAAATTTAATATCACATATTTATGCATAACATATGACCGAATATACCATACTAATACATATATATTTACATTAGCATTATGTATAATTTGCATCCTATCTCAAATAACCAACTTACCTTATCTCCAAATAGGTAATCAACTATCACATACCTGGTCACTTTAGCTCGTTTTACACATTCGATCACAACTTATCATTGCCCGTTGAACCATTCGAAATTGAATAGGATACTCGGATAATCACACATATCGTACAATACCAACGTCCCAGACGTGGTCTTACATGTAATCACATATCGATGCTACTGTCCCAAACAGGGTCTTACTTGCACACGTAAATCGGAATCACATATCGATGCCAACGTACTAAAGTGGTCTTACTCGCACACATATATCGAAATCACATATCGATTTCAACGTATTAAAAGTGGTCTTACTCGTACAAATATATCGAAATCACATATCGATGCCAACGTATTAAATGTGGTCTTACTTGCACACATATATCGATGCCATGGTCTTACTCGTACATCACATATCGGAATCCTATGTCATGACATATGTATCTTAGCTATTCTTAAGGTTCGCATGGGGCTTTCAGACGTCATAACTCGGTCAAAACGAATTTGTAAATATAGCTCTCTAGCATATACATATTCGACTAACAACAATATACTTCACATAATTCATTTCAGCATAATAAACTCGTATTTATTTAAAATAAACAACATCTATTTGCTTATAAACTTACCTCAGACAACGAAAATCGAAACGGGACGACTAATCGACAACTTTGGTTTTCCCCTGATCCAAATTCGATTTCTTTGGTTTTTGATCTAAACATATTCAAATTAAACTCATTCAAACATATTTTAACTCAATTTAGTCCAAAAACACATAAATGACAAATTACAATTTTACCCTGATATTTTACACTTTTTACAATTTAGTCCAAATTGCACAAAACACAAAACATGCAAAATTTGAGTACACCATGCTTAGGCCGAATCTTCCTTATGTTCATCCAAGTCCATATATTTCATTTATTTCACATTTTAATCTCTAAATTTATTATTTTTTCAATTTAGTCCTAATTACTAAAAATCATAAAAATTCCAATACAAAACATGTTAATCCAAAACATATCTTTCATATTTCATCAACTAACATCACAAAGCTCAATTATTCATCAATGGCATAACTCAAAATATTCATCAAAATCAGAAATTTAAGCATGGACTTTGTACATTACATTGCAACGATCTCAAAAACGTAAAAATTATCAGAAACCGAGCTAGAACTCACCTTGAATCAAGCTTGCTAATGGCCGAACCCTTGAAGGTTTTGTTTCTTTTGTTTCTTTTTTATTATTCGACAAGAACAAAACATTATGCATGCTTATTTTAATTTTTATGTTTTATTATATACATGTTATTACCTATTTTACATAATTAACCTTTAACTTAAAATATAAAGCCATTATATAATAAGGTCACTACCGTCCATTACATTCTATTATGGGTAAATTGCAATTTAAACACATCATACTACAAAGACAATCACAATTCGGTCCTCACACATTAAACCATCAAATTTTCATTTTACGCGATTAAGCCCTTTTATTAAATCGAGCACTCAAACAACAAAATTAAAGCACGAAAATTTCACAGATATTAATTCACACCTAATAAACATATAAAGTAATTTTAAAAATATTTTTCTAACTCGGATTCGTGGTCCCAAAACCACTGTTCCGAATAAGGTCTAAATCGAGCTATTACAATAGCATTCTTAAACTATCGATGCTATAAGAATTAAGTCCTTCCAATACTAAAACTGTTTTTTAACAATTAAATTAAACATTAAATTTTATTTGTCATAATTTAAAATAAATATTTTAAATAAAAGTACAATATTGTTTCGTAAATTATGGAAGTAAAAATTAAAAATAAAGTAAAAAGAAGAAGAAGAAAGATTTATTGTACCCCACCAATGCTATACATAACACGACAAGAAGACACCTAAAAGACACCTATGAACAGTCTTCCACTTACCTCTTGACCTACAACACTTGACATGTTTTCCACCTAAGTGGCCGAACAAAGCGGTTAGTCAAGGGTTAGAATTCTACCAAAGGTGAGATGCTCACATCGCCTCTGAGTAGGTGGTTGTACATCTACGTACGACCAAGACACCTCCTCCGTGAACTATACACAACTCTTTGCAAAAGAAAATAAAACCTTTCATTGTTAAGAGATTGAATTGGTACCTTCAAAAACAACACTTTAAAAAATTCTCCTAAAATAAATAATCCCTTAACGGTTTCTAATTTTAACTATTTTCATAAGTAAACATTATCCTAGTTTATCTATTATCTCAATATCTTTGTACCGACAAGAAAATATCTTTGAGAGCACAACTAGACCTGCTCATGGGTCGGGTTACAGGCCCAGCCCGAAGGCCCGCCCCCGAAATGTGGGAGGGTTTGGGCAAAAATATAGGCCCAAAAAATGGGGTTGGACAAAAAAATAATGCCCGTTTAAAAAACGGGCCGGGCCTCGGGTAAAGAATTTTTGACCCGGGCCCGGCTCGAATTCACTAAATGACAAAAAAATCTGTTATTTTTTTTAATGTTATTTTCTTATTGTTTTCTCCCTATTTTGCTACCATATTACTATTATGTTACTACTATTTTGTTGTTATTGTTTGGATATTGTATAAAACTTATTTTATTGTTAATTTTGTTATTATTTTAGAGGTATTTGCTTATTAAGTTGCATCTATTTTAGTGCTATTTAAGTCAACATATTTTTTAAAATTTATTTTCATTTTGTTGGAGAATATTTATTTTGATTTTTTAGTATTTTTGATGTATTTTATATATTTAAAAGTTATATAAAATAATATAAAATTAATATGGGCAGGCCGAGTCGGGTCCGAGTTTTATTATTTTTATTTGGGTCAGGCTTAGGCAAAATTTTAGATCCATTTTTTAGGCCCGACCCGGCCCATGAGCACCACTAAGCGTAACCATGAAATGAAAAAAAAATTGTATAAAGTTAAAAAGAAAGGCAAGCCACTCGATTATTAAAAAAAAAATTGTTAGGTAATTCAATTTAAAAAATTATAAAATATCACTCTATTTATCATTTTATTTTTTAGTGTAAAACCGTTAAAATATTAATAAATTGCTGAGTTGGCAATTAATTGAATGACATGTAATTTTCTAATTATTTTTTTTCACATAATTTTCATGTCATTTTATAATTAATTAAAAAAAAATTAGCCCCACACTTCAAACTACACCGTTCAGCTTCATCTTCTTTAGTTGATCTTCACACTCTTCTTCTGAAATTGAAAAACTTCTCCAATGCCTTGCTAACAGATCCGCTCCAATGCTGTCCAATTTGCTTGGAAGGTATTATTAATTTACATTACACTAAATTTCAATAAAAAATAATAACATAAGCTTTGCTCCTTTTTTATTTTGGATGAATCAAGATTGTAATATCTTTGAAATTTGAATCTCAGCAAGGAAGCAGAAAAAAGTTCAATGCTTAATAGCTATAAACATGGCTTTTCTGGGTTTGCAGCAAGGTTGACAGAATCCCAGGAAAAGGAAATTGAAGGTGATATAATGTCCTGCAACAACTTGCATTTGCTGTTTTTGTTTTCTTTTAGCATATAAAACTTTAAAAACTAAAAAAAAAAAATTACTGTTACAAATTGCAGGGTTATATTTCCTAGTGAGGATCTGTTTTGGGCTATCGGTGGAGGAAGCTTTGTGGTCATTGTTTCATGGAAGATCAAGTTGGTTCATGTTCCAGAGAAAGTTATAGTATTTAACGTGCCTTTCACTGTTGGAATCTCCATTCTTCGCTCATTGTTTCTGCTTCCTTTCTACTTTTTTCTTCAGCTCTGTTAATCATATTTCAATGAAACTACATGGACTTAATTCTAATTTTTTTTAAAGATTACATGGACTTATGACATATTTTAATCTTATTTTTAGGCTTAATGTAACATTTGGCATCTAAAACTTGATATTTTCCTTAATTTGATATCAACTTTTTTTTTCTAGTCCAATTCAATGCCTTAAACTAGTCACTTTATACTTTGTGATGCTCAATCTTTTTTTTTTTATCGAAATTGATACGTGAACTTTTCAAATGGTAATACAAATTACCCCTCCCCCTCGGAACACTAACAATGTTAGTTTTTATGAGATGACAGAAATAACTATTGTACACTAACATGGACAGATGACATGGAATCTAATAATAGAAATGATTACATTTCTATGGAGTTTAATTTGTTTCCCTAAATAATATGCTCAAATTTTACTTTTTTATAAGGGTCAAGATTAATGGCAAGAATAATTTAAGAGGGGCTGCAAGTTTAAAACATGAATTGATCTTCAGAAAGCTCTACATTCTACAAAAATTTCGTAAGTGTTAGAGGAAATGCATGCTCAAAAATTATGCTTGGAGCTATGTTTAAGGAACGAATATTAAAGAAGAAAACAAGAGTTTTAAAAATCCAAAATAAAATTAATTTATTATGTTAAATTAAAAAAATTAAAAAAATAAATAAAACTAAAATTAATTGAATATTTAAAATACAACAACAACAAAAAAAATAAAAAAATTCCCATATCATTTTCCAGATATTGTTCATACATTGATCATTTTTGCTACATCATAAAAAATAACATTATTAGTATATTAGATAATTTATATAACGTTTGAAAAGTTTAGGCACTAAATTAGACAAAAAAGAAAATTGAATATCAAATTAAGAAAAAGTGCCAAGTTTAAATACCAAATGTTATATTAAGTTTTTTTAAACATATTTAATATATGTTTTCTTTTCGAATATACATGAATATATTTAGAAAACATATCTCTAGGTACTTAAATAAGGGTTAGTATTTGGTACACTAATAGTGTACATCTTATTTATTTTACAAATAGCCGGTCATGTGTCTCTTTTTAAAAATATTTATTTTTTAATATTTTACTATACTTTTATAAGACATTTGTCAACCTTTTAATCCTGTTTGTGGAGTCTAAAAACCCCACTAGTAGCATACAAAATATTATTCCTTTATATAATACATGCAAGATAATTTTGAAACAATTTTTTTCTGAATTAAAATTATAAATTTATTAAATATTTAATATAAATATTTGTTAATCATAAAAATTAGGGTAAAATATTAAAATGTATTAAAATTATTTTTTATTTAATAAGTGTTGTTTCATATTTAAATTACCATTATATTTTAGAATTTTAATAAAGCATATTAAATATTGATTAAATTTACTTTTCTAACCATCACATTTTAATAAATCAAATTTCGTATCAAATTTCTTCTAATAATAAACAGTTATTATTTTTTAAAAATATTTTTACCATTGAATGATAAAAAATGGATATTCGAAGATGACCCCAAGGAAATGAAAATAAAAATGGATGGTGAGTTAGATCCAGTGGGACCATGGACATTTCATAGTGGAATATGGGTATTATCTTCCAATCAATGTTAAATGTGGCTAAGGAAAGCAGACACAGTTGAAGCCTGCTAATTGTTCGTTTGTAAGTGGGAGAAATAAGTAATTGCATTTATTAAAGAAGGTAGGTGAGGTGATTTTGTGAATAAAATGTTTGGTGAAAAGCGGATAATCCACCCTCAACAAAGAAACTTACATCACTTGCCAGAATCATCTTCAAATTCATTTGAACCTAAACATGGATGATGAAAATGTGTATAGGAACTTGCGTATGTTCTTCGAATATTAAACAAACTCTTGTGATTAACAAGAAATCACATCTAATTAATCAAAGATTACGAAGTTGTTTAAGATTGACTGGAGAAATATATTTGGTGCTTCCATGGAGAAGTTGTCGAGCAATTATAAGATTAGCAGCCTCACTTGGGTGATAAGGATCCCAGAAAACATGCTTGTCACGGTCTTTGCACATACTTGATGTCGGTCCACATGGGATTATCCCTGCGTATTGCCCTCCATTTCCACAACATGCTTCGCTTGCTGTTGTAAAACCTACATGTAAAAAACCATAATGTTGAGAAATTAATCTGGGGAAGGGAAAATATGATTCCAACAACCTGGGATTAATTATACCGTATTTCGCATAATTGGTGATGAGTTCCATCACTAAGTCGTACACATTGGCATGAACAAATATGGCTCCTTTAAGCTTTCCATTCAATTCAGTCAGTAACTCCTTTAATCGCCCATTGTACTGCATTGCTAGCTTGTTTGCTAAATCCACACATTCGTTTTCGTTCAATTGATTGATGGTTTTCTGATAAGGAATGCACCCGATAGGACCGACGTTTCCGATGACAAACTTCCGAGCATCGAGCTTGTAAAGTCTCTGAACCCACCATTAACAAGTTAAAACATTGCTGTAATTAGTTAAGAAATGATAATTCAATATTGGTTATTAAGCTGAAAGATGTCCATACTGTTAATTGGTTACTCAAGTGATTAATCATGTCTTCAATGAAACTATCTGGAGTTTCAGAAATCCTTGCTCCAATCGACAGAACTGGGAGAAGATAGTTGTTGAGAAAATCATTTGCTCCAATTGTAACTGAGAAAATGGATCTTTTCGAAATATAATCTTTGGCCTTGGATGGACCCAACAATTTATCAAATTGCTTTCTTGTATTGTTGAAGAAATCGATTTGGATATCCAATCCCAGTCTATTAACAAATATTCTTCCAGTTGCATTCATAATCCCCCCTCCTCCTGATGCATAATTTACACCATAAAGTATAGCTTTCCCAGTAGAATTTGGAGCAAGATATGGAACTGCATAATTTGGTACTCCCAATTCTTCTCCTGTTAATTAACTAGGATAAGATCCGTTAAGCCCGTAAATATAATACGAAAACCCAAGACATAAAGAGAGTTAACAGAGCTTACCTACAATGTCACCAATGGTTCTACCATTGGTATATCTGCCAGTAGGGTTTCCACCGGAAGCTTTAAAATCAATTCCATTTGGTGGAATATTTGCCCTAGACAACGTTGGTAAATAGTTATTATTACCAGCATCCACCAGAGAATCACCGAAGATGAAAGAAGCTCCAAAACCACCATTTTTATCGTCAGCTGCATTAACCAGATAGCAGCTTAAAGTACTGAACCACAAAAGAACCAAACCAAAACTCCAAGCTTTCTCCATAACCATGGCTACTGGCTCCATTCGCTACCTTACGATCCCTTCGTTTATCGAATTGGTGAATATATAATAAGTCCAGTTTGATCAAACTTGTAAACTTGTGTATATATGGAGTTAGCATTTGGTTTGACCTTTTTCTTGTAAAGGAATGGACTGTTTGATGAAAGTTAGGTGATCAACATGTTACAACTTTTCTCAACGTGTGTTAAGAACTTTTTGAGGCCTTTTGCTTTATGTAAACGTAAGGTGGCACTGCTGCTATGATTAATTAAAGACAGTCTTGGCTGCAATTAATTTTTCTTTGTTATAATTGGAATTTGTGGGGGTAAATTTATGATTTTTTGGTAGAAGCTTGGTGATTGTTTGGTAATTGTTAAAGCAATTAAATACAAATAAATTAGGTTTTTACTTGTGCAATGTATAAGGGTATTGTATTTCATACTGAAAATATATTTAATAAGTTTACAAATTTTTTACTTAAAACATGATAATTGATAACTAAAATAATGAAAAAAATGTTAAAATTTAGTAGTTTTTTTTTAATGAACTTTGTATTAGTATTCGAAAATGTTATTTTATTAATAACATCATATATATATATATGTGTGAAGGATTAATACTTATTTTTTTATGCTATTACTCGTACAATTCTTTCTTAATAGACATATTTTCCATTCCTTCATTTATCCATTTTGTTGTAATAACAACAAATTCATTTCTATTAAGTTATAGTACATTCCTCTAAAATATAGTTTTTTTAATGCTAACTCTCAATTGTTTGAAAATCCATCCAATTATTATCTATAATTATATGTTAAGAAATAAATAAGAAGAATGAGTTAAAAATATTTGGTAAAAACCCCATGATTCATTTTAATTTTAATATTGAGTAAATTGATCCATAAAAGAAAAAGTAATTTAATTCCCATCAATTTAAAAAATAAACAAGCAAAGATAATTAATAATTGCATCAATATTTTGCATCAATTTGTCCTACATGGAAAAAAGAAAAAAATATTAATAATCTAGAATCCACATCTTGAAGGGTAATGTAATGACCCAATTTTTAGTGAGTTCAGAAAATGTAGTTTTGGGACTCTATTTTCATAAATTGAGTCCATAAATATTAAATATAGATATTTAAAGAGTTATTTTATAGGTGAATTAAATTTTGGATAAGTAATTTAGCCGAAATTGTATTTAATTAGGACCCGGAGACTAAATTGTAATGTCCAATCGCTATAATTTTTTATTAGTAAATGGTTTAAGGACTTAAATTGTAATTAACTAGAGGACCAAAACATCAATAAAACCATATTTAATTTAGAACTAGTGTACCGTAGGATATTATTAGGTTTAACGAGTAAAAAAATTGATTAATTAAAGTGAAACATAATTAATTAAATTAATTTATAAATTAATCCAACTATAAAAGTTACTTTTTGGTGGAAGGAAAGAGATGTCATCTCTTTCAACCGAATTTGGAGAAGGAAGAAAGCTCTTGACGCCATAGCTAAGGTTTCAAACTTTTGATCTTCAATTGGTTAGTTTAATTTAGTCATTTTTCATGTAATTTTTATGTTTTAGAAGTCATGAGACCTTGATTTAACTAACCCATGTACCAATTTATAAAATTATTAAATTTTTAAAAGTTTTCGTTATTGATTTCTTGAAGGTTTAGGTGTTAAATTGATAAATTTTAAGATTAGATATGAAAAAAGGACTAAATTGTAAAGCTAAATTGATAGTTTGGTACATTAGCGACTAAAGTAAATAAAATGTAAAATTGACTGTAGAAATAAGAAATATGAATACCCTAATGAGTAATAGTGAAATCGGATTTTGATTTGGAGCTTTAAATTGAAAGTTAAGTTAGTCGTAGTTTTAGAGACTAAATTGAATAAATTATAAAATATGTATGAATTTTGTAATTGACTATGATTTGAGCTAGAATTTAATATTATGTATTGTTGGATTATAACTGGTAGCTAAATACGACACAATAACGTCGAGAGGGAAATGAAAGATGAGATCCGATGATAAGTAACTTGAATGTTAGATTTGTATTTCTATAATTCAACTCACTTTAATTGTTGCATATTTCTATTGTTTTACATGGTAAGATATGAAGGTAAGTTGAGATTGGTTAGTTGAATTGAATTGGTGCAAATATGTTTGTTTATCAAGATAGAGAACTAAATTGAATAGAATTGAAAATAACGTAATTTGATGAAATATGAAATTAAAATTGAATTGTGTTGAGATAAGTTATGTTATGTAATACATTGATGAATGGAACGATGAATTGATATGATGAAATGTGAATGGAACAAAATGATGAATTGGATAAATTGTTACCCTGTTAACTATTCGGGTAGAGCCGGACATAGTTGGCATGCCATAGGATAGATTGAGACGGGTTATTTCGACTACGTGTCGAGTGCTGGACACAACTTTCACTTCGGTTATACCGATGAGCACTAGGTGCAATCTATTTACTTTGGATTATCCAATGAGGCATTAGGTGCCAAATTTGGTGTGTTGGTTGGATCCATGTATCTGTTTGATTCTGAGTCAAGTTAGTAGAGATTTAAAATGGAAGGTTGATAATGTTATATAAATTGAATTGCCAATATGAAAAAGTATGAGAATCGAATTTATAAGTATAAAGAATTGAAATAAAATGAAATGAATTAATCTTTGATTCAGGACATGGTATGTTAATTTGGTGTATCTTTATATTGGTTAATTGAATATGTATAGAATGAATCGTATGGCTTAAATGATACCTTATGTTGTTATGTTGGTATTTGGTTAAATGGCATGTCGATTCAATGTTTTAATTATCTTGACTTGTATTTTACTTCTTAAATTATAGAAATACTATTGAGCTTATTGCTCAGTGTATGATTTTGTTTTCTGTGTGCAGTTTAGGTGCAAAGTAAGATATCGAGTATCGACTTCAGCATCCAATTAGAATCCTGGACTTAACAATGTTTGTATAAATCTCTTTTGTTAGTTATAAGGCATGTACCTAGGTTGAGTCAAGTTTGGTACACATTACGTTTATAAACACTTGTGTTTCAAAAGACTAATGTATAAGCTTGATTTATTATATATGGATTGCAAATTAACTTAAATCTAGTTTGAAAGTCTTGTTGATTTTTGACATGAATGTGTATGTTTTGGAAAGTAATACATTAGATTGTTAGCTTAAAGGTTATAAAGCAATTGCTTATTGTTGAATTAGGTAGTTAAGTACATTTGTAGATACTAGAGGACTGTATTTGTTAGTTGGTATGAGATTTGAATAAGTTAGAACTTGGTTGGAAAAATTGCAGTTTATTATTCAGTATAAATTTCCAAGACAATATGTGATGTCGCGATGTAGTTCAAATGTCATCGTGACGAGAAAAGACTTATAATGTCATAGTTAGACAAGGAACCCGGTAACATTGTCACTTGTGAATATGATATGCAAATTCTGCAAGTATACACGTCGAATCAAGTAATAAAGTGATAAGTGAGATCGTCTCCACAAGGACCGGATTAGGTATAGAAATGGTCAAGTTATGGTAATGATTAATGTTATGGAAAAATCGAGTTAAGTATGTAGTGGTAAGTTAAAATAATAAGGATAAGTACAAAATGTATATTGACTAATATTGGAAAATGTTAAGGCAAAGCAAGAGTAAAAAACACAATGGCAATTACGAGAATAATTACGTGAACAAAATACGAACAAATAAATAAATAACTAAGAATGCTATGGCAAAGATACTACGGCAAAGGATAGAAGGTCTATGATGTTGATTGGAATGTTGGGATTACTAAGAATCTGCCCTTACTTTCAATAATGCCTCATCAAAATTGTACTTAACCTACTGCCGAGAAGAGACTTAAAGTGACATGCTTCTTTCGAGAGCAAGATATCAAGTTACCTGTCATTTGTCTATAGGCCTTAGCACGACACTTGTTTTGTCTTCATTCTATACAAACGCTGCTTTATGTCTAGAGTTTGGTGCAGTATTTGGTCAAATACCCACTTTTATCATTCAATTTCAGTCCAACTAATCCAACTTTTTTAGAATTAGATTTAGTTTATGGGCATACTACACACTTATATATGTTTAGAGAATGCACACATACAGTTAGGAAATAAAAACAATTGGATGAAATAGTAGATTAAATCAAATATATGCTTCAACCATTAAAGGAAATAAAAGTTTCATCGTGTAATTCCAACCCTATGAGATTTAATTCATGGGTTGGAGATTAAAATTCAAGTTCAAAATAGGATCCAACATTGTTTTGATCAAATCAATTTATGGGAGAACAAAATAAGAAATAATGGAAGAACTTAGGAAGATGGTTGTCGCCAAACCAATCTATAATCCAGCAACACAGTGTCCTATGGTGGCTGAGAGGGACTACCTTCAACTTCCTCTTTCCTTCTCTACTCAGCTGCTACCCTCTATTGTTACCTCTGGATCTCCACACTCTTTTGCGTTCGCCTAAGGATCTCTCCTATTTTTTTTGTTCGTCCCCTTTAGGGTTTCCTCTTTTGGTTTTTTATAATATTTTTCCTTAGGGTAAATCCAACTACCCAAGATATCTATTGTTGTGTCCGGATCTCCACACTTTTTTGTGTTTGCCTAAGGATCTCTCCTCTTTTTTTGTTTGCCCCCTTTAGGGTTTCCTCTTTTGGATTTTTATAATATTTTTCCTTAGGGTAAATCCAAATAGCCCATGATATCTTCTCCTTTTTTTCAGACAGATTTTTCTAGTACAAGTAGAGTTGGGCTGAGGCTAGTATGCATTAAGTGTTGACTAGGTCATCTTCCTAGAATTACCATGGCATACAAGTTGGCAAACTATCCAACCTTTTGCCCCAACAAACCTTCTCTCATTTATTTCTTTCTCCACATCCTGCACCTACCAAACCACCAAACACAACCCTTCCACATGCAATTAAAAGTATCTAACATTTAAACACAGTCCAAGCTCCTAATGCAGTTGATAAAAATACTAATAAAATGTCACTAAATGTGCCCAAGTATAAACAATTAGTTAGGTCTAAAGGAATGAAATATAACTTTTTTCAAGAGTTATCACACCCCCAAACTTAAGTTATTGCTTATCCTCAAGCAATATATGCATAAATGCATGTATGTAGCAGTATTACTAGTACATATACCTATCTTGTATTGTTAATCTATTCGAAGACTAATATATACATCAGTTTTCAGCCATCTTCTCTTAAAAAAAACATGTTCAAGTTACAAAGGTTTGATTTAACAAAGGTAGTGTAGAAAATTGTTCCCTAAAAATAAGATTTTCTAAGTTCCATGTGTGTTGTGGCCATAATAAATATCTCCTAGCTTATTCAGTTCATTTGTTACCTAAACTCAAGTCACTCTTGCTCTTAATCATACTTGTATAAACCATTTACAGTTGTGTTTTTGTTTCATATAATATTATTATAATAGGGGATTTAGCATGTTTTTTCATATAATATTACTATAATAGGGATTTAGCATGTCACAAAATTTTTTCGCTTGATAATCACAATGGAGCATACACCGAACTACCTCCTTAGCTACTCAGCTCGTTACTATAGCGAACTGCCCCTAATTTATTTACTTTCTATTACACACTCTTACCTAAACTCACCTTTCTAGTGAACAACATGATGGAGCAAACAAAGTGGTGCTGACTCACTCAGCAATTCTAAGCATTAGAGTGCCTACTGTCCTTTATTTAATAATGCCAAAGCAAAATGACTGAATTTTGGCTTCAATAGTCCTTAAGTTCATTAGAAGATACTCACTACAACTCGAAAAAATTGAGTATAAGACATCTTATTTTTAGAAATTAATTTTCAAGCAACCAATCCTAAGCTAAATTCACCCAATCCACTGTCACATGTTCTAAGTGTATTGAAGAATCTTAGCTCATCATCAAACATCATAAGTACAAATTGTACTCCTCATAGGCAAACAGTATGTAATAGTTACATTGTCGTGGAAAAGTAGATTCAACTAAACTAAAATGATCGTACATACTAAATATAACATGCAACCTAAAATGCACAACACTCTCCCAAACCTAAGGGATGCATTGTCCTCAATGTATGATTAGATATATAAAAGAACAACCAAAAGAGAAATTTTTACAACAAATACCATAGCAAAAGAAATGAAATGCATGATGCATGAAAGAAAGAAAAAAAAACTTAGCTGGCTTGGACTAGCATGTAGATACTTTATTTTGCCCAACAAGTGGATTTTCGAGCACTGACTTTGTATTGCCACTTCCTCTTTCGAGGGAGTCAATTCTTCCTCTCCTTGTTAATTTTTGCGAGTTCATCGATCATACGATCTATGTCACGGTCCTGTACAGTTACAGGAGCTGGTGGCGAAGGTGTAACAGGGTTTTTCCCTTTAGTAGTGGCAGTGGTGGCAG
This sequence comes from Gossypium hirsutum, assembly GCF_007990345.1. NCBI lineage: Eukaryota > Viridiplantae > Streptophyta > Magnoliopsida > Malvales > Malvaceae > Gossypium > Gossypium hirsutum. The sequence continues at coordinate 18,700,761 of NC_053433.1, forward strand.
TATCATCCTTTTCTCTTTCTTCCACCGTCTTAGCATTTAGGGGCGCCGTCTTCTTGGGCTATTCCATAGCAGTTTGAGTAGGTGTCTCAACAGCAAGTTGAGTGGGTGCTTCAGTAGCAGCTTGAGTGGGCTCCTTGGCAAAATCAAGAAATGCGAGTAAGATGGTTGGGAAGATAGGAAATTTTGGCATTGGCTTTGTAAAATTCTTTTGCAGGGATTTTCTTAGAGCCAAATCCCTACTCCTCACATAAGCCCAATATTCAGCTTGCTGCTGCTAGGCATGTGTCATCTCCTTAGTCAGGTGAAACTATTGGGTTTCAAAAAGGGAGAATCATCTGCTCTAATTGCTTCAAGGATGCACTATTTACTATTTAAAGGAGCTACGAGAAACTGGAGGTGTTGTTGTGGGAGTATGTGTAGTAAAGGAAGTGGTGGCATGACTCTGCTGAGTTGTCGTAGTAGCACCAGTACCCTGGATCTTAGCAAAAATAGTCCTGGTCAGTCCACCTTTGTTAGAGGTGATATCCTCCTCCGCATTAAAAGGGACTCAGGCGATTCGACGTAAAGCAGTAATAAGTGAGGGAAAGTTTAAACCACTCGCATTCTTCTCAGCACACCGATGTACTTCTTGAAAAATAATCCTCTTGACATTAATCCTTCTCCATTTTATAGTGAAGTGTAACAAAAACATTCTTTTTTTTGAAATAGTTGTATTGTGCGTAGACGACATAAGTCGGCTCCTTAAAAAATGATACTATATTTTCCCAATAAGCTTCAACAAAGCCCTCTCGATAGTATAACACTCCTAACTAGAAATAGTCCATCATGTTCCTTCAATACATAAATCTTCCAACACTTACTTTAAAACCTCAGCAGTGATACTTTCAACAAATGATGTGTGCTCATCTTGGATACCTGCAAGACCAAACTGTGCAATAATATGGTCTTCATCAAAAGGAACTGAAGTACTTTTTACATAGATAAAAAGGGAATCTGGAGAGTTTACATAGGCATAAAATTCTTAAACAATTTTTCCTAAAATGTTTCCGAGGTGCAAACAAAAAATATTTCAATTATGTTTTTCTACCATGAAAGACACAGATTCATCATATCCCATATATAGTTCATCTTTAAATAAGAACCCTTGCTCAAAACAGAAAGGGCGCTTTGCAATGTTGCTATTGTATCTTATGGCTGCGGCACTGTTAAAGAACGTCTTTGGCTAAGTAACACCAGCCCTTGATGATCCAACAGTTTTGGAGGTAGTTTTGATGTGAGCCACTGAAGAAAGCTGGAAGAAATCTTAGAGAATGTAGTGGAAGAAAAAATAGGAGAGATTGAAGATAAAAAGTAATAAAAATGAAAATTTTAAGGAAAACTTAAGAGACGTGAGCAGTTGATGAGAGAAAAATAAGGAGATAGTGATAACAGTTCAACAAAAGTGAAATGTGCTAGGGAAGTTGCATGACGTGGAGGAGGAAAAAAGGAAATTAAGAGGATTTTGGGGGAAAAATGTGAAGTACCATAATCTATAAACAAAAACTTTAACTGCTCTTCCATGGGCTCCTAAGTAATACAAATTGGCCCAGCTAACAAAAGAACAAATCTCTCCCTATGGACTTATCTGTTTGGTCATCCTTACGTTACCTATTTCTCAGTTTGTCGCAATGCTACGACAAACTCCACTTAATATCGCAACTACTTAGTTCATATTCTTTATTCTGTCTCTAGAAAAGAACTATTCAAAAATAAGAACAGAAATGGAAATAGTATTAAATAAGTATTAAAAATAAAATTAAAGTAAATCAATTAAAAAAATACAGATAAAAGAAATTGTTAGCTCAAACATCTCGGAGATCAATGGAGTTCTTATCTCGATCCACATGAGTACTCCAGTAGTGTTTTAAGTGCTACCCATTAACTTTAAATGTGACCCCCATTTTCAAATCTTTGATATTAACAACTCCATGAGAATACACCTGGGCTACTTCAAAAGGACTTGACTAACGAGACTTTAATTTAACAGGAAACAATTTGAGCATAGAGTTAAATAACAACACCTGTTGTCCTAGTTCAAATTGCCATGACATGATTCTTTTATCACGCCAACGCTTGGTCTTTTCCTTGTACAGCTTAGCATTCTTATATGCTTATTCTTGGAACTCTTCCATTTCATTCAATTCTAACAACCTTTTATTACTAGCAGTGACCCAATTCATGTTTAGCTTCTTAATAGCCCAAAACGCTTTGTGCTCAAGTTCTATAGGAAGGTGACATGGCTTGCCATAGACAAGCTTAAAAGGTGACATCCTTAAACTTACGAGTAGGATTTACCACTTTTCTAATAAAAAAAGTAATTTCTTTGTTCAAAATTTTAGCTTGTCTGATGGTTTGAGGGTGATATTCTATTCAAAATTTTCGTCTTCTTTGACTGTTGAGATCAGGTGGCAACACACCACTCACTAAATAGTTCACTATGTTAGCATACCAAGGTAATGCCATGGCAACTAACAACTGTTCGTCTAGAAATTCTTCTTTAATAAGTGTATCATGATCACCTTCACTTTCAAATTCTAACCTTGACAAGTGATCAGTCACTTGATTCTCAGTCTCTTTCCATCTTTAATTTCCAAGTCAAACTCCTACAGCAATAGTATCCACCTAATCAACCTCGGCTTAGTATCTTTCTTACTCATTAGATTCTTAATAGCAGAATGATCTATGTAGACTATGACCTTAATACAAGCTAGATAAGAACAAAATTTATCGAACGTGAACACCACATCCAATAACTCCTTTTCCGTGGTGGTGTAGTCAAGCTGTACTTATGATAAATTTATGCTAGCATAGTATATTGCCTACAGTATTTTCTCTTATCTTTGCCCTAACATGGCTCTCACAGCATAATCACTAGCGTCACACATGAGTTCAAAAGGCAATGACCGTTCCGAAGCTACTACAATTGGTGTTGCTATAAGTTTTTTCTTTAACTCCTCAAAGGCTACCAAACATTATTCATCGAAATTGAAAAGTTTATTTTGCTCTAACAAAGTGCACAAGGGTTTAGATATCCTTGAAAAATCCTTAATGAATCTTCTGTAAAAACCTGCATGACCTAAAAAATTTCTAATACCGTTGAGATTTGTGGGAGGTGACAACTTTTCTATCACTTCAATTTTTCCTTTGTCCACTTCAATTCCTTTCTGTGATATCCTATGTCCTAAGGCAATTCATTCACGAAGCATGAAGTGGCATTTCCCCTAATTTAAAATAAGATTCGTTTCTTTACAGCTGCATAGAACCAATTCCAGATTTTTCAAACAATCTTTAAAATTATTCCCGAATACAGAAAAATGAAGACTTCAAGAAAATTTTACACCATGTTAGAAAATATGGCCATCATACAACATTAAAAAGTTCCTGGGGTATTACATAACCCGAACGGCATCCATCTGAATGCAAAAGTACCATATGGACATGTGAAAGTTGTCTTTTCTTGGCCATTGGGGGCTGTGGCAATTTGATTATATCCCGAATAACCATCCAAAACACAGTAGAAAGCTTTCCCAGCTAATCTATCTAACATCTGATCAATGAATGATAGGGGAAAAACGATCTTTCCTAGTTTTCTTATTAAGCTTGTGGTAATCCATATATGCTCTCCATCCCGTGACAGTGGGAGTTGGTATGAGCTCATTGTTGTCATTATGTACCACTATGACACCTCCTTTGTTAGGTACAAATTGCACAGGACTCACCTATGAACTGTTTGAAATAGGGTAAATAATGTTAGTTTCAAGCCACTTAATAATCTCTTTTTTGAAAAATTCTTTCATAATTGGATTTAGTCTTCTCTATTGTTCAATGGAATTGCTAGGGCAATCCTCCAAAAAAATATTATGCATGCACAAGGCAGGGATAATTCCCTTTATATCAACCAGGATCCATCTCAATCCTTCTTAAATCGCCGAAGAACTTCTAACGACCTTGCCCCTTTCTCAGGTGTCAGCTTCGTAGAAATTACTATCGAAAAAATATTGTTTTTGCCTAAATATGTATACTTCAAGTTGTAACTCTAGTGTAGGAGGTTCCTCTATAGAAGGTTTAAGAGGATTGAAAGGTCGATTTGATTAATCCAAGGGTTCAAACCTCTTCCCTAGTTTATCTACTATCTGCTTAGCTTCCATAAATTCATTTAATTCCTCAAAACTTGCTGCATCACTCTACTCAAGTGAGTCTTCGCCACTGTTAGAATTGTTATGGCAATATCTGATGAATTCCTTCACTACTATTTCTATCAACCCAATGGTGTGGCATTCATTATTAACATCATCACATTTTTTAAGCATTAAACATATTGAAGGTAACTTGGTGATCATTTACCCTCATGGTCAGTTTGCTTTTTTGTGCATTAATTAAAGTCCTGCTAGTAGCAAGAAAAGGTCTTCCGAGAATAATTGTCATATCTTGGTCAGCTTCACATTCTAAAATAAGGAAATCCCTAGGAAAAATAGATTTATCTACTCTTACCAGCACATCTTCAATTTTATCTTCCAGATGCGCGTCGAATCAGTCAGCCACTTACAACGTAATCGTACTAGGTTTTGCTTTTCCAATTCCTAGCTTTCTAAAAATATAAGCATTAGATTTATACTCGCTCTTAGATCACATAATGCCTTACCAACATAATGATTTCCAATTGAATATGGGATACTGAAACTTCTTGGGTCTTTCAACTTTAGAGAAAATTTATTATTCAACATTATTGTACCATTCAGTGAAAGCGATAGTCTCAAATTCTCCCAATATGCGCTTCTTTGACAATATATCTATTATAAATTTTACGTAACTGGGCATTTTCTCCAAAGCTTCTACTAAAGGTATCTTGATATGGAGTTGCTTCAAAACCTCCAAAAATCTTTTGAACTGAATATCCTATTGTGAATTATGAAATCGCTGAGGAAAAGATAAAGGTGATCATGCTTTAGGTTGCTGATATTGTTTTGTTATGGCATTCTTATTGACAAAATGTTTTGATTTTGCCACAACATTTGGTTACTTACCCTTTTTAGGTTTAATATGTTTTTCAGATGACTTTGGGATCTTTACTTAGTCGTTATTCGAGTTATCCTTTTCTACCGTGGCATATTGAGAAACATCATCAAACTGAGTTCCGCTTCTAAGAGTGATGACCTTGCACTGCTCTTTCCCTTGTGATATTAAATTCTCAGTATCACTTGGTAATGCTCCATATGGTTTCGAATTTATAGCATTCGCTATTTGCCTTACTTGTTTCTTAAGAGCTCAGAGAGACGTAACTTAAATCTAAATTACAACATCAGCTTGGAGAGCCGCAGCTTGAATCTAAATTATAACATCATTCTTAGCATATATTCCTTTAGTAAGGCTTCAATTGATGATAATAATAATGATGAAACTGATGGCTGACCTTGCTGGACATTTTGCTTCAGCATAGGTAGAGCATAATCAGGTGGTGCATTGATGGCATTTTGTCTTGCCATATTGTTAAAATTCCTCGTACCTTGATTTTTCCAACTAAAGTTTAGATTTTGATTCCACCCAAGATTATACGTGTTGGAATGTGGGTTATTGTTCCAGTGGAAATTACCCATGTAACACACGGATGCTAATTTTGATGGCATTCATCAAACACATGATCTTCACCATAATAAACAGACAATAGTTTGAGTAATTTTATCTCCTAGACTGTAGTAGGCCTTTTCATTGTTTTAATCATATTAGCCAAAAAAGATAAATGGGCTGTCAACAAAGTGATTGCATCCAACTCTATACTACCAACAGCTCTCTTGCCCATCCCAACTCTTATGGTATGATATTGATAATCATTGTTGGCAATCTTTTCCAAAATCTCATATGCTTCATTATAAGATTTATCTAACAAAGTACCATTGGCAGAAGCATCAACTACCATCCTCGTATGTGCATTCAACCCATTATAGAATATCTCCATCTGAGTCTAGTGTTGAAATCCATGCATCGAACATTCTGAATTAAGTTTTTCAATCTTTCCCAAGCTTCATATAATGTTTCATACACTTGTAATTTTGGGGGTTTGAAGTTTAAATCCAAATTGGTTAGTGCAATTTAGTCCCTACACTTGTAATTTTTATATTTTTGAAATCTCGATATTCAGGGTTACCTGACCCATATTATAATTTTTAGTATTGTTCAAGATTTTAGATGTTAACATTGTTGAATAGTTTAAATATTAGGGAATAAGATTTTTAAGTTAGAAATGGAAAAGGACTAAATTGTGGAATTAATTGTTGATTTTGAACAATAGGGACTAAATTGTGAAAAATTCAAAATTATGGGGTCAAATTAGAAAAGAGGAAGCTAAATTTGGTCTAGAGTGAAATTAGTATAAAAATATGAAATTAATTGTGAAGGTTAAAATTAGTCTCGGTTTAAGGTCTAAATTGATAAATAAGTAAAATATAGTGTGAAAATTTAAATTTAATGTTAAATTGAAATGTGTAGTATTAATGTGATTTAATTGTTTTATTTTGTAGCTAATGTCGTACCGGAATCCTCGAGTAAAAAAGGAAGGGTAAAATCAACGTCAAATAGCTCGAAAATCACAATTTGTGTTTCTATAATCCGAATTAAATAGTAGATTATTGCATATATAATTGTTTGCATATGGGAAGCATTTGAGGTGAGTATTTTGGTACTTGGGAATTGAATTAAATTAATAATTGAAATGAAATAGATTGATTTTTTATATTATGAGATGTATTGCTTTTGAATATATGTGTATTGAGAACAATGTGATTTTTATCAAATTGAATATATGCTTATATGTGATGATATATATTCATGAAATTGAGACATTGGTTGTATTGAAAAATGAAATGAAACCCTATTAACTTTATCAGACTAAGTCAGATATAGATGGCATATCATAAGAAATGAAGAGTTTAGGGATTACTTTGACCTCGAGTCGATGAGGCACTGGGTGTCAATTTGTTTCGGTTTAACCGATAAGACACTATGTATCAATTTATATAGGCTAGTCGCAGTTATTACTTCAGATTTATCCGATGAGGCACTCGGTGCAAAATTGGTGTGTTGGTTGGATTCGTGTATCCGTCCGAGTCCGTGTCGTGTTAATGGGGGAAAATAAAATAATAATTTATATGATTGATTTTGAAATGGCAAAGATGATAAATGAATATGAGATAAGAAAATATTGAAATGAAAAATATGAGAAATGATTATGTGATGAGAAATGAAATATGAATTGATGAATTGATATGTGAAACTTGAATGAATTCAAGTATTGATCAAAGATATGAATCATGCCATTGCATGAGATGATGTATTCAAATGTTTAATAAAATGCCATTGATATATACTTATATATTTGAACATGTGAAAATCTTAGTAGATATGAATAAGGAATGAGCAAAAATTATACTATTGAATTGAAACTCATGAACATAGCTTACTTGTTACATTTTGCATTTTAAATACTTACATCAAGTTTATGTTACTCAGATTATAGGAATATTAATTAGTTTTTCTCAGTATGTGGTTTTATTTTCTATGTGCAAGCTAAGTATTGCTTGAATTGTTGTCGACTCAGCATCAAATCACAAATCCCGAGCTCAACTGTAGTGATATTTCATTTTGTAATGGCATGTACCTAGGGAGTGTTTTGTTGATATCGTTTACAAGATGTGGTTAACTTAGTTGCTAGTGAAATGATGGTTAAATGTGTATATGGTTGTAACTGAGGCTATGTTGGTATGCTAGCCTAGTTTATATTTTGGTATGTGATAGTTTAAAGTTGGTAGCTTAGCATAATGCTTGGTATGTGTTTAGTTTCATATTTGGTAACTTTAGAAGTTTGAAAGTTAGTTCAAATATGGTAAGTGTGATATGAATGATAGTCTTGAATTTGTGATGTGTTGTTGATGTATTTGAACATATAAAATGTGGTACCAATGAGGATATATTGGTTAGGAATATTAGGTGATAAATTTGGTGTATTTTGGGCATTTTTAATCGTGTTTTGGATAGGTTAAATGATTGGTAATTTAGTTGCTTAGTGCCCCAGTAAGTAGGAATTGGTAAACTTGAGTTTTAAGGTACTTTTGGGTGCACACGGTCTAGCCACACAGGCGTGTGTCACACACGGGCAACACACATGGGCGTGTGACCCAAGTCAGAGAATTGCACGGCCTGGATTATAAAACCTAAATTAAGTGCATTCCACTAACATCATCAAAGATAAATTAAAAAGATAATCGTAGACAGAGTGTGGACTAATACTCTGATGCTAATAATTGGAATAGTCTTATATGTATCCAAATTCTGACATTCTAGAAGGGATAAATAGTGATAAGAGTGTAGAAAGTGGAAGACTAAGTTTAGCAATGTATAAATAGTTATAAGAGTGTAGATAGTGGAAAACCAAGTTTAGAAATGTATAGCATAATTTATTATTCGAATGTATAAGAATCTAGCATGAAAGTATTAGATTGTCGTGACCTACCCTTACATATTATAATGTTATTAGTTAGTTTATATGTTGATTATGATTGAATTAATTGTTTGATTCGTTAGTAATGCTTATAACCCTAATCTGACAACGAAGAGGAGTTAAGGGTGTTACAAGTTCTTTCGATATCTGAGTCAAAAGGATATTCTTTGTTAGCAGAAATGCCTCTTCTCATACACTGATGACAAACCTGTAGAAATTAAATATAACTAAGTTAAATAAAACTAACAGAGTTAAGTAAAATAACCAAACCAAATTACACCAAATTGTCGATCCCCAACAATGACGCCAAAAACTTGTCATGTGTGAATATATATGTGAATTGTTCAAGTATACATGTCGAATCAAGTAATAAAGTGATAAGTGAGATTGTCTCCACAGAGACCGGATTAGGTATAGAAATGGTCAAGTTATGATAATGACTAATGTTATGGCAGAACCGAGTAAGTATGTAGTGGTAAGTTAAAATAATAAGGATAAGTACAAAATATATATTGACTAATATTGGAAAATGTTAAGGCAAAGCAAGAGTAAAAAACAAAATGGAAATTACGAGAACAATTACGAGAATAAAATATGAACGAATAAATAAACAATTAAGAATGCTATGGCAAAGATACTACGGCAAAGGATAGAAGATCTACGATGTTGATTGGAAGGTTGGGATTACTAGAATTTGCCCTTACTTTCAATAATGCGTCAGCAAAATTGTACTTAACCTACTACCCAAAAGAGACCTAAAGTGACATGCTTCTTTCAAGAGCAAGATATCAAGTTACCTGGCATTTTTCTATAGGCCTTAGCACTAAACTTGTTTTGTCTTCATTCTATACAAACCTTGCTCTATGTCTAGAGTTTGGTACAGTATTCGGTCAAATTTCCACTTGTATCATTCAATTTCAGTCCAACTAATCCACCTTTTCAGAATTAGATTTAGTTTATGGGCATATTGCACACTCATCCATGTTTAGAGAATGTACACATATAGTTAGAAAATAAAAGCAATTGAATGAAACAGTAGATTAAATCAAATATTTGCTTCAAAAATTAAAGGAAATAAAAGTTCCATCATGTAATCTCAACCCTATGAGATTTAATTCATGGGTTGGAGATTAAAATTCAAGTTCAAAAAAGCATCCAACATCATTTCGATCAAATCAATTTATAGGATAATAGAATAAGAAATAATGAAAGAACTTAGGAAGATGGTTGTCACCAAACCAATTCTCAATCTAGCAACATAGTGTCCTGTGGTGGCTGAGAGGGACTGCCTTTGGCTTTCTCTTTCTTTCTCGAATCAGCTGCTACCTTCTACTGTTGCCTCCGAATGTCCATACACTTTTGTGTTTGCCTAAGATTCTCTCCTCTTTTTTTATTCGCCCCTTTTAGGGTTTCCTCCCTTGGCTTTTTATAATCTTTTTCCCTAAGGTAAATCCAACAGCCCATGACATCTTCTCCTCTTTTTTAGGTAGATTTTTCTGGTACAAGTAGAGTTGGGCTGAGATTAGTATGCGTTAAGTGTTGAGTCGATCATCTTCCTGGAATTGCCCCGGCATACAAATTGGTAAACTATCCAACCTTTTGCTCTAGCAAATCTTCACTCATTTATTTCTTTCTCCACATCCTATACCTACAACCCTTCCACATGCAATTAAAAGTACCTAACATTTAAACACAGTCCAAGCTCCTAATGCAATTGAGAAAAATACTAATAAAATGTCCTAAAATGCAACTAAATATACCTAAGTACAAGCAATTAGCTAGGTCTAAAGGAATGAAATATAACTCTTTTCAAGAATTATCAAACTCCCTCATACTCGACTCGATTTTCGAGTCATGGTACCAGGACATCACATTTGTTGCTGAAGTAATTAAAAATTTTTTAAATCAATTAATCATATTAATTTATTATTGAAGACAATTTCACTCTTATCGTAACAATTGAATTCAGATTAGAACTATTTATGATCTAAAATAGCTTATATATTTCACAATTTAGTTAATCGAATCAATATATTCTTCAACACAATACTTCAATTTATTAACTAACATTTGATGTCACATCAAATAACCGTTATTCACTTATTATCTCATCAATTCTTTTAAACTTCTCATATGTATTAGTCATTCCAACCCTTATAACAACTTTATAATATTACAATCCTTCTACTATTTTCCCCTCCTCCTCCACTCTATTCCACATCCTTATTGTACATATATAAGATTTTTTTGCTTTTAGTATATAACATGCTTTCATGTAACATTAATTATGATTATACAAATCACATGTATAATTAATTATTTTTTATCTTTTTCTAAAGAAAACAAAATTAGGATCTGCTTTTTGTTTTTGAAGCTAGGCTCAATGAAATTTTTACCATAAAAATTTTATAATTTCCATATAAGCCAATTAATACAGTTTTTTCCTCAAACCTTACTTTGTTCTGTTGCTAGGCAGCTTTAATCCTTCTTCACTAAAAATTAAATATCTTTTAGTGAAGAGCACAAATTATGTTACTATTTGTTTCCTTTGAAAATAAAACCACTAAGGTTTTAGTCATATAAATTTCATCTCCTTAACAGTTTTGTACAATTTGTAATAATTTTTCAAAGTCAGAATAGGGGAACCCGAAATCATTCTAACCTTATCTTACAAAAATTATTATATCTCACATTATATAATTCTATTGTTTGCACTGTTTATTTTGTGCAAAACTAGACTCGTTAAGCTTTAATTTCATATTTTATTCAACCTCTAAATTAATTTCTAAAATGTTTGGTGAATTTTCAAATTAGAGTCACTGTTGCTGTCCACAATTGTTTTTAGTAAATTTCTCAACTTTTCCATGGTTCTTTACATTATTTTCATTTAATCATTCATAGTCTTTATCCCTTTGCTTTCTATTAAATTTAATCACTCATATTTTTGTGTAGAGAACATGGTCATTTCTTAATTCTTAATTCTTAATTCTTAATTCTTTTTACAACACACATCATATTATCTCTTATTTGAAAGCTTAGTATTTCAAGTTTCTATATGTCATGCTTCATTACATACCTTCTATTTTAAGAATTTAGATTAAAATACACATTTCGTACATTTTATTTTCAACATATTTAATTCAATTTATTTAATAGAAGTATGGTTCATATGGGAACTTACCTTTTGTCAAGAGTTTCTTCCTTTTTTCTTCACTTCCATTTCTTTCTCATTTTCCTCACTATCATTATCTTTTCTTCTAATTTTCTTCACTTTCATATACTAATTTCTTACTTTTAAATTGATGAACATACTCTCTATTAGGGTTGTGACCCAAATTCTTATTAAAACAAAATAAAAGTGGCAAGAGGATCCATGAAGGCAAAGGCTGAGGGCTCCTACAGTACAGTATAAGATGCATAAGAAGAATCCGTATAGAAGTTTACTTCCTTTGTTTGATATTGAGTTGAATAAGGTGTTTTAACATTACTGCATTACTTCTATTAGATGTCGATTAGAATAAGGTTTTTTAAACCTATAAATAGACGTAGTCTATACTCATTGTGTTTTAATTTTGAATTCAAAATAGTAAATTTTCTTCTCCTCTGCCCATGGTTTTCTCTCAAAAGGGTTTCCACGTAAAATCTGTGTCTTCTATTTTTCTTTCTTTTCTTTGCGATACATTGTCATTATCAACATTTTATTTTAACAAATTGGTATTAAAGATTTTTGAGTTACTTATCTCGATCATGGTAATTGTAACAGCCCTTACCCGTATTCGATGTCGGAACAGGGTATGAGGCGTTACTAGACTTAAACACAAGCAAACATATATTTCTAAGCCATAAAATTTGGCATCAAATTCAAAATTTTTACATTTAATCATAAAGTTCTTAATACAAGCCTACGAGGCCCAAAATGTGCTTTGGAAGTGGTTTGAGACTAAATCGAGAACCTTAGAAAATTTTATTTTACGACACTTAAATTTTTTTTGCTAAAACAGGGGTCACACACCCGTGTGGCTTGAGACACGCCCATGCGGGTAGGCCGTGTGTTTACACACGCCCATATCCCTAACCTGTGTAACTCTCTGTTTGTCACCAAAGAACAAATTGAAGTCACACAGCCATGACACACGCCTGTGTGCTTAGGCCGTGTGCTTGATACTGAGCATTCTATTTTTTAACAATTTAAGTGCAGGGGACACACAGTCGATCACATGCCCATGGGGCTGACCGTGTGTCACACACGGCTTAGGCATACGCCTGTGTGTCTACCTGTGTGGAAAATAATAAGGCTATTTACCAAGCCATTTGCCACCCTTATTCACACATACACTTACGATAAACCGTAATTTATACATATTTTTACCCCATGTTTAACGCATTTTATGGATGATTTCCCATTAGAATTGGTGAATTCGATGCTCTTAATGCTTTAATTTCATGTTTTATACTTAGTAGAGCATAGGAGAGCGAAATGAACGAGAAACAGACCAAAAACGGAGAAAATGGGCCAAAGTACGAAATCAACACAGCCTGGACCTCTTCACACGGGCAGACCACACCATCATATCAATTTGGCAGGCTCGAGCACAGCCTGAAGTAATCGCACACGGGCTTGTTCCTGCCGAGCCCAAGTTGAGTCCAATTCACAAAAGGCTAATTTTGAGGGCTCTTAGGCATTCCAGAGCCTATAAATACACCCTAGAGGAGGAAGAAAAGAGAGACACAGAATAGAGAGTAAGGAATTACTCCAAAGAATCTGATTGATCCATCTCAGAAGCTGGATTCACCATCAAGACTGAAGATCTCTCAATTTCCCCTTCAGGGGTTATGGGTTTTCTTTATGTTTTGTATTCTTTATTATTCTGAGATGTTTTCTTATTTAGTTATGAACTAAAACCCCTAAATACCTAAGGGGAATGAAACCGAAGACGAATCTTGTTATTATTTTTTGAATTGTATGATAAATATTTAACTTGTTCTTAATTATGTATTCTTAATTCTTGTTTTGATATCCCAGGATACTAATTCAAGATAAGCTCTTATTCTGAGGAGGAATAGACCCTGTCTAAGAGTACATTTGTCATAATTAAGCGGAGTTGTTTGCGCGTCTAGACATAGGGTGACAAGATTTTACCGGATTAGGGTGAAACCTAATAAGGGGATCCATAGATCGAGTTAATGCAACCCTAGGGTGTTAATTAGAGAAAGGTCTCAATTATTCAATCTAGGGATTAGACGTTATTAGTCTTGAATAGGGATAATAACATAACTTAGGGATCTCTACGGAACAAGTTAAATGAATAAATCATCCGATTCAGAGCTAGAATAACAAGTACAGTTTAGGTGGATTTTTCCTTAGGTATTGTCTTAATTCAATCGGTTTTCCCAAAAGCAATTCCCCAATTCTATTCTCTGTGAATTCTTGTTTAGATAATTAGTTAGTTAAAACAAAAACCTCTTTATTCTTAGGCTAGATAATAAAAAGACAATCATTACTAGTACTTTTAGTTCCTTTGGGTTCGACAATCTGGTCTTGCTAAAACTATACTACTGTTTGATAGGTACACTTGCCTACATAGCAATAATAGTTAGTTTCAAGAATGATTAATTATAAATATTTAAAACCTATCACGAAATCATGCAATCAAGTTTTTGGCGCTGTTGCTGGGGAACTAAGATATTAGGAACGCTCATTTTTTATTAATTTAGCCATTTATTTTTCTTGTAATTTAATTAATTTAATTATTATTATTTATTAATTTACTTTTTTCCTTTCTCTTGGCAGGTTTTTATAGTTTATGACTAGAAGAAACCCGTCAGGACCACTACTTTTTGACGAAGAAATCGATCGCATAGTTTGTAGAAACCAAAGAGAAATACAACGAAGCTTAAGATACACAGAGAACGAGCAAGAGGATGAATACTCATCCCGCAACCGAAGAGATGGCTGAAAACCAAGACAATCAGCTACCTCCTGCAATTGCAATTAGTCAAAATCCTACTCCACGCACTATGTATGATTATGCTAAACCTTCTTTAACAGGAACTGAATAAAGCATAGTTAGACTTGCTGTAGCTGCAAATACTTTTGAACTAAAACCTAACTCTATTCAAATGATACAGCAATTTGTTCAGTTTGATGGTTTGCAGGACGAGGATCCTAACGCTCACTTAGCAAACTTCTTGGAACTATGCAATACTTTTAAAATTAATGGTGTTTCTGATGATGTCATTCGTCTTTGGTTATTCCCTTTTTCATTGAGAAACAAAGCTAAACAGTGGTTGAACTCATTACCACAAGGGTCAATCACTACTTGGGAACAAATGAGCGAAAAATTTCTATTAAAATATTTTTCGCCGGCTAAAACGGCTAAATTACGTAATGATATCTCTTCGTTTGTGCAGATGGACTTAGAAACTCTTTACAATGCATGGGAGAGATACAAAGACTTACTGAGAAGGTGCCCTCACCATGGGTTACCGCTTTGGCTACAGGTTCAAACGTTCCATAATGGCCTGAATCCTTCGACTTGACAAATGGTTGACGCAGCTGCTGGCGGAACCATCAATAATAAAACACCTGAAGATGCCTATGAGTTTATAGAGGAGATGTCACTGAATAACTATCAGTGGCAAGTCATGAGGACTAAGCCAACTAAAACAGCAGGTGTTTATAACATCGATTCGGTTACTATGCTGCCAAATTAGGTAGAACTTCTAAATAAAAAGATTGATGGTTTACTTGGTTCTACTCAGGTACATCCAGTAATGAGGTGCGAGACGAATGGAGGAGGAGCATGCACAGAGTATCAACCCTTCAACCCTAGCATTGAGGAGGAACAAGTCTAATATATGGGTAACAATAACTCTCGATCCCAAAATAACCCATATAGTAACACTTACAATAAAAGGAAGGGAGCGTCATCTTCCTCGGGTCCTACCGTGGAAGTTCGTCACCCTTTCCTGCAGTTTCCTCGTGGGCCCCAAGAAGAACTTTACCAAATACTTCGAGCCCGACCTTTAATTGTGGACCGCTGCATTGACTGGCCGCAGTAGAACAAGTTCAGTTGGCTGAAGCGATTCGGGCCCTCCTAACCACCGACCCTTGGGAGCTGTTTTTTGGGATCATCGAGCCAGCATACCTCGAGATCACGATGGAACTATGCTCAACGTTCCATCTTCAGACTGTAATGACGAACTACGATGATCCCGGTACGGTCCAATTTCGCCTAGGCGGGTTAGTCCGCCAGTTCAGCATCCCAGAATTCGGTACGGCGCTGGGTTTATATACAGAAGAATTCAAGGAGGAGAATGACTTACATGCTCTCAACCGCCACATCCATCATTCTCCTTCACGGTGCTGGGACGCACTAGCACCAGGTGGGGCCACCTACAATCCTAGCCGCTCCAAGGCATCGGCTCTCCCTCCATCTTTGAGGTACCTACACGCCATTTTGGCTCACACGATTACAGGACGGTGAGAGAGCACTGGCATCGCCAACACTCACGATGCCTACTTTTTATGGTGTATGTCGCACGAGAACATCATTGACCTTGCCTATTTCATCGCCCTCGTGATTCAGCACCAGACAGAGCGGCATAGGAAGGGGGTCATCTCCATTGGCCCCTATGTTACTCGGTTGGCTCGACACTTCGGGCTCCTCAGCACCGTAGCTCAAGAATCATTCTTAACTCTCATTGGCCAGATGTCTCCACAAGGCATCTCGAGCATGCTTAGCACGAGGATGATCGAAAAGTGGCGGGGAACCTACCCTCCTTAATATCGTCTCGCCCAATCTACCGAGGAGGAGGCCTACGAGGACATTTCTGATGATGTCCCTCCATAGCACGAGGACCCACCGACTTAGCCACCACCACCCTTTCGTCCAGTTCATGCGGCGACTTCATATGCTGACATCGCTAAGCACATCACTCAATTCGAGCAGCAGTGTTTTCAACGATTTGACAACATTGATGCTACTCTACAGCAGAATTTTCAGCACCTCCACATCTCATCGCCAGTCCCACCTCACAAACCATCTAGCAATGAAGATGTTTAAAAACATTTATTTATTATTTTATGTTTTTAATTTTTATTAAAACTACTTTTTATTTTTATTATATTTTAGAATTTTATTTTTAATTATCAATTTCTGTTATTTCTTTATGAGTAATTATTCTTCCTAATATCCCCTAAAAAGTTCTTGATTTTATCTCAGTTATATAGAGCTCTTAAGCTCATCATCACATAGGAATTAAAAACTCCACCGGGAAAGGTTCTCCACGACTGCCATGTCCTGATCGTCCACGACCATAGCTACCACTAGATATAATATTCTTTTGGCATAGGACTTATGGACTAATGAACCTCTACCACTGCCGGAGTATCTCCTCCACTCTCGCACCGATTACTCTCCAAAACTCCAGTTCGAGGAATTCATCATACAGGAAGTTTCACTTCTCTCCCTATCTTATTTTTATATTCTAATATCTATCTTTGTACATTGAGGGCAATGTACATCTTAAGTGTGGGGGGTATTTATTTCATTATCAGAAAAATCCTTTAATAACTGCCTTGTTCTCTTGAAAAGCTCTCATATCGTATTTAGGATAAATTCTGATTGATTTATGACGTTGATTGATATATCTTGAACTAAAATATAGGCATTTATGCATTTATTGTTTAAACCTCAAGACATTAGAGAATCAAGCATGATAAGTTGATTTTTAAGAATTTAAAATCTATGTTGTTTCCCCAAATTTTAGGTATTACTTTGAGTTGGAATTCACAAGTTTTAAACATCAAAAAGCCATAATTTTTGTGAGATTTTTGAGTCTTTTGAGCATCTATTAATTCTTTCATGCTCACTTTTATTATTGCTTTGAGTGCAATAGTATTGAACTGTTATTCTAGAACTTGCTTGATTATGCATGTCAAGACCACACCATTTGATTTGATATGTCAAGATGATAGAGGCACTTAGGATTAACCCACTCATGCCATGAAAAGCCTACCTCCACGATTAACCCCTAGTAAACCCCCTTGTGTATTACCCTTAATATTAACCCTTAACCCATTATTGTTGAAATTTCCTAAATTAATCCCTATTTTTGTCGAGATTTGAGTTGAATAAATTGCTTAGCTATGTCTTTTTCTTAATAGTTAGTCTATGTTATTTAACTTGTTCTTAAAAAAAACAAAAAAACATGCATACATATTAGTAGTGATCTTCTATTTGTAAGCTTCAGTATTTAAATTCCATAGTCAGAGAAAGAGTTATGTTGTACGTAAGTGATGATTAAATATTTTTCTAGTTAAGTAATTTTTCAACTGAATCTCGATTCTAACCCTTTCTTTCAGCTTGTGAATACACCCCCTAACCAAGCCTCATTACAACCCTCTAAAGACCTTTTGATTGATGTATCATCTTAAATTATAGTGGTGGAGATTTGATTTTCATGCAAGCCTATGGTAATGACTTTTCATTATTGATTATTGAGTGCTTCATTTATTGTCTTTAAACACCTCGAGTGATTTGAGTGAATCTTTGGTGAAGATATGAAACTCTGTGATATTTTGAATCAAAGGCAATTACTTAGATGAGGGGAGACACCTATGTTTGCATGATTAAATACTCAACTTGGAATGTTTGAAACTTTTATGTTCTTTTAGTTGAATTCTCAATGTATCACCTATGGATTATTTTGAGATATTACCGATAGAAATTATAAGTTAAGAAAGAATTTATTTTGATTATGAGTTGAAAATTTTGTTTGAGGATAAGCAAATGCTTAAGTGTGGGGGTATTTGATAAACCGTAATTTATACCTATTTTTACCCCATGTTTAACGCATTTTGTGGATGATTTCCTATTAGAATTGGTGAATTCGATGCTCCTAATACTTTAATTTCATGTTTTATACTTAAGAGAGCATAGGAGAGCGAAAGGAACGAGAAACGGGCCAAAAACAGAGAAAATGGGCCAAAGTACGAAATCAACACAGCCTGGACCTCCTCACACAGGCAGACCGCATGGCTGTGTCAATTTGGCATGCTTGAGGAAGGCCTGAAGTAATCGCACACCAGCGTGTCCCTACCGAGCCCATGTTAAGTCCAATTCGAAAAAGGCTAATTTTGAGGGCTCTTAGGCATTCCAGAGCCTATAAGTACACCCTAGAGGAGGAAGAAAAGGGAGACACAAAATAAGGAATAAGGAATTACTCCAAGGAAGCCAATTGATCCATCTCAGAAGCCGGATTCACCATCAAGACTGAAGATCTCTCCTCAATTTTCCCTTCAGGAGTTTTGGGTTTTCTTTATGTTTTGTATTCTTTATTATTCTAAGATGTTTTCTTATTTAGTTATGAACTAAAACCCCTAAATACCTAAGGGGAATGAAACCTAAGACGAATCTTGTTATTATTTTCTGAATTGTATGATAAATATTTAACTTGTTTTTAATTATGTGTTCTTAATTCTTGTTTTGATAACCCAGGATACTAATTCAAGGTAAGCTCTTATTCAGAGAAGGAATAGACCCTGTCTAAGAGTACATTTGTCATAATTAAGCGGAGTTGTTTGCGTGCCTAGAAATAAGGTGACAAGATTTTGTCGGATTAGGGTGAAACCTAAAAAAGGGATTCATAGATCGAGTTAATGCAACCTTAGGGTGTAAATTTGAGAAAGGTCTCACTTATTCAATCTAGGGATTAGACGTTATTAGTCTTGAATAGGGATAATAACATAACTTAGGGATCTCTACAGAACAAGTTAAATGAAAAAATCGTCCGATTCGGAGCTAGAATAACAAGTACAATCTAGGTGGATTTTTCCTTAGGTATTGTCTTAATTCAATACCTTAGGTATTGTCTTAATTCAATCGGTTTTCCCAGAAGAAATTCCCCAATTTTATTGTCTGTGAATTCTTAGTTTAGATAATTAATTAGTTAAAACAAAAACCTCTTTATTCTTAGGCTAGATAATAAAAAGACAGTCATTACTAGTACTTTTAGTTCCTTTGGGTTCGACAATCCGGTCTTGCTAAAACTATATTACTATTCGATAGGTACACTTGCCTACATCGCGATAATCGTTAGTTTCAAGAACGATTAATTATAAATATTTAAAACCTATCACGAAATCACGAGATCAACTTACCCCAATTCAAAGGCACAAAATAATACATACTTAGGCAACCAAAACATCCACATTCATGGTTAAAACATATCAACTTTATATCTTTATCTAACATATTTACTACATTTATTAAGCCCTAAATCAAACATACAAATCTCACATTCATTAGGCTTCATTCAATTACTATCTAGTTACCAAATTATACTCATATTCCTCATCTTATCAATAGGTCACAATTCCAAACATTACACAATCATGCCATAAATCATATTTCCAAATATTTCATATTCAGCAAGCATACCATGATCATATCACCATAGACATTGACACATATATGAATATATTTAGGCTTACAACCATGTTGCCACTATAAGCCAACTTACATGGCCAAATAGCCACATAAGCCTTTGACGATTACAAGTCATTGTGTAGGGCCCAATTTCTACCCGGCCCAAATCAAGGAATCCAAATCAAATAATAAAACCAAAATTAAAAACACATAAAAGAGAAAGCTACAGTCCAGGTTTTTACAGCCAAATGCATTGATCAGGCCCCATATTACAACTAAACCGGTTAAAAACCCAAACTCGAAAGCCTAAACAAATCAACTAAACTAGCCCAAAATGAAAACCCAATGACAAACCCAACAACCTAAACCCTAATAGCCCAATATAGCCCAAAACACAAGTGAGCAAGGAAAAAGAAACCCTAGGTGCGCCGCACCTAGGTCTCTCTGCTGCTGCTCCTTCCCCGTACGCTACCGTCGCCTCCACGCGCATCAGGCGCCACTGACATCACCTGCAACACGCAAACGAAAAAGAAAAAACAAGAAAAAAACAAGAAAATGGCAGAAAACAAAAAATATGAATAAGAACGAATGTTGTACTTTGACTATAAATGCCTCAAAATTTCATTGTATTTTTCTACACATGGATATTAAGCAATCAAAAGCAAAAACAAAGGCTAAAAAAGTTGATTTTAATTTTCTCTTCTATTTTTTTTCTCTTTTCTTTTTTTGATTTATTTTTTTTATATTTCTATTCCGAATCTATTTTTAAATAAAATAATAAAAAAGGAAAGAGGAGGAGAAGACTTACCCGAGATCCCCCGTGGTTTTGTCGTCGGAGACCTTCTCTCCGTCGCCAAAAACGAACCCCAAAGGGGGAGGGGAGAAACTCTCTTCTCTCGATCGGCAAGCTTGGTGACGATGCAAAAGTGGGTTTTTGAAACCCTAGCAAAGAAAATTGAGGAGAGGGGAGGGCCACTCTCTGATTTTTTTGAAAAGAAAGGGAAGAAATGAAAATTTTAAATTTTTTTTTGGCTTTAATAGCCATGCAAAACGACAATGTTTTGCAAAACCCCCACACGCCTCAAAACGGCGCCGTTTCGAAGGGAATCCGTACGACTCGACCCATAACAGGAGGGGATCCGTGGGTTTTAGACTTATGGTCTATTTGTGCGTTCGGTCCCTCTGATTTTGCAGTACGTTGCGATTTAGCCCTTGTCTGTCTTTTTTTCCTTTTTAATTTTGTCATACAATTTCATTTTTTTCTCACTTTGGCCCATTTTGAAACGCTGCATATAAGGAATGGGAATAATTCCCTAACCGGTCCCCGCCTTCGTTCGCGCGTCTAATTTTGGTCCTATTTTGTTCTTTTCTTTAAATTTCGCCCCGTTTTTTATTTTTATCCCATTTTGGTCCTTCTTTATTTATTTTATTATAGTTTTTACCTTTAATTTCATTTTTATCTCGATTAAGCCCCTTTTTTAATAAAACTATTTATTTTCCAATTCATTATTTATTTATTTATTTCTTTGTTTATTTTATTTTTATTGAGTATGTTTTTTACTATCCAATATTATTATTTATGTATTTATATACAAATTGCTCCCTTAATTTTATTTATATTTTTACTTGCTATTTTATTTTCAATATTTTTTTGTATTATTATTTTTTGTATTATTGTTATTATTAATATATTATTATTATTCTTAATGTATTATTATTATTTATCTTCCACTTTATTATTATTGTACTATCACTATTATTATCATCATATTATTAAACTAATTAATTTTATACTACATTATATATTTCTTTTTCGTATTTACTTACGTCGTTATTATTATTATTATTACTATTATTATTTTCATTGTTGGTATTTGTATCATTATTATTATTATTTTCATCATTATTTTATTTTTTATTATTAATGCTATAAAATTATGCATATTGTTGTTATGTCTTCATGCTTTACTAATTTGTTGAATTTATGTTGCATTATCATTCATCCAATATGAGATTTTTACACGTTAGCCATACTCGAAAAAAACTACACATACATCGTTTTTAAATATTTCACCAACTTTCACCAAAATTCATAAAAAAGGGGATTCTTTAATAAAGGCAATATTCTGTGTTTTGGAAATTCGAGAAATCGTGCCCTAACGTACTAGGTTTCGATTTGTCTCGTTTGATTCAAAAGACCGAATAACCCTTTAAAATTAAAACGCATGAATTTTGAAAAAGACAAGCTCATTCTCAAGGTTTTAAAATGTTGTGTCCTACGTATTGGAAGTGGCATTTTATTACTTCAGGACAAGAAGGTTTTTAACATCCGTTTCGATTTACTCAAGCAAATTCTTCATACAAAAATTAACATTAAAAAAGAGAGGATCATACTTTTAGTTCTTTTCGATTTTTTTAAATTTCGACATTAAGACATTAATTAATCAAATAGGTACCAATTTTGGGCGTTACGAGGGTGCTAACCCTTCCTCGTACGTAACCGACTCCCGAACTCGTTTTCTTGAATTTCGTAGACCAAAATCATTATTTTAGTAAAACAAAACATTTTATTAAAACAATCAAATTACGAGGTGATCCGATCGCACCTAAACAAAAAAGATTAGTGGCGACTCCCATCTTTCGTTTTCAAAATAAAATGTCAACCCCTTTTTCAATAAAAATGGTTTCGACAGCTTGACGACTCCACTGGGGACCAAAATAAGAGAGTCAAGCCACAAGTTGATTAACTTTTGTCTTTTGGTCGAAATTAGAAACTTTGGTTTTAATATACGATCCCTTCTTTGCATTTCATCCACTTTTGTTACGATTTTCATCATTTAATTCCTATTTTCTTTATTGCTTCCAGTTTTTTTATACATATATCCTCGCATATCGCGTTGCATGACCACTTGGTTACACCCTTTTAAGTGGGAGTGAGAAACTACTCCTTCGTGAGGTTTTTACCTCCGTGCAGGATAGTGGATTGCTTTCGGGATACATTCGTACCTATATCTTCATGAGATTCTTATCTCCGTGCATCCATAGGGAAATATATTCCTCTGAACTCAACTCGGTCTATATGAGCCTATAATGGGTGAAGATTGAGGAATCTATCGGTTCGGGTACCTTTACTTTAGAACTAAATTGTATGTAGTAAGCCTTAGGAGCTTACCCTAAGTAGAGGCATGCCAAATCCTAGTGGTCACCCGGATAGGTGCTCTATTTTGTTTATTTCTTCTGTGCTGATGCGTTTGATTTTGCTTCGATCACATTGCATTTTCATCATAAGAGATCCTTTCGTTGCATTTTTATTCGTCTTTGTTACGGTCCTTATCATTGCGGTTTATAATTGTTGTGTTGGTTTGAGTTTAGACATCTTTCTGCATATTGCATTACATGATCGTTCGATCTTACCCTTTTAAGTGGGAGTGAGAAGATATACCTTCGTGAGGTTTTCACCTCCGCATGGGCTAATAGACTACTTTCGGGATACATCCATACCTATGTCTTCGTGAGATTTTCATCTCCGTATAGCCCCCTGAATTGAACTCGATCTATATGAGCCTATAATGGGTGAAGATTGAAGAATTTGCTGGTTCAGGTACCCTTTCTTTAGAACCAAACCCCATATAGCGAGCCTTAAGAGCCCACCCTAGGTAGAGCCACTCCGAACCCCTTAGTGGTCACCCGGATAGGTACTCTATTTTTTTTTATTTCTCCTATGCTATCATGTTTTCTTTTGTTTTGATTGCATTGCATTTTTATCATAGAAAGGGGATGTTAAGTCACATTCGATTGCTAAATAGAAAAGCTTTTCATGGAGAATAGATTTCTTGATAAAGTGGAATATAATATGACCATCCAAATATGGTCCGAATAAAAAACAAGAGAAGGCTGAGAGTCCAAAAAGGAATACACAACTTTGCTTCATTGCCTGAGGATTCAACCCAACAAAGATTATTCGAGAGCCGTCATGTCTTAAAGAAGCTGATGAGCATCGCGGGGATAAGTGAGCAATGGGCCGCGGTCCGGATCAAGCAAAAAAGTGATAATAGAGACATCTTTTGGAAAATTTGCAAGATTTAACCATAACATCTGGATATGAAGAAAATGACCGGTGTCTTCGCTTGGAATATGAGGGCAAGGCCGTATATGTAATATGTTTTATGTAAAGAAATTTGTTTTCTAGAAAAGTTGTTCTAATGGAATTGAATCCAAAATCAACGCCTCTATTTTTGCATTCATCCCATGCATTTCCATTGCATTTCATCACATGCATTACATTTTCACAAAAGAACTCTAATTAGGTAAAATTATTTCAGCTAACTTGAGAACCTTCAAAACTCTACTAAACTGAGCATCGTTAGGGTACTCGTGCAAGAAAAAAAGGCCATGGACCGAATCTTGGAAAGAATATAGCAAATGCAAATACAGATGCAAGAGCAATTGACCAAAATTCAACAAGAGATGCGGGAAAAAATGCTAGAATTCCAAAGGAATATGATGGGCCAGTTAACCTAGTTACTAGCCAGAGAACTTGGAAAAAGGAGTGGCCCAGTGGTCAACAGTGGAGATGATAATGAAGACCTCATCTATTCCCCAAGTTTTTCCCCAATAAGCGTCCTGACCCAACTAGACACACATTCGCAAGGGGTACCCGTCATTATCGAACCTCAATATCAGACTGATACCTTAGTACTGTTGAACTTCCCGATAGTTTTAGGTTTTAACCCGGAGGATGATCGAGCCAAACCGGTTGTTCTGGCAGAAACAAAGGAAAGAGGAGAGTGGACTTTAAATGCCCCAAAGAAGAAGGAAAAGGAAGCAAATAGTATGAGTAGGTATAACAAGGGCTATTCGGAGTAGATTATAGTAATCCAGCCAAGGACGGTAACTACCAGCCATTAGGTCTCCCCAAGGTAAAAACTCAATCTAAAATCAAACTCAGAAAAACCCCAGTTTGCAACCATCCCAATCACATATAGGGTGTTGTACCAAATTTTGTTTGACACACATGTTGTATCCCCTTTTTTCGTAGAACCAATACAACCTCCATAGCCTAAATGGTACGATGTAAATGGCCAATATGAATACTATACGGGAATCACAAGGCATTCATTCGAGAACTGTACCACTTTTAAAAAGTTAATCGAAAGATTCATCAAAATGGGTATTGTAAAATTCGATGATCCCTCTAGTGCAAAAAACCTGTTACCCAACCATTCTGTTAAAGAGGTAAATAATGTGAGGGGCGTGAGATCTAAGAATGCATCGAGTTCAGGGCTCTAGTGCAAGACCTGATATTAGGGAATCTGAACATTAACGACGTATCAGAAGAGGGACCTAGGGAATAGAATTTTTCGAGCATCTGCCTTTACATACTTGGGAGTGTTTTGAACCATGAGACTGTGGAAGAGACCCCTATATTTTTAGAACTAATCTAGAGTAATATTCAAAACACGTTTGTTTCTTTAAGCCTAGAAGCAACAAGAATCCTTTTGTGAAATAAGCTTATATCCAAAATCTTTATTTCAATAAAATGCATGTTTGTTATCATTTTGTGTAAATATTCTTTTATTCTTTCCATTTCATATCGTACAAACAATTATCCTTAGATTCTTTCATTTTTTGGGACTTTCTTTCAAATGTTCTTCACTCAAGATCATACCCTACAAGTAATCATCCTTAGAATAATTTATTCTTGGAGTCTGCCTTCGTACCTACAATAGATCCTCAAATATCAATGACATGAGCAATGTTGCTACTGACCTAGAATCTCCTTTTGAGCGAAATATGGGCCTAAAGGGATCTTAGCACTTTAAAGATGACAGAGATAGTAATCCATCTCCTGATTTGTTAATGATGGTAGAACAAGATGAAAAACATATCCTACCTTACAAAGAGTCAATAAACAGTAGGTCTAAGAGAAGAGAAAAAGGAAAGGATCAAAGCCTGCATCACCACAAAGACAAAGCGAAGCGTTCCTATCAAGAAATACCTGGGCTACTAAGACCTATGGATGCTGCTAAAAGAGGTCCCTAAGTACGTCAGAAGTACACATGCTAATGGGTTTACGATGGCTAGGCTAATCATGAGATTTAGGTTCTACTGGTCCATCGTGGAAGGGAATTGCATCAGTAATACCGTAAATGCCAAATTTATGGAGACAAGATTCATGTGCCCCTTCATTTCTTCGTAGACGTTCTCCATATGGGGCATGGAGGTTATTAAGCTGATCTCGTCGAAAGGTTCTAGCAAGCATCAATTATTTCGCGAAGAGGGTAAACGTCGCTTCATATGCCAATATTACAAAGTCGACAGTCATCAGAGTCCCAAAAAAATAGAGGAGTGAGATTATGTGTCGACAAGAAATGTCAAAAAAATCATATCCAACTGCATAATGTCAAAAGTTCGCAGTCTGTTCAAAGAACAGACGCCATATTACCTCAAAATAAATAATACAGTGGAGGTAGAAAAAAATGTACATGAATAAAAATAACTAAACAAGGATCATACAAAAAATGACCGAGACTTGTAAAGATTGACATAAAGAAGTTACATTTACCCTCTATGCTTGTCGAACGTCAGCCAAGACTTTCGCCGGGGCAATATATTTCTGATTGGTTTATGGGATAGAAACAGTTTTGAAGACAAGATTCCTTTTCTTCGAGTCTTGTCAAAGCTGAAGTTAGAAGATAAATGGATCCAATTCTAATGTGATCAGTTGAATTTGATCGAAAAAATGAGGTTGAATGCTATCCACCATGAGCAAATGTACCAAAAACAAATATAAAAAAGGTTCACCTCAAAAGGGAAACCTAGTATTGAAAAAGATCTTTCCTATACAAGAAGGACTTCAAAGGACTTCAAAGGAAAGTGTACGCCAAATTGGGAAGGACCTTATATGGTAAAGAAGGCCTCCTCTGAAAGAGTGTCGATACTGACCAATGTGATGGCAAAAACTTGCCTAATCTTGTGAATTCAGATTCAATCAAAAAATACTTCACCAAAAAAAAAGAAAAAAGAAAAAAAAGGAGAGGCCGAGGTGAAAACCAGCAAAGGGCGCCTTGAGACAAAAGGGGTTTTTGAGTTGAAAACCTAAAAATGGGAAATTCAAATTTTTTATCAAAGGTGGGGCATGCAGTGGTCTCGCTTTCTCCAGATTAACAAAAAAAAGGAAAATGTTACGTCTTGAGGCATCAACAAAGTACTTTAGATCCCCTAAAGACATGTTGAGCTTAAAAAACGGTCCTGAAGAATTTTGTACGGAGAAGCTCATATTGTGATATCTGGGGCACCTACTTTCCTTTTGCCCATTTTGTATTCCAGCAATATTTGCTTTATTTGATTAATCCATCCTTCTTAGATTCTGTTCTTGATAAATTCCAGTTTGTATATCATTTTGATCTTTTTCAAGCATTTTGCTTTGAAATAATGATTAATGGACCAATAATACTTTCACAAAAGAAGTTCTGTATATTACTCTAGAAGCTTCTAAATAGTATAGAAACCTAAAATAGAACCATTATTTAGAACTCAACAAGCCTAAGGGTTGGAAATATTTGAGAGAGAGGAGTCTAAAATTGTGGCTATCTCTCCAGATTCTTTGTTAAAGATATCAGTTGCACGAAAAAACAAGGTATTTTGTTGGTAACGCAACCTCGATGAATAGCAGGCAATGTTAACCCAAGCGTCAAAAGGGGTTTATTCTTGAAAATTTGTCATTCTATATACCCATCCGGTCATGTTACCCAGAGGGGTGTGATAGATCAATTGAAAAAGCTACAGGTTCTATACCCTTGATTTGTAGCAGAACGGATTGAAAAGATACAAATCCTATACCCTTAAGCTGCAGTAGGATGGATTGAAGATGAAACAAATCTTATACCCTGAGTTGCAATGGGTTGGATGAAAAAAACCCTAAAGTTACAGTGGAAGAAAGCTATTGAGCAAGACATAATTGTTTCTTTGGGCTCTATCAAAAATACCAGCCGAACAAGAGGGCGACATAATATGTCGATGATAAAGCCCTGAAAAACTATGAGCGATGACGTCTTAAGCACTCAAAAAGGAATTATTCTCATGACATTTCTGCATTCATATAATTTATCTAGCTAGGAGCATTTGGCTCATTCTGATCATGGCATCTTAATTATTTGGCATAAACATAGGCCCATGAAATCGATTCTACAGATTATATCCCTAGAGGATGGTGTAGCAACATTGGTAAATTCACAGATCCTATCTCCCTAAGCAGTAGTGGAGCAGATTTAAGCCACCATCCTATCTCCCTAAGCAATAGTGGAGTAGGTTGAAGATTACAGATCCTATCTCCCTAAGCAGTAGTGGAATAGATCGAATATGGCAAATCTTGTCTCCCTAAGCAGTAGTGGAGCAGATTTAAGCCTCCATCCTATCTCCCTAAGTAGTAGTGGAGTAGGTTGAAAATTGTAGATCCTATTTCCCCTAAGCAGTAGTGGAGCAGATAGAAGATGGAAAATCTTGTCTTCCTAAGTAGTAGTGGAGCATATTTAAGCCACCATCCTATCTCTCTAAGCAATAGTGGAGTAGGTTGAAGATTGTAGATCTTGTCTCCCTAAGCAGTAGTAGAGCAGATCAAAGATGGCAAATCTTGTCTCCTTAAGCAGTAGTGGAGCAGATTTAAGCCACCATCTTGTCTCCCTAAGCAGTAGTGGAATAGATCGAAGATGGAAAATCTTGTCTCCCTAAGCAGTAGTGGAATAGATCAAAGATGGAAAATCTTGTCTCCCTAAGCAGTAGTGGAGTAGATTTAAGCCACCATCCTATCTCTCTAAGTAATAGTGGAGTAGGTTGAAGATTGTAGATCTTATCTCCCTAAGTAGTAGTGGAGCAGATCGAAGATGGCAAATATTGTCTCCCTGATACGTGATATTCTCGATAGGTTTTAAATATTTATAATTAATCGTTCTTGAAACTAACTATGATCACAATGAAGTCAAGTGTACCTATCGAACAGTAGTATAGCTTTAGCAAGACCGGATTGTCAAACCCAAAGGAACCAAAAGTACTAGTAATTACCTTCTTTTTATTATCTAGCCTTAAAATTAAGGGATTTGGTTATCTAAACTAATTACAAAACTAATAGTGCACAGAGAGAAGATTGGGGAAAAAACTTTTGGGAAAACTCGATAGATTAAGATAATACCTAAGGAAAAATCCACCTGGACTTCACTTGTTATTTGACTCTAAATCAGACGATTTATTCATTTGACTTGATCCGTAGAAATCCCTAAGTTATATTATTATCTCTCTCGAGACTAATAATGTCTAACCTTTGGTTGATTAATTTAAATCTCTTTCTAATTAACACCTAGTGTTGCATTAACTCTATCTATGGATCCCCTTATTAGGTTTCACCCTAATCCGGCAAAATCTTATCACCCTATCTCTAGGCATGCAATCAACTCCGGTTAATTATGACAAATTTACTCTTAGACAGGGTCTATTCCTCCTCTGAATAAGAGCATTAACTCAAATCAATATCTTGGAATATTAAAACAAGAATTAAGAACACATAATTAAGAACAAGTCAAATATTTATCATACAACTCAGATAATAATAACAAGATCCGTCTTAGGTTTCATTCCCCTTAGGTATTTAGGGAGTTTAGTTCATATTTATGAAAGAAAACATCTCAGAAGAATAATGAATACAAAACATAAAGAAAACCGAAAACACCTGAATGGAAATTGAAAGGAGATCTTCAGTCTTGATGATGAATCTGGCTTCTGAGATGGACCAATCGGCTTCCCTTGAGTAATTTCTTGCCTCCTACTCTGCGTCCCCTTCCTAAGTGCCTCCTTAGGTGTTTAAATAGGGTTTAGAATGCCTAAGAGCCCTCAAAATTGGCCTTTTCTAAATAAGGTTATACTTGGGTCCGGTAGGGACACGCCCGTGTGCGATTACTCCAGTCCGTGGTCAAGGCTGTTGAATAGGCACAAGCGTGTAGTCTACCCGTGTAAAACGTGAATAGGCACAGGCTGTTGAAACTTCCTGAATGATGAATAAACTCCTTGAATTGGAGTTATGGAGAATAATCAGCCAAGGCAATGATGAGAGTAGAGGAGGATACTCCGGTGGTGGTAGGGGTTCAGTAGTCCATAAGTCCTGTGCCAAAAGAATATTATATCTAGTGGTATCTATGGTCGTGGTCAAGCAGGACATGGTAGTCGTTGAGAACATTTGTCAGTGGGGTTTTTAGTTCCTATGCGATGATGAGCTTTGGAGCTCTTTATAATTGTGATAGAATCAGGTACTTTTTAGGAAATATAAGGAAGCATAATTACTCATAATGAAATAGCTGAAACTATAAATTATTCAATAAAAATTATAAAAACTAAAATTAAAATAATAATAAATTAAAATGAATTAAAAAGTACTTAAATAAGATAAATAAAGATAAAAGTAAAAATAATAAATAATAAATAAAAAGATTTTAAACATCGTCATCGCCGGATGGTTCGTGAGGTGGTGGTGGCGATGAGATGTGGAAGTGCTGGCAAATCTGATGTAGAGTCGCATCAATGTGATCAAAGCACTAAAAACATTGCTGCTCAAATCGTGTAAGGCACTCAGAAATGTCAAAGTATGAAGCCGCCTCATGAACTGGACAATGGATGGGTGGTGGCTGAGACGGCGGGTCCTCATGACGTGGAGGGACATCATCAGTAATGTCCTCTGGGAAACTGAATGATTTGGACAATACCTAAGGGAAAAATCCACCTAGACTTAACTTGTTATTGACTCTGAATCAGACGGTTTATTCACTTGACTTAATCCATAGAAATCCCTAATTTATATTATTATCTCTCGAGAGACTAACAACGTCTAACCCTAGGTTGATTAATTGAAATCTCTTTCTAATTAACTCCCTAGTGTTGCATTAACTCGATCTATGGATTCCCTTATTAGGTTTCACCCTAATCCGAAAAATCTTATCACTCTATCTCTAGGCGTGCAATCAAATCCACTTAATTATGTTAGATCTACTCTTAGACAGTAACTTTTTCTCCTCTGAATAAGCACATCAATACTTGAATCAATATCTTAGAATATTAAAGCAAGAACTAAGAACAAGTCAAATATTTATCATACAATTCAGATAATAATAACAAGATCCGTCTTAGGTTTCATTCCCCTTAGGTATTTAGGGGGTTTAGTTTATATTTGTGAAAGAAAACATCTCAAAAGAATAATGATAACAAAACATGAAGAAAACCCAAGAACTCTTGAAGGGAATTGAAGGGAGATCTTCAATCTTGAAGGTGAATTCGACTTTTGAGATGGATCAATCGGCTTCCCTTGAGTAATTCCTTGCCTCCTACTCCATGTGTCTCTTTTTGGTACCTCCGAGGGTGTTTATATAGGCTTTAGAATACTTCTAAACCCTCAAGAGTGGCCTTTTCTGAATAGGACTAGACTTGGGCTCGACAGGGACACGCCCGTGTGCGATTGCTTCAAAACGTGTTCGAGTCTGTTAAATAGACACGGGCGTGTGGTCTACCCGTGTAAGTCGTGCTCAATTCTACTAAAAGGACACGGGCGTGTGGTCTGCCCATGTACGGAAGTCTAGGTCGTGTTGATTTCACATGTTGGTCCATTTTCTCCGTTTTTGGCCCGTTTCTCCCTCTTTTTACTCTTCTATGCTCACCTAAGTATAAAACATGAAATTAAAGGATTAGAAGCATTGAATTCACCAAATCTAAGGATAATTTATCCAAAAATATGCTAAGCATGAGGTAAAAATATGTCTAAATTACGGTTTATCATTAAGCCAGAAATCTTTGTTTGCTCTATGTGCAATGAATACTCAGTTGGCTCTTTCTGACGACAGCTCGGTTGTAGCTGAGTTGAAAGCGAGACCGTTGTTTTTACAGTAGATTTGTATGGTTCAGAAAGTTGATAATGAAATGTTAGCAAAATAGGTTCAATGTGATTCGAACCTTGATTCAAAATTTCAAGTTGACACTGATGATTGTTTGAGATTTAGAGGCTGAATATGT
This sequence comes from Gossypium hirsutum, assembly GCF_007990345.1. Taxonomy (NCBI): domain Eukaryota; kingdom Viridiplantae; phylum Streptophyta; class Magnoliopsida; order Malvales; family Malvaceae; genus Gossypium; species Gossypium hirsutum. Next base: position 18,732,768 of record NC_053433.1, read on the forward strand.
GTTCCAAGAAATTCAGAGTTGATTCAAATGATTTTGAATGAAGCATATAGTAGCCGTTTATCTATTCATCCTGGAAGCACGAAAATTTATAACGACTTAAAATAGCTTTATTGGTGGCTTGGTATGAAACGTGATATTTCAAAATTTGTTTTGAAATGTTTGATTTGTCAGTAAGTTAAAGTTGAGCATCAAGTACCGTCTGGTATATTGTAGCCAATTATGATTTCCAAGTGGAAATGTGATAGAGTGACTATGGATTTTCTGTCAGGATTGCCCCTATCTCTATGAAAGAAAGATGCAATCTGGGTTATAGTTGATAGATTGGTAAGATCGGCTCATTTCATTCCAGTACAAATGGACTATTCGCTTGAAAAGTTAGCTGAGTTGTATATCTCCGAGGTTGTGAGATTACATGGAGTACCTGTTTCTATTGTTTAGGATAGAGACCCGAGGTTCACATCGAGGTTTTGGAAGAAACTGCATGATGCGCTGGGTACAAAATTACATTTTAGTACCATATTTCACCCACAGACGAATGGTCAATCCAAGTGAGTTATACAAATACTCAAGGATATGTTAAGATGTTGTATTCGTGAGTTCAAAAGTACGTGGGAAAAGTATTTGCCGTTGATTGAATTTGCATATAATAATAGTTTCCAATCGAGTATTAAATGGGCACCGTACGAAGATTTATACGGTCAAAAGTGTTGAACACCGTTGTACTAGACTGAGCTAAGCGAGAATAAGATTCACGGGGTCGATTTGATTTAAAAGACCGAACAAAAAGTGAAAGTAATTCGTGATAGTCTGAGAGTAGTGTCAGATCGTAAGAAATCATATGCAGACTTGAAGCGGAAAGATATTGAATTTTAGATTGGGGATAGAGTGTTTTTGAAAGTATCTCTATGGAAAAAAATACTTTGATTTGGTCGTAAAGGCAGATGAAGTCCAAGATTTATAGGACCGTATGAGATCATCGAGCGAGTCGGACCAGTTGCTTATCGGCTAGCATTGTCGTCTGAGTTATAAAAGATACATAACGTATTTCATGGGTCGATGCTTCAATGATATCGATCTGACCCTTCACATGTAATTTCCCCGACTGAGGTTGAAATTCAATCAAATATGTCGTATAGTGAAAAAACAATTCAGATTCTAGCTCGTGAGATCAAAGAGCTAAGAAATAAGAAATTTGCATTAGTGAAAGTATTATGGCATCGACACAGGATTGAAGAAGCTACATGGGAACCCGAGAATGCTATGAGAGAACAATATCCAAACCTATTCATTGGTAAGATTTTCGGGGACAAAAATCCTTAAGGGGAGGGAGTTGTAACAGCCTGGTTTTAACTAAATCGAAACAGTGGTTTCGGAACCACAAATCTGAGCTCATAAAAAAATTTTAATATTATTTTTGGCGTTAATATTATGGGAATATGTACGAGTGAAAATTCGTTAAATAATTTTGGTGTTTGACTGCTTAATTTGATGAAAGGACTAAATCGCGTAAAATGCAAAATTTGCATTCTAATTGTTTAAGTGCTTATTTGCTTTGATAAGTTAAATGTGAGGCCTTTATTATGTTATTGGACCAATGATAGTAGTGTTGGTCACAAATGACCTTATAATAGTGAATTATGCATTTATTTTATTAAGGTTAAAATAGTAATTATATAATTAAGTTAATTATAACAAAACATAACAAAATGGTTCATTATTTCTCATCTTTTTGAATCGAAATTAAAGAAAATAATAGGTTTTTGAATGCTTAAACCATTCGGCACTTGTGTGGCTTGATTAAGGTATGTATTTTGCTCAATTTTTGCTGTTTTTTATGTTTTTGTGATCGTTGCATCTAGTACTAGCTAGTCCGTGCCTTAATTTTTGAATTTGTTGATGATTTTATGAAGTGCCATTATTGAACCTATGAGCTTTGTGATGTGGATATTGAAATATGAAAGCTTGGTGTTTAATTTACATGTTTTGTAAAGTGTTTTTTGGTAAAACAAAAAAAACACTATTTAGGTATTAAATTGTGAAAAGTACAAATTATGTGGTTGGAATGTGAAATAAATGTGAAATATGGGCTGTTAGGGGTACTATGGTAATTCGGCACACATGGGTTTTTAATGAATTGGTGTAATTTTGTGTTTATTGAAATAAGGACTAAAGTGTAAGAAATGTAAAAGTTTAGGGCCAAAGTTAAAATTGGCTTAAATATGTGTTTGTGAATGAAATTGTTGGTGATTAAATGGATTGATTTTGAATATATATAGATCAAGAACGAAAGAAATTGGGCTTAGATCGAGGCAAGAACAAAGTACTCGATTAATCTGCTAGTTTCGTTGTTTCTACAACCGAGGTAAGTTCATATGCAAATAAATGTCTTTAAATTGAATTGTATATGTTTATTTTTCCTTGAATTACTATGAATGTTGAACGATTAAATATGAACGAAGTTACGATATCCGAAAGTCTCGTACGAACCTTAAGAATAATATTGGATACAAATGTCATGACATTAGGTTACCGAGATGTGATTACATGCAAGACCGTGTCTAGGACATTGGCATTGTATTGTGATTACGTATAAGACCATGTCTGGGATATTGGCATCGTTAATTAATTTCATGTAAGACCCTATTTGGGATAGTGGCATCGATATGTGATAACATGTAAGACCATATCTGGGATATGGTATTGTACGAGCTAGATGTGAATTCAGAGTATCCTTAACGATTTCGAATGGTTCAACAGGCAAAGTCAAGTCGAGAAAGAATGTGTGAATGAGTTAAGTGACTCAGGTACGTACGAGATTCATACGAGTATTGAAAAGGGAAGTATTTGATGAGTTCAATTATGATATTGAATATGTGTACAATGAGAAAGGTTTGTGAACTTGTATGTGTTTAGCTATGCTTAGCATAATTGAATTGATATGCAAATATTCATATGATGACTTTATTTGTATATGGCTTACTAAGCTTTTAAAGCTTACTTTGTATGTTCTTTTCCTATTTTATAGATTATCAAAGCTAGCTCGGACTCGGGGATCATCGGGAAACATCATCACACTACCGATCATCTTGTTGGTACTTTTGAAGCTTTGTAAATATAGTATATGGCATGTATAGGCTAGTAGGCTGATGATAAGTTTTGAGATATGATATTAGTCACTTGTATTGACTTGTGAAATGATATAAATGTTGGTGTGTATGGCCACTTAAATTGGCTTGAATTAGGTGTTTGGTAAGTAATTCATGATGTATAAGTTGTCATATGTTTTGGTTTGTTTGGTATGGTTATATGGTTGCTCAAGTAACTAGTTGTCATTTGGTGACTTAATGCTTGAATGATGATATGTTGTGGCTTGGTTTTGAGATGATGAAATGGTATGATTTGAAGCATGAAATAGATGATAAGATGATGACGAAATGCATTGAGAAATTATGTAAGTTAGATGATTTTGGCATATTGATTTGGTATGTTTTAGTTATGTATTTGAGTAGTTAAGAGAATGGTTTATAAATAGAATGCAATGTGTATGAATTGGCATGTTTTGGCTGCCTATAAATGCATTTAAATGGTACCATTTTGGTTTCTAGGTGTGCTTGAGAAAAGGGTGGCAAATTAGCATTGCAAATAGCCTATTTTTGTCCACACGGGAAGAGAAATGGACGTGTGTCTCAGTCGTGTGCGACATACGGTCATGCTACATGGCCGTGTGTCCCCTGAGGTACCCTTTTGAATTAAGTCAGTATACCTTACAAGTTTGACACGGCCTAGACACACGGGCGTGTCTACTAGCCGTGTGTGACATACGGGCTAGCACATGAGCGTGTGACTGGCCGTGTGACCCAAGTCAGTAACCCTCCCGTTTTCACACGGCCTGGCACACGGGTGTGTCCTCAGCCGTGTGGTGCAAGTCAGAATGAATGCCCTGTTTTCACATGGCCTGTGACACGAGCGTGTCTGGTAGCCATGTGAGGCACATGGCCTGTTCACACAACCTGTGACCCTTAAATGATTGAAAATTTTATAAGTTTCCCAAAGTTTATAAATATTATCAGTTTAGTCCCGAACCACTTTTAAGCATGTTTTAAGGTCTCGTAGGATCTTATAAGGGACAATGTAGATGAGTTGAATGGATATTAACTATGAATGCATAAATGTATGTGAATGATGTGTATTATCCGGTAATGCCTCGTAACCCTATTCCTACAACCGATATGAGTTAGGGATGTTATAGTAATTGTTGTCAAAAGGAATTTTGTTGTGATATGAAAAAACATGGTACAAGGTCATTGAAATATCATATTGGTTCCTGGAAGAAAAATCCTAGTAATGTTGTTGACACTAGTAAAGGATAACTAATTTTACCTAGAAAGGGAGCTGAAGGAGGGGGAGAGCATTTTTCAACTTAGAGATTTGATCAAGAAGCATGTAAGAAAGGATTAGGACAAATGATTGTGATTGATGAATTACCTTTCAAGTTTGTTGAAAGTGAAGTCTTTAAGAAATTTATGTTTGTAGTATGTCCTTGGTTTCATATTCCTTCACGAACTACTATGACTAGGGATGTTTATCAATTGTATTTAGATGAAAGGCTCAAGATAAAACAACTTTTGAGAAGCATATGGACTTCTTTGCAAAGAGTTAATTATTTGTGTATCACTGCTCACTTTATTAATAACGTTTTGAATAAAAAATATTTTAAACTTTTGTCCAATTTCTAATCATAAAGGTGAGTCTATTAGGATGGTGATTAAGAAATGTTTGTTGAATTGAGGGATCGGTAAGTTGTTTACTGTTATTATTGATAATGCAAGTTCAAATGATGTTTCTATTGGTTATTTGAGAAAGAAATTTAACCCTCAAGGGGCTTTAGTTCAAAATGGTATATATCTTCATATGAGATGCATGACACACATTGTGAATTTGATTGTTGTTGAAGGCTTAAAGGAAATGAATAAATCTATTGAACGTGTTAGGGAGGCTGTTAGATATGTGAGACAATCTTCAGCTAGATTACAAAAGTATAAGGAGTGTGTTGTGGTGGAAAAGATAGAGTGCAAGAAGATGTTGTGTCTTGATGTTTCTACTAGGTGGAACTCGACCTACTTAATGTTAGCCAATGCTCAGAACTTTGATAGAGCTTTTGAGAGATTTGAGGAGCAATATACAAACTTTAGGGCTAAACTTGAAAGGGGAGAGGGATGGCCTAGTGTGGATGATTGGGCTAATGTTAGAAACTTGAGGGATTTCTTGGAACACTTTTATGAAGTCACTTTGCGTATATCTGGCATATGCCACGTCTAATAAATTTTTTTTGACGAGCTTTCTGAAATTGATATTTTTTTACGAGATGCTTAGTTAAATAGTAATGTTGATTTCAATGTTATGGCCATCAAGATGAAAGAGAAGTATGATAAGTATTGTGGTGATATTGATAAGATGAATTTGCTTATGCTTGTTGCTTGTGTTTTAGATCCTAGATAAAAACTAAAATATCTTGAATTTGCACTTAGTGAAATGTCTAGTTCTGGAAAAGCTTATGAAATGATACAAAAATTGAAGGAATCTTTGTATGAATTGTTTGGTGAGTATAGGCCTCCACTTCATAGTACTTGTAGCCAATCGAGTGTGCCAAGTTTCTCTCAGTGAACCATAACAAAAATGGAAAGGCGAATGCAAGCTTTATATAAAAAACGTGGGTTGGAAGATGGTGGTGAGGATAAAACATCTGAGTTGGATAAATATCTAGCTGAGGCTAATGAGGATTTTTGTCAAAGATTTTGATATTTTATTATGGTGGAAAGTGAACAGCCCTAGATTTTCTGCTCTTTCAAAAATGGCTAGAGATGTGTTAACTATACCGGTTTCTATGGTTGCTTCAAAGTATGCATTTAGCACCGGGAAATTTGTGCTTAATCAATATAGGAGTTCGTTAACTCCTAAAATTGTACAAGCTCTTATGTGTACTTAAGATTGGATTCGAAAATCATCATCACAAGAAGACATCAAAAAGATTGAAGAACAAATCCAAGAGCTTGACAAGATTGAAAATGGTATATTTATTGTTTTATTTTAATAGTTTCAATTTTTTTACCCTACCACTCCTACTTATTTAATTGATTCAATATTTAGACTTTTCTTGGAATTCATCAGAGCCTACCCTAAATTCATAAGCTTTCATGAGTCGAAGGGTATGCTTACTATCTTATTCTTGTTAGCTTACAATGTATTCATTTGTTTATAATATTATATTTTTTAAATGTGTATATTTCTATTATATGCTCAGTTTCTACACATGTTTTTTTTGTAGGTATAATGCAAATGGAAATCTTTTGGAGAGAAGAAATGGATACAAACGGAGAATATTAAAGACTTACATTTCAATTATGTGTTACTTTCAAGACTTATGTAATGTTTTTAATTATGTAGCGATTCAATACTTTAATTCAGTTAATACTTTAATTCGGTTAATTAGGTTATTTTTTATACTTATTTTAACCAAAAATAAAAATATATATATTTTTCGGTTAATTCAGTTAACCGACCGAATTAGTCGAAAATTTTTTGATTCGGTTAATTTTTTTTGAAAAAATTTTGATTTTGTTAACGGTTAAAAGTTTTAAAGGGTTGATTAATTCGGTTAACAGTATTTTGGATCGGTTAACCGACTGAACACCCCTAGTTATAAGGCTGGTGTAAACGAGTATAAGTTATGGTGTAATAGAAAAGTTGTAATTAGCAGAGATATTGTTTTTGATGAAGCTGCTATGCTACCTAACTTATCTTTTAACGACTCTTCAAATAAAAAACAACAAAAGTAGGTGGAGCTTCAAATGATCCAATATCTACAGCAGAATCGGCTCCTCAAGTTAGAATAGAAAATTAAAATAGAGTCACTTCTTCACCACAATATTCTATTGCCAAAAATAGAACTAGAAGAGAAATTAAACCTCCAAAGAGGCATGCCGAGGCTGGTCTAGTTGTTTATACTTTAAATGTAGCTGAATATAGATAGAAATCAAAAGTCATCTACTTATTTCGAGACAGTTAACTGTGAAGACTCAGAAAAGTGGATGTTTGTCATGTAAGAAGAGATGGAGTCACTCCACAAGAACAGAATATGGGATCTTGTGAAGCTTCCTAAAGGTAAGAAGACTGATCGTTGTAAATGGGTGTTCAAGAGGAAAAAGGGAATCCAAGAGTTGAAGAACCCAAATATAAAGTAAGGCTTGTTGCAAAGGGTTACAGTCAGATTCCAGGTATGGACTTCATAGATGTATTTTCTCTAGTTGTGAAGCACAGTCTGATTCGAGCCTTACTTGGTATTATGGCCATGTATGATTTGGAGCTCGAATAGTTAGACGTAAAAACAATGTTCTTACATGGAAAACTTGAGGAAGACATTTACATGCAACTACTAGAGGGCTTTACAGTCTTAGAAAAAGAGGACTATGTTTGCTTGTTGAAAAAATCCATTTATGGCTTGAAACAGTCACCAAAACTGTGGTACAAGAGGTCTGATTCTTTTATGATTTCTCATGATTTCAAAAGAAGTATTTTTGACAATTGTGTTTATTTTAAGAAGAACAGTTATGGTTCATTTGTGTATTTACTCCTCTATGTTGATGACATGTTGATAGCAGTGAAAGATAAATGAGAGATAAGAAATGTCAAAGCGCAACTCAGTGAAGAATTTGAGATCAAGGATTTGGGAGCAGCAAAGAAAATTCTTAGTATGGAGATTTTCAGAGATAGAAAATTAAGTAAATTGTACCTAAATAAAAAATGGTACATTGAGAAAGTTCTTTGTAGGTTCAATATGCAAAGTGCTAAGCCTATTAGTACTCCTTTGGAGGCCAATTTTAGACTTTCATCACCTTTATCTCCATAATCAGGTGATGTCATTGAATAAATGTCAAATGTTCCATATTCTAGTGCAGTGGGATTTCTTATATATGTTATGGTTTGTTCACATCTAGATTTATCATATGCAGTCAATGCAATTAGTAGATACATGGAGAATCCCGATAAAGAACACTGGAAAGCAGTTTAGTGGATTTTGAGATACTTATGAGGCACTACTGATGTTTGCTTACAGTTTGGAAGAAATAGAGGTAGATTCATTGGGTATGTCGATACTGATTTTTTCGGAGACCTTGATAAAATGAGATCTCTCATGGTTTATTTCTTTACAATTAGGGGTTGTAAAATCAGTTGGAAGGCACCTTGCAAACTACTATCGCTTTGTCTACAACTGAAGCTGAGTACATGGCAATTACTAAGGTTTATAAAGAAGCTATTTGGTTAAAGGGGCTCTTTATTAAACTCAATAAAGACCATCAAATCAGTACAGTATTTTGTGACAATCAAAGTGTCATATTCCTTACAAAAGATCCAGTGTTTCATGAGAGAACAAAGCACATTGATGTTCAGTATCATTTTGTTCGTGATATTATTACTCGTGGTGATATTGTTGTAAGAAAAATCAGTACTCATATTAATCCTACAGATATGATGATTAAGTCACTTCCTATGACCAAGTTTGAACATTACTTAGACTTGGTTGGTGTTCATTGTTGAAGATAAACCCTTAAGGGGTTTCATAGAATAGGTGGAGAACTTGTTCGTTGAGAATTTGTGTCAAGGTGGATATTGTTAGAGTCGTAACCCAAATTCTTATTAAAATAAAATACAAGTAGCAAAAGGATCCACGAGGGTAAAGACCAAAGGCCCTTGTAGTATGGTATAGGTTACACAAGAAGAATCCGTATAGAAGTTTACTTCTTCTGTTTTATATTAATTTGAATAAGGTGTTTCACCTTATTGCATTACTTCTATAGATGTTTATTATAATAAGGTTTTCTAAACCTATAAATAGAAGCAGTCTATGCTCCTTGTATTTTAATTTTGACTTTGAAATAGTAAATTTTCTTCTCCTCTGCCAGTGGTTTTTTCCCGAAATGGTCTCCACGTAAAATTTGTGTGTTTTATTTTTCTTCCTTTTCTTTGTGATACATTGCCATTATCAACATTCTATTTTAACATTCTCTAGTATCTTTACTTCATTTCTCCTTTTGGGTGACTATGGAAATTATCAAAAAATTTGGGAGAAAAATTTTGACCCCTCATATGTTGAATATTTACACTTAGACCATAAACTTTTTGCATATTTACAATTTAGTCTTTGCTTTAGACTAACATATCTCAACATACTTCTTAATTTAAAATTTTCTTTAGCATTTCTTAACCTTCTCTTTTATCATCTTTATATCTCCCCCTCATTTTACTAGAAATCAATTATACACTATTTAATTTAACACTACCTTTATAATATATCGATTTTTTAAGGTGTTACAAAACCCATTGTTTGACGAGGCCAACACAGTAAGTGAAGTCGCAACGTCATGTGGTCTAACGTCATGACATGACGAACGTTTGGCTACGTTATGACGTGAAAATGTTGACATCACGATGTCAACCCTGTATTTTGGAACTTTTACATTTTGGTCATTTTTTAACTTTCAATTGCTATTTGAACTTTCATAAGCTCGTGTAAGACCCGAAAATGATTGCATATTGTATTAAATATATGTTGGTTAAATTTAAACATTAAATAGTATAAATTGACTGTGATCGATCGTAGTTGTTTCAACAACCAATGTGACACCTTATAACTCGGACTCGATGATCGGGTCAGGTACAGGGTGTTACAGGTAAACTACAAAAAAATAGTCCCTTATATTTTTTAAGTTTATGTTTTGCCACTTAACTTTCAATTGTTGTACTAGTCATCGATGTTATGGATTTATAATAATTTGGTCACTGTGATGTTACCTGATGTTAAAAGAGTTACGAAATTCTGACATGGGACAAATTGTGTCATTAAATGTTGACGTGGCTTCTTGTCATTTCCACTTAATTTAAACATATTTTTAACTATTTTTTTATTTTATTTTTATTTTTCCTTTTTTTCTTATTCTTCTTTTTTCTAGAATCATTCCAAACACCAACCTTTCCCTCTTAATCTAGCGACCACCACTACCATCCCGAACCATCTCACACCTTCCATTGTTCCTCTTTCTCACTATTCTCAACATCACAACACTAAACCAATATCTAATGCCACTTCAAGCTACTTTCATCATTGCTATCATAAGCTTTGTCCCCTTAGCACTCTCTCTCAAACACCAACTTTCAACCTAACCAAACCTCAACACCATTCAATCATTGTTTAACCACCAACATCCCTATACCCAAACCATCTCCTTCAAACTTAACCCTTTTTACACCAACCACCCTCAATTATTACCACTATAACAACATTTTAAAAACAAGAATTATCATTCAAATAACAACAAAAAACATATTTAAAGAGCAACATCGGAAACTTTAAGAAAAAGGCTAGTTTTTATTTAAAGATTTAAAAAAAAGTAGTAGAAATTAAAGGGGAGAAGAGAAGACGATTGGTGACCAGAGACTGAACGACGACGCTAGAGATTGGAGAAAAGAAATAGAAATTAATAATAAAGAATAAATATTTAAAATAATAAATAAAAAAAGAAACGATAGAATAAAAAGTGGAAGAGAAGAGAATTGAATAAACCGATGGATATAATGGATAGATGGATAAGTGTCCAATTGAACCCTTTGAGATATAAACCCCAACAAACTCAGTTAATAACTTTAATCAACCCTCTAATAAATAATCATTGGCAAATTGAAGGATGAATTTCCACGACTCCTAAAAGAAAACCGAGAAAAAAAACTACCTTTAAAAATCATAATAAAGCATCATGCACAAAAGAAACTAACTCCCAAAGTTGAAAATGTTATTAATGAAAAAAATGGTGTTTCTAATAAACAAAGAAGGGGCCTTTATATAGGCTAGCTAAGTACATCCAAATAAAACTTTGAAGTATATCGAAACTTTAATTAATCTAAACAAGAAATAGTTTTAAAATAAACTTTATTGTTAACTAAGAAACAAAACACTCCTAAATAACTTAAAATACTTAAAATATATATCCAAAATTCGAAATAAATAAATAATAAAACCTAATAAATACAATATTAGGCTCGTATATAGTAAAAATTAAGCCTAACAATCGAATCCAATATGATTTAAACTCAAATTAAAAAACCCGAAACTCGTAATTTTCGTAATAATTCCATCCAGAAATTCTGCTCGTGTAGCCTTCACTAAAACAGTTATAACTTGAGCTCTTAACTCAAAATCAAGTAATTCAAAGTTCATTGTGAAGCTAAGGGATTTCAAATGTTACGAGACATCTCAACCCAGAGACGCCTAGATCCCATCCAAAAAGTCGTCGCAAGTGGACTAATTTTCCAAACTTGAAAATTGACAACTTCGATGAATGGAATTAAATAAATTTCACCACATCCATGCATGTATCAGAAGCTGTTGTTGATAACAGTTGAGTGCATGCCTCGAAAGCAGGATTATTATCATGTAACTCCACATACAATTTCGTAGCATGCAGGTCCCTAAAGTCAGTATGTGTATATACCATTGTCTCCATATCATCATTGTAAAAAATTTCCAATATTTTATACGTTCGTGGATTGGATGCTGTAGGAAATCTGTAATATAGTTTCAAAATAACTCTTCCACGATGATAAGCTATTTTCTATCCAATCTTTGTTTCTATTTCATCGAGTGTTGCAGAATTAGTAAATCTTACACCTACATGATGATCGGATTAAAAAATAGCACCAACATCGAAATCTATAATTTGCCCATCATAGTAGACAAATGTTGAGATATGGTTGTTTGTATTTAATATAACTGCAATTTAAATTAATATAGTTGTTAACAAAACCTTAAACCCTAATACCCTTTATATTTTAAGTTTCGTTGAATTAACAAACGGATTTTTAATACAAAATAATTAAAAAATCAAAGCAAACATGATACTGAAATTCAACACAATTTCCTTGCCATATAATAAAAACACCAACTTCATATAATAATAGAGTCAGATTTTTCGATATAAGATAATACATTTCAAACATTAACCCTAATTACATAAACGCCAAACCCTATGCACCTCTGTCCTTCTATGGTTTAATTTCCTTACAAAGCTTAGAAATGGAGTCGATATAATCGTCTAAAAACCCATAGATATCTAAATTCCTCATCCATGGAAAAAAATGAGGATTTTGATTTCTCATACGGATATGATTACCCATAATCAACTGGGAAGTTCTATTTGCATCGTCTTTGTTGATAACCTTTAGAAATTCTTTGATTGAGATCTCATACTATTTTGTTCTAATTTTCTTGTTGGAAGATACCATCAACCACAGACTATCCAACCTGACTTTAAGTTCGACGTATATAAATGTTTCTCTTAGGAAACGATATTTTTGAACTTCCCACCTAAGACAAGTATAACATGACCAAATTAACTCTTGCATGACGAGGTTCACAAAAATTATGTGGGCAACAACATAGTCATTGTTCGAATCCATCTTATAATTTATTAATTTTTCTATCAACCTATCAACAACCTCTCGTTGCTATTCAATTCTTATCTTTTTTGCAATTAGGATAATCCTAGCCATTTTCCTTTGCACAAAACATTTATAAAGAACTGTATTTATTAAAATATATAGCCTAACCCTAAACCATCTGACCATTTCAAACTAATCATATTTCATAAATTCTAAACCTTAATATCTTATGCCACAAACAAATTCACATAATGTCATTTTATCATATTCATAAACCGTAAAACCATAATATAATTAAATTATATGGTTTTCTTACATTTTTATCTCGGATCATACCTCTTTTAACTTTGATCTTGAGAAAAAGAAATTACTTCCACCAATTAATACAATGATAACCTACTAATTGTGTATAACATTTACAATTTTTCATATTATTTAGTTATATTAATTTTTTTCTATATTATTCAAGAAAAAACCCTAAATAACATTTATAATTTTCCATATTTTTACTTGATAAAACATTTAAAATCGATATATCATTTACAATTTCATATGTTTTCTATTTAAGCTATTTTTTGTTACTAGAAAAAAATTTACAATTTAAATTTATGCATAATAATAAATTATTTTTTAACAAATAAATAGTGGTTGTTTTCTATACCTCGAAATTTTAACATTGCTTCTCTAAGCAAAACTATCTTCTAAATAATTAAAAAAATTCTATCAACTCCCTAATTTTTTCCTTCACTTAACTTAACTCCCAGTTGTCTTTCAACAACGCTCAATTTTTTTTCAAACCAATGCAAATTGTTCCCAAAAAAATTGTGGTTTTTAAACACCCTAGTGTATGATAGGTCCAGGAATCCCGGAGCTTAAGTCATGTCAAATCAAGGGACCTCTGTGGTCTCTGATCCGACACGATAAGTCATAAGAAACACCATATCGACAAGGCGGTTATCGATTTGAGGAAACGAGGTGCATATCCAATTCTAACATCCCTGTTGTTTCAATTTCAACCCCAAATCGTCAATCTTTATATCGATTTGGGGTTGAAATTTCATCTTTCATATTATTTTCGTAAAAAAATTCATATTATTCTGACAAATAATTTGTTTTTAGTACTATTTTGAAAAAAAAAGTCAAAAGCGTAAAAAAGTGAGAAAGAAAATGAAAAAAAAGAAAAAAATTAAAGAAATGGAAAATAATAAATATAAAAAATAAATAAAGATATAAGTGGTAAGATCCACAATAAAAAATCTTAAAAAACTAAAATATGGTGTCCACATGTAAGCATTTAACGATTTTAAATTGATGGCATCCGTAATTATATGTGTCGAAACTATTTTTTTGATGATGATCGACTTTTATTTGAAAACAAAAAATGGGAGTCGCCACCAATCCTTTTTTTATGAGGTGTGATTGGGTCACCTCGTAAAATGATTGTTTTTAGTAAACGGTTTAATTTATTAAAACAACGCTTTTGGTCTGCGAAATTCAGAAAGATAGGTTCGGGAGTCGATTACGCACGAAGAAGGCACCCTCGTAACACCCAAAATTGGTACCTAGTTGGTTAATTAATGTCTTGGTATCAAAAATTGAAGATTTGAAGAGATTTTAAAATACGATCCTTTGTTAAAAAATTATTTAATTGAAAAATTTTCGAGAAAAAGGCATATTTCATGTTAATCGAGAAAAAAATTACGTCCCATAAGTTAGGACACAATGTCTTAAATCTTTGAAATAAGAATAAACCCCGAAAATTTTATTTAAAAAAATTTGATTATCTCGGTTTAAAGAAATCATACTCCGTAAGTTAGAACATGATTTTTTCCTGATTCCCGAGAATATTTTAATTAAAATCTCATTTTTTTTAAAATAAGGGAAAGATGTTCGATTATTTGGATTTATTGAGAAAATTAAAACCCCGTAAGTTAGGGAACGACCTTTCGAATTTCCAAAATACGAAACATTTCTTACCTTTTTTAAAAATAGATATGCAATTATGTGAAAACGAATATAATATTTGAAATGTCATGGGTTTGATTTATTCGAGTATGGTAAAAAAAACGGCTAAAAGGTTAAAAATCGTGCTTGACGAATAATGATAATGCAACATAAATTCGTAGTAATAATGGTATAATATGCTTTAATAAAATATGAAAGATATGATAGTAATAATGAATTACGGTACTAATATGCATGATAGAATAAAAATGATAAATGTAAATAACAGTAATAATAATAATTATTATTATTATTATTAATGATGAATAATCTAAATTTGGAAGTATATAAAAGGATATACATAAATAAATGAATAAATAATAAAATAAAAAATAATACGGTAAAAGTAAAAATAAAATAAGCCAATTATAAAAATAAATAAATAAATAAATAAAATTAAAAAATAAAAGAATTAATAAGCAAATAAAGAAATAATAAAGAAATAATAATAATAAAAACTAATAAAGTTTAAATAATAATAAATAAACAAATGATTTAAATTAAACCAACAATAAATAATTAAAGGAGTATTAAAATTACAACAGTTTAAAATTAATAATAATAATAATAATAATAGGATTAATTTGAAAGCTAAATAGGGTTTTAGAGTAAAAATAGAAATGAAATAAAGCAAAAGGACTGAATTGTAATGCGCTATTAAAGGGGAGGGACTATTGGGGAAATTATTCCCCCATCCAAAATGCGCAACTTCAAGAAGGACTAAATTGAAAACAAAATAAAATTTCATGGTATAAATTAGAAACAAAAAATGGATTTAAAAACCAAAAAAATGCGGAAGGGCTAAACGCACAAATATCCCATTTGTTGAAAACACGCTGATCCTTGGGAGTGGGTCGGTCGATGCGCAAGTCGGCTCAAAACGATGTCGCTTTGAGGCTTTTGAGCTTAGGCCAAAACGACGTCGTTTTGACCTACTATTTAAGTTAAAAATCTAAAAAAAAATTCATTTTCAATAGTTTTCAAAAAAAAAAAAACAAACACCCCTCCCCTTTTTTTCTTTGAAATGGCCTTAAGGTCCAGCCATGGCTCCGGCGTCGGACCACCTTGGCGACCACCGGTCTTCGGTCGCCGGCGACTGCGCCACTGTCCACAGTGTCCGGCGAAATGAAAAAAAGCTTTCTTCGTTTCACTTTTTTACCCTCAGCCTAGATCCGCAACCAAAACCCCTGAAAACCCGATCAAACTCGATGAAAAATAGAGAAACATTCTGTCTCTCTTTCTTTTTCGGCGCGCAACAACAGTGAGTTTCTCACCTTTCTTTATTTTGTTATTTATTTTCGAAAATAAAAAAAAAAGAAAGAATCCTCTTTGTATTTTTTATTCCAAAATCTCTTTTTTTGGATTCAATTTTTTCTTTGATTTTTTTTTTGTGTATTTGATTTCTCCTCCCAAAAAAATTACAACTTGATGTCATGGCTTTATAGCCGATTACATTGTTACTGTTCATTGTGTGTTTTTCTTTTCTTGCAGGAGCAGTTGGGTGGTGGCAGTGGCAAAGGCGACTGTGGCAGTGACAAGTGGCTGTCAAAGGCTAGGGGCAACTAGGGTTTCTTTTTCTTGTTTAGGTGATTGACTTAGGGTTTTTTTGATATTGGGTCATTGTAAATTTGGGCCACATGTAATTTTTGGGTCTATTATTTTGTAATGGACTGTAATATTTTGATTTATATATAATTTTTGGGGGGGTTTTATTTATCATTATATTTTATCTTTGGGCTGGGCAAAAATGGCCCACTATAATATGTAAGAAATGAAAGTTCAAAATCAAAGCATAAGTTTAAACAAACATATTGAACTATTTTGTAATTTACCCCATATTGAATTATTATATGTGTTCGTGCCTTTAAACTCTAAAATCATTGCTCAAAACTGTAGTAATATTAGTTGCCACTTGCCATGCCTCGTTTGGATTCTAGTGTAATAACATGTGAAAAAAAAATTATTTATTACATATGTATAGACTTGATTATAGGTTGGGCCACCCAACTCGGTTTGAAGGTTCACTTGAAAAATGTAAGGGTTTGGGTAAAAATATATGCTAGAAAATAGGCTTAGAAAAAAATAGGCCTATTTTCTAAACGGATCGAGCGTCGTGTAAGCTTTTTTTGGCTCAAGCTTGACCCGACCTGAATTTACAAAAAAAAAATTGCTTCTGTTTCACTATTTTGATGATGTTTTGCCACTATTTTGTTGTCATTTCGCTATTATATTGTTACTATTTTGTTATTATTATTTGGATATTATATAACTATCATTTTATTGTTAATTTTACTACTATTTTAGATGCATTTGTTTGCTAAATTGCACCTATCTTAGTGTTATTTAATCATAAATATTAATTTAAAAAAATATTTTCAATCTGTTGAAAAATATTTATTTTAATATTTTTAGTGTATTTGATGTATTGTATTTTTTAAATTTATTTTTATATAAAAATGATAAAATAAAAAATTTGAATATGGGCGGGCGGAGCCAAGCTCGAGTTTTAGCTTTCTACTCGGGCCGAACTTGGGCAAAATTTTAGGCCCATTTTTGAGTCGTGCCTAGGCCTAAAATGGGCCTAAAATTATGTTGAGGTTCAACCCAAACCCGGCTCGGACCATGATCACCTCATACGCATTACAATAGTTAGACATAAAATGAAAATAATTAGTACAAATATAAAATTGAAATTAGAGAAATGAGTAAAAGCTCTTACAAAAAATAAAAATCATTTCAAAATAAATGAAAAAATTCTTTATTATCAATTGAATTAATTTATTACTGACTCATATATTAAAAAATGTGTTTACTGAACTTATAATAAGCTACAGATGTTTCTAAGAAATGTGTGTTGTACCACCTCTCCACATCGTGGTCCTTTGTTAGGTATTCTCAAGCTCTGTTATTCGTGCTTTTTATTGCGTCAAGCTAAGTATTGAACTCATGAAGTATATGCTTTCAATGTTCATTCAAAAGTGTTTTTGAAGCTCGTAGTATTGATAAATTTTGCTATTCTATGATGCACCATATTATACACTTAAAAGAAATAACTCACCTTATGCTACCATGATGATTTGAAACAAAACATAGCTCCTTCTCAAGAATGTACTCTAGAACCAACTCCAAGATTTATCATTCTTTGAATCAACCACGCCAACAATGTGACCGCTACCACCATCCGCACTAGAGCAAAGCAATGCACCTCCATACTTTTCGGTCAACAACGTTTATAAGTGCTTATCATAATCATATTTTAAACTTTTTTAACTTGCATATAGCTTGTTTTTTTTAAAAGTAAATTTGCATTATTTCTCAACATTTTAGCTAGTTTTACAATTTCTTGTCATTCATCAGTGCATAATTTCTATTTTAAATTATTTAGTTTTAATTTTTAATAACTACTTGTAGTTTTGTGAAAAATAAGAGATGCTTAATTATAGATTTATGGATGCAAGAAAGCGATGTGATTGAATGAAAGAAATAAAAAAACTATACAAATGAGAGAAAGCTTGAGAGCGGTATCACCTTGTGGAATTTTGGAGTTGGAACATGGTTTGAGTTTATAAAATTTATCTTTGCTTTTTTCATCTAAACTGACTCTTAACCTTAAAAATTACTATGTAGTTAATAAGTGTTTAAATGTAATATTAGTCAAATTTACGGGCTTGTTTTAAGTAGAAAATACTTTTTGATGTTTGAGTTTTATTAGTTAGTATTGCATTCGCTTAATTTTAGTTTATTTAGAAGGGTTGTTTATTTAGGCTTTAATTTCTCTCATAGTACTTAGATGTATAGATGATGAGAACTTAAAGTTTTGGAAGGTGATGAAGTTAGTATAGGAGAGTGGGGAGTAGATCGTAATCATCCGACTTGGGGTCAATTGCAAA
The DNA here is from genome assembly GCF_007990345.1 of Gossypium hirsutum. Lineage (NCBI taxonomy): Eukaryota > Viridiplantae > Streptophyta > Magnoliopsida > Malvales > Malvaceae > Gossypium > Gossypium hirsutum. The sequence continues at coordinate 18,751,151 of NC_053433.1, forward strand.
TTCCAAATCTATAAATACACGTTGAACCACCAGTTACGTAAAGCCACGACGGGGAAAAGCAGATTCCAAATCAATAAATTAATAATTTATTGACAAACTCCTATCATTTAACCCTGGATTTGTGGCCAAACAGTGTCAACAGATTTCCTTCAACAGAAATGACACTTTGCCCTGAACATATCTATCTATATATTTTCCTATCCGTATTTAAGTGACAAGTATAGATATTGCTTGGTTACAGTAAAATGGGAGCTAATTTGTATACAAAGATTACAAATATGTGATTCCATGTTATTCTTATTTTTTTTATTTTTAGTTTTTTTAGTTGAATTTAAAATAAGAAGGAAAAAAACTGATTTGTTATTTTTTTTTTTGAAAAGAGTTTCCAATCAGATTACATCAAATAGTTTTAAATTTAAATTTTAAAATTACATGCTAACTTGAATTTAAATGGACTTGAGAGTGGTTATCCAGCTGCAATATAGGATCCTTATCCGTTAAATAAAGGTATGAAATAAAAATTTTCTCCTTGATTGTAGGGGTTGAAAAAAGTAAATAATAATAAACTGGCATTCATCAAAATTCAATCTTTATTCTATTGTAAAAAAGATATCTACTTTTTCTATGCAGACTATACCATTGAACACGCCGAGGAACTACTGACAAAGAGGGTTGAAGATGTAATCAATTTGAATGACAAATGGGAGACGTTTGGTGGAACTAAGCCCTAAAGCAAAAAATCATTGATTGTTGGAGCGCTTTGAAGACGATAATAACTTGGAACTTGGGTCTTTGAGAGTCAAAATGGCCTTGAATATTTGTCATTTAATGTGTTTAGTTATTTACCAGGCAGAGGAAGAAGAGAGATAGATATCTACCTCTATTGAAAAGTTTTCATTGAGTGTTGCAGTGGGAATTAATGACAAGGAACTGTTCTTTTGTATTCACCATTGTCAAATGTCAAGGGACGGTGGAGTTTTCAGTTCATATTGGCTCTTCAATAATAGTTGGTCATTCTGAGAGTAAAATTTTGAATGTGTTATTATTATCAACCCTTTACGTCTTTTAGTTGTTTTGCTTTCGTTTTTCAAACCTCTATTTACTGCGAATTTCTTCAAGTTCAACAATGGCTTGTCGCCATTTCTTTAAGGTAGTTCTTGAAGATACTATTCGGAGTGGCAAACTTGTAAGTCTATATTTTTCTCTTAGTTCAATGAAGAAAATTCCTTTGACTTGCTATTGATTTAATTAACCAAATGTAATAAATGAGAGTAAATTGACAACTTTCAATTACATTTGGCACCATGAACAGGAAATTCCTCGCAAATTTGCAAGAGATTATGGGAATCATCTGTCAAACCCGGTGTTCATTAAGGTCCCAAATGGTGAAATCTGGGAATTAGAATTCACAAAATCTGGTGGCAAAATGTGGCTGCAAGATGGCTGGCAAAACTTTGCGGAGCATTACTCAGTGGAGCCTGGACATTTCTTGGTTTTCAGATATGAAGGGCATTGCCATTTCCATGTCATCATATTTGATCGAACTGCAACAGAGATTGAATATCCTGACGTTAATGACAATGAGGGAACTCAGAAACAAGAGGTGAAGATTAAACAAGAATCTGAAGACGATGAACCCGTAAGCATCATGAATGAAATCTCTCATGGATTAAGAGAGAAACCTGGATTGCAATGTCCTCGGCCTCATAAGACGATGAAGTCCGAGCCTATGCTTTCAGGGTTTTCTGCTGGAACTGGAAGAGGTGAAATGGAATCAACGACTGCTTCCAAGGTGACATCTAATGAAAAATTCATGGTTTTACAAAGAGTTGCCAGTGCTTTCCAGTCCACAAATCCATTCTTTTTGGTTCTAATGCAACCAACTTATGTATCTCATAATCCCAAACATAGCTGTATCCTGGTAAGATGAGAAACTATGTTAGATTTCTACATTGCTTGAACTCGGGTGTGTGATGTTCGTTATGTGTTAGCTAGATTATTATTTCGTGCAGGGAATACCAAGAGAGTTTTCCAGGTTATTTTTGAAACAAAATGGGAATGTAGTTCTGTGTGATTCTAATGGGAAAAGTTGGGCGGCTAAGTACGCAACATCTCTCGGAAGTAACCAACGATCATATGTGAGACTCTGCAATGGATGGGGTGCTTTCGTACGAGATAAAAACTTACAAGTCGGCGATGTTTGCGCCTTTGAGTTAATCAATTGCAAACAAATCTCATTCAAAGTCTCCATTTTTGAAGGTAAGAAGTCAGGTTTCCATGGATCACCACCTTCCACTGATGGTTACTTTCCTGCAAAAAGGGAAAGTGGAACCTCGTTTACTCAGCCATTGAAGGCCCGTGAAACAGCGCTTGAAAAAGCACTGGCATTCACTTCTGAAAATCCTTTTCTTGTTGTTGTGTTACGACCATCATATATCCGAACGGATGCATTGGTTAGTTTTTTCAACCCCAAACTTGATTGTATGTATCTAACCTGGTAATTGAATTAAGAATCGCTATGCATTTGTGTTGTGTACCAGTGTATATCAAACCATTTTGCCAGGAAACATTTTGAGAGTGACCTCACCAGCGTTGATGTAAATCTTTGTCTTTCAAATGGGAAATCATGGCCGGCTAAGTATCTTCGACGAAGCATTGGCAATCCAAATGGTAAAATCTGTCATGGTTGGAAGGCATTTGTGAATGACAATAATTTACAACCTGGTGATGTTTGTGTCTTAGAGATGACAAATCATGCAACTAAAATCTCCTTCAAAGTAATCATTTTCAAGGCTATTGCAGATGCAAATTCCCACCCTTTAGAAGGTGTGTTAAAGCTAATTGATTCCACCTCGGGTGCAAATGTATCCCATTAACTGATATGATATGGAAATGGTTTTGGTGCAGGAGTTAGTCAGAAACCTTTAGGCTTGACTTCACAGTCCCTTAAAGCTGCTACTGAAATGACCTCAACGCTTCCATTCTTCAGAAGTGTTGTGCTGCCATTGCACCTAAAGGAAAAACGTGCGGTAGGCATTCGTTTCACTCCAATTTAAATGGCTTTAACAATAGGAACAATATTATGGGAAGTGATTTTGTGCAGGGTATACCATTCGGATTTGTGGAGCAATATTTAAAGCCAAATATGGAGGCGGTGATACTTAAGGTTGAAAACAGATCGTGGCCTGTAAAGATAGCAAGCAACCCGCAGAATCGGCAAGCTAGATTTACCAACGGTTGGATCGAATTTGCAAGGGAAAACTTTCTGAGAGAAGGAGATGTATGTGTGTATGAGCTAGATGCAGTGAAGCATGGCTTGTTAAACGTATGCATTTCCAAATCTGATGATTAAAATTGTAATCAACATCTATTTTTTTATGTGGAAACAATCTGTCCATCGCGGTTTAAAGATAAAAACAGAAGGTTGTAGGCGTTGAAATTAACTGAGATAAATCCAGTTCTGAACAGAGCATGTTGACTTCTGCCAAAGGAGGACTTGAATTATTTCATAATTAGGTTGTCCAATTTCAGAAATCTAAATAAGTTTAGGCTATACTATCATCTAAGCGTTCAGAGGAGAAACTAAAACGACCGCTCAAAATTACTGCAACCAAATGAAATGAATATAAAACATACATTTATGGCATGTGTGGAAAGGGTAAAAAAATCTGGATAATAAATAAAAAGTTGTTTTTAAAACTTGGAATTCGAAGTGTTTTTATATTCAATTAAGGATAAATTATATGTAAAAAGATTAATATATATTTCCTTCTTTGAATTTATTTATATGTAATTATTTTGATATTATTTTTTTAAATTTAATTGACATTTAAACTTTTATCCTGTTATACATGTTAGTATTTCGTATTAACATTGTATTGATTTTTATTTTCTCTAACTTCTTCAGTTAGAATTGGACTAGATCAGTATATCGGATTGGGAACCAATTAAGATATCAGTCCTAATAACAGTGTTGTTTGAACTTGATCAAATTTGCTAGTTGAATTAGAAACCAATTCGGTTATCAGTCTAACTAGAGGTAAAAAATTGGTTGACTCATAAACCGTACAAACCGTTTGAATCAGACTAAAAACCAGTTGATTTGATAGTTGAATCAATTTTTATTTTAATAATTTATTTACTTTGGATCATCTGAACCGATCAGATCAATTAGACCGACCAAACTAAGAACTATTGGTCTAACCAGTATGACCACAAGTCTAGTTCCAAAACATTGCCTAATATATACTAAAAAAGCCTTCAATTTGTTGGATGTTCAAATCTGTTGTAGTAACTGATGTTGCAACATAGGTTAGAACAAAAGAGTATAACTAACAGATCCAAAAATAGAGTAAGGCAAAAAGATAAATTAATACACAATATTAGTTAATGTAGTTCGGATAACAATCCTATTTTTGAGAAGTTTTTGCTCAATGAATGGTTTTATTCAACAATTTATACAAATCACCTATTGGCTAAAACTCAATCTAATTTTACAACAGCGGATAATTGTAGCTCTAATAATGAACCCAATTGTCACAATCACTCACCCAATAATTATTAAGAATTCCTTCGAGAACCTTTTAAGGAATGGAAATAACTTATGTTATTTAAGGCCATTGGTTGTGTACCTGTCGTAAGCCTAAACATTTAGTTAAACTCAATCAATATTCCATCAAACAAAATGGAGACAATGCAAAAATGAATAATAATAATGAAGGTGAATCAAATTTGGCATTCCAAATTTGTAAAACCCGTTTTCAGTGATAGTGGAACAGTGGTTTCGGAACCACAATTCCAACAAGTAAATTATTATTTTATTATTTATTTAGTGTCTATGGGATTTTATTAAGGTCGTATTAAAATTTTTAATGAAATTTTAATGTTTAAATGCTTAATTAAGTGAGAAGAACTAAATCGTAAAAGGTAAAAAAAGTTTAGTTCTATTAGTTAAGAGAGTCAAATGGCTTTATAAATGAAAGTTAATGGACTTAAATATAATTATACCATATATGTTGATAGTGAATGTACATGGATTAGGTATTATTGAAATTTTGATTAATTTTAAAGGGCAAAAAGGTAAGTTAGTAAATAAAACTAAAATAACCTAAGAAATCATGTTCATCTTCTTCACTTCATCCTATCTCCATAAAAAATCATCATTGAAACAAGATAAGGTATTCGGTAAAGCTTATTTTATTGAATGTAAGTGTATTCAAGCTCCATTTTTAATGATTTTTATGTTTTTGAGATCGTTACAACTAGGTCCAGCTAGCCCGTACCTTCGTTTTTGAATCAGTTAAAAATTTTGGAAGTGACCATTGATGAATCTTGAATTTTTTTTTATGATAACCATGTGTTTGAAGCTTTGATTGTGGTATTTGGTTGAATTGTGAAGTGATAGTTGTTAGATTTTGATTTAAGGATTAATTTGTTAAATGTCAAAATCTCAAGGTTTGATAGTGAATTTGATGTACAATAGGATTGTTAAAGGGCCTATAATATTTGGCTGTAATTTGATTTTAAGAAAATAGTCAATTTAATGATTTTTGGGTTAGAGGACTAAATTGAAAAGTTGTAAAAGTTTAAGGAAAATGTGTAATTAATGAAAATTTAAGGGTTACGTACATTGAATGGAATGTGAAGTATGTATGAGATTAATATATTGTATTTAATTATTATATGGATCACAACTTGGAAAAAAAAGACAATAACTGATAAAAAGGGAAAATAGCGTATTAGTCATTGAATGTTGGTCGGAATCGAATAGTAGGTAAGTTTATAGTATTTCAATACATAAATGAATTTCTAACTGTATTCTTATATTATGAATCTTTAATTATTGTGTCAATAGAAATTTATTGTACTTTGACACCCCTAATTGCACATATATGCCCCTATTGTACTTAAGTACCCCTGATTACACATACATGCCCCTGTTTATACTTCAGTACCCCTGATTGCACATACGTGCCCCTGTTTGTACTTTGGTACCCCTGGTTGCACTTATGTGCCCCTATTTGTACTTCGGTACCCCTAATTGCACTTCCGTGCCCCTATTTTTACTCCGGTAACTCTAAATCAAATATTATATGAACTGTACTTAATGGTATTTAGAAGTGTTATGCTATGTCCTTACTAAGCTTTTTAAGCTTATCAGTTTTTTTTGGTTTGTTTGTAGATAACTGTCGTTGACACTTTGGAAGTATCATTCAACTGGCTCACACTATCCATCTAAGTTGGTAGTTTTTGTGACTCTTAGGATAGTGACATGTATATATATAGATGAATATGGGGTTGACGAGCATAGGATGTTTTGTACTGGTAATTTGGTATGTTTATGCTTTGAAAGTTATGGTTGGTTTGGTATAGTTTAATGTTTTACCAAGTATTGTCATTTTGGGCACTTTCAAATTCTTGTATATAAGGTTCTATGTTGGTGTTTTATGATGTTATGAAAATGGTTATTTGAGATAGGTTTTGGTAGGTGTTTTGAATTAGACTATATGCATGAACTAAAGTGTTTTTGGCTTGTCATAACATGTTATGTTTGGATGTTAATTGTGGTGCCTTTGAATGACATATTGGTTGGTTGAATTAAGATTCTTTAAATGGAAAATATTTGTATGTTTAGATAAGGTTTTGGTACTTAGAAAATGTGCACATTGGTCTAAATGTTTATGCATGAAATGGTCTTAGAAATGACTCAATTTTAGGTAAATTTGAGTCCACACGGCCTGAGACACGAGCGTGTAACTCAACCATATGAGGCACATGACTTGGCAACACGGTCGTGTGTCAACTGATGATTTTCTTAGGGTGCAAGTCAGTGACTTACACAGCTTGGCACATGGACGTGTAGGGCAACTCTTAGAGTTACACGGCCTATGATAAATCGTAATTTATACATATTTTATCCCATTCTTAGCATATTTTATGGATGATTTTTCCTTAAAATTGGTGAATTTGATGCTCTTAATGCCTTAATTTCATGTTTTATACTTAGGTGAGCATAGGAGAGTGAAAGGAACGAGAAACGGGCCAAAAATGGAGAAAATGGGCCAACGTACAAAATCAACACAGCCTGGACCTCCCCACACGGGCAGACCACACGGTCGTGTAAATTTGGCAGAATCGGAGCAAGACTCACACGGGTGGACCACACGCCCGTGCCTATTTAACAGGCTTGACCACGGCCTACAGTAATCGCACACTGGCGTGTCACACGGGCGTGTCCCTGTTGAGCCCAAATTGAGTCCAATTCGAAAAAGGCTATTTTTTAGGGTTCTTAGGCATTTTAAAGCCTATAAATACACCCTAGATGAGGAGGAAAAGAGAAGATACGGAGAAGGAAGCAGGGAACTACTCAAGGCTGATTGATCCATCTCAGAAGCTGGATTCATTATCAAGACTGAAGATCTCCCCTCAATTTCCCTTTAGGAGTTTTGGGTTTTTCTTTATGTTTTGTATTCAATATTCTTCTGAGATGTTTACCTTTTTAGTTATGAACTAAAACCCCTAAATACCTAAGGGGAATGAAACCTAAGACAGATCTTGTTATTATTATCTGAATTGTATGATAAATATTTGACTTGTTCTTAATTATGTGTTCTTAATTCTTGTCTTGATATTCCAGGATATTGATTCAAGTTAAGCTCTTATTCAGAGGAGGAATAGAACTTGTCTAAGAGTACATTTGTCATAATTAAGCGGAGTTGATTGCGCGCCTAGAGATAGGGTGACAAGGTTTTGCGCAGATTAGGGTGAAACCTAATAAGGGGATCCATACATCGAGTTAATGTAACCCTAGGGAGTTAATTAGAAAGAGATTTCAATTATTCAACCTAGGGTTAGACGTTTTTAGTCTCGAGATAGATAACTTAGGGATTTTACGGATCAAGTCAAATGAATAAATCGTCCGATTCAGATCAAATAACAAGTGAAGTCTAGGTGGATTTTTCCTTAGGTATTGTCTTAATTCAATCGTTTTTCCAGAAGTAATTCCCCAATTCTATTTTCTGTGAATTCTTAGTTTAGTTAATTAGTTAGTTAAAACAAGCCCCATTATTCTTAGGCTAGATAATAAAAAGACGGTCATTACTATTACTTTTAATTCCTTTGGGTTTGACAATCCGGTTTTGCTAAAGCTATACTATTGTTCGATAGGTACAGTTGCCTTCATCATGATAATAGTTAGTTCAAGAACGATTCATTATAAATATTTAAAATTTGTCACGAATATCACGTATCAAGTTTTTGGCGCTGTTGCCAGGGAACTAAGATATTAGGAACATTCGATTTTTATTACTTTAGTCATTTACTTTTATTGTAATTTAAATTTTATTCTAATTTTTATTACTAATTCTTCTTTTTCCCTTTTTTCTGATAGGTTCTTATAGTTTATGACTAGAAGAAACCCATCAGGACTATTACTTTTTGACAGTGAGATCGATCACACAGTTCACAGAAACCAAAGAGAAATAAGGCGAAGCTTAAGATACACAGAGAACGAGCAAGAGGAAAATATTCAAACCACAACCGAGGAGATAACTGAAAACCAAGAAAATATGCTACCTCCTGCAATTGCTGTTAATCAAAATCCTACTCCGCGCACTATGTATGATTATGCTAAACCTAATTTAACAGGAACTGAGTCAAGTATAGTTAGACCTGCTATTGCTGCAAATAATTTTGAACTGAAACCTAACACAATTCAAATGATACAACAGTTTCTTCAGTTTAATGGTTTGTAGGACGAGGATCCCAACGCTCACTTGGCAAATTTTCTAGAATTTTGCGATACCTTTAAAATTAATGGCGTTTTTTATGATGCCATTCGCCTTCGGTTGTTTCCCTTTTCGTTAAGGAATAAGGCTAAACAATGGTTGAACTCGTTACCACGAGGGTCAATCACTACTTGGGAACAAATGACCGAAAAATTTTTATTAAAATATTTTCCACCGGCCAAAACGGCTAAATTACGTAATGATATCTCTTCTTTTGAGCAGATGGATTTAGAGACACTCTACGATGCATGAGAGAGATACAATGACCTTTTTAGAAGGTGCCCTCACCATGGGTTACTGCTTTGGCTACAGGTTCAAACGTTCAATAATGGCTTGAATCCTTCGACTCGGTAGATGATTGATGCAGACGCTAGAGGAACTATCAATAATAAGACACCTGAGGCAGCTTACGAATTTATTGAGGAGATGTCACTGAATAACTATCAATGGCAAGTTATGAGAATAAAGCCGACGAAAGCAGCCGGTGTTTTCAACCTCGACGCGGTTACTATACTCTCTAACCAAGTAGAACTCTTAAATAAAAAGATTGACGGTTTGTGTGGTTCTGCTCAGGTACATCCAGTGATGAGGTGCGATTCGAATAGAGGAGGAGCATGCACAGAATATCAACCCTTCAACCCTAGCATCAAGGAGGAACAAGTCAAATATATGGGTAACAATAACTCTAGATCCCAAAATAACTCATATAATAACACTTATAATGCAGGTTAGAGGAACCATCCCAATTTCTCGTGGGGCGGTCAAGGAAATCAAAGGCTATAACATCCTCCGGGGTTTCAACAACCACCTTACCAACAAGAAAAGAAGCCATACTTTGAGGAGATGCTAACCAAATTCATCTTGGTGTCAGAGACTCATTTTTAGAATACCGAGACGGCACCCAAAAATCAACAAGCATCGATCCATGGGCTTGAAACTCAAATTGGACAACTGGCTAAGATGATTTCAGATAGAGCACCAGGAAATCTACCTAGTAACACCGAACCTAATCCAGAAGCACATGTGAAAGTAGTTACACTAAGGAGTGGGAAAGTGTTAGCTGAATCAGAAAAAAGCCACAACAAGAAGCTGACGGAAGCAAAGGAGAGAAGGTAAAACCCAAAAGCAATGACAATCCAATGCCGAAGGAATATAAACCACCAATTCCGTACCCAGAAAAGTTGAAGAAAGACCGCATGGATGCACAATTTGGTAAATTCCTTGAACTTTTTAAACAACTACATATTAACTTATCGTTTATTGAAGCACTTTCGCAGATGTCGAATGCTGTCAAATTTTTAAATGAGCTTCTAGCAAATAAACAAAAGATAGATGAAAGGTCGTATGTAGAGCTGAATGCAGTTTGCTTAGCTATGCTACAGAATAAACTATCCAACAAATTGAAAGATCCAGGGAGTTTCAGAATTCCTTGCTTAATTGGTAGTTTAGATGTTAATAATGCATTAGCTGATATAGGGGCTAGTATTAACGTCATGCCTTACAAAATGTTTAAACAACTAGGTCTTGGGAAACCCAAATAGACTAGGATGAGCATTCAATTAGCAGATAAAACTATAAGATTTCCTAGGGGTATTATTGAAGATGTGCTAGTTAAAATCGATAAATTTATATTTCCCGTTGACTTTATTGTTCTAGACATAGAGGAAGATAGCAACACTCATTTAATTTTAGGAAGGCCCTTTTTAGCAACTGCTAGAATGATTATTGATGTTGGCACAGGTGAGCTCACACTTCGTGTGGGAGACCAAACAATCACCCTTCAAGCTCGCAATTCCGGCAACACATCGAAAATTGAAGGTGATTGTCTAAACCATTCTACTAAAACTGACAATATGGTGCAACCTACTTTGCAGGAAATGAGTTTGAAAGAAGTACATGAGCCATTTTCAAGCAATAGTAGAGGACTTATTCATGAAGAACGAAGGCTACAAATCGAGGAGATAGATGAATGGCGGACACATAAACCGAGAACACACGATAAACCAAAACTATGCCAGAACAAGCTTAATACCTTTCCAAATCAACTTAAGGTTGGAGATAAATTTTTATTTAGATGACGTAGATCCTCACATTGTCACTACCAAACCGAATGAAGAAATCCCCCTTACAGTACTTAGCATTTTCCCATTCGGTACAGTCGAGGTAAGTCATCCCAATTTTGGCACTTTTAAGTTAAACAATACCCGCCTAAAACCTTATTTTGATGAGATTCAAAGTAGGAATGAGGAGAATAAACTCCTCGAACCACCATGGCCATTTAATGGAGAGGTAAGTCTAGCTTAGACTATAATAAACGCTTCTCGGGAGGCAACCCGAGCACTAACTGTATTAACTTCTTTAAATTTTAGTGTTTAACACCTAACTTACTAACGGAGGTCTTGAATACAAGTTTACCACACAGACACGGCCAAGCACACAGACATGCTTAAAACCATGTGGAAACAGGGCAAAGATTTTCCCCAACACGGGATACGATAAATCGCCATGGCCGTGTGACATGGCCGTGGGCGAACGTGCCAAAACAACACTGGCGTTCGATACGTCCGTGCCTGGAAACCGTGGCTAAACCTGTCAAATTAACACGTGTGTGTGACGTGCTCGTGTCGAGCAACCGTGGGCGAACCTGTCAGATTAACACGGGCGTGGACTTTCATACACGGGTGTGGGAGAAGCGAACAAAGACAGACATGGCCGTGCGACACAGCCGTGTGCACCAACACGCCCAAGGTACACGGGTGTGGGGAAATTGTTAGACGCGCCCAAATTCGAAATTCGTGAATCACACGGGCAAAAATTAGGGAACACGGGCGTGGCCCCTGGCCGTGTGTCCCAAAATCTATAAATACCCTTCACTATTCATCATTTTCTTCACCCAAAATCCTTAACCCTAGTCGCTGCAAGTCCACACGGCCTCCCTGCCACGCCCGTGCGCCGCTTCCAACCCCATTTTTAACGTTCATTTTCCTCTTTCTAGCATTTGTTTACTTTTTCTTTCTTTTATTTTACTAATTTCTAATGCTATTTATCATAGTAATCTGCATTTTTCATGTTATTTTCATCTTTCTATCACTCAAATTTCGTATCTAGAGTAGTTATCATCTTTTTCATATTGAAGTTCTTACTCATTGCATGATCTATCTGCTCCATTTGACTAGTTTAAAGTGAACATTTATGGTTAGGATAATAGAAATACTCATACCTTTTGGGTTGATATTTTCCATCAATAAAATTTGCTATATAGAATTATTTGCCATTTTTTATGAAACTCATACTATTATCATGCTAATAATACACCATAAAATTAATTGTTCTTAATTAAGTTTGCTAGTAGTGGTGACTGAGATTATTAGTTTTAATTTATGACTTTTGCCCTTTTGAATTTGTTTTCATCTTACCTTGAACATTCATCGCGACGAAATAATGGTTTTACTTGCAGGTATACCATGTCGTCTTCACGATGAAAGAAAGCCTCCGTCCCTAATTCGAAGAAAAAGAAGGGATCGTCATCTTCCTCGGGTCCTACAGCGAAAATTCGTCACCCTTTCCTGCAGTTCCCTATTGGGCCCCAAGAAGAACTTTTTCAGATTCTACGGGCCCAACCCTTGGAAGTGGGCTGCTGTATAGACTGGGCCGCGCTAGAACAAGTCCAACTCACGGATGCAATTCGGGGCCTCCTCACCACCAATCCTTAGGGGCTTTTCTTTAAAATTGTCGAGCCGACATATCTCAAACTCACAATGGAACTTTGCTCAATGTTCCATCTTCAGACCATGATGGCCCACTTTGATGACCAGGGAACAATCCAATTTTGCCTCGGTGGTCTAGTCTATCAATTGAACGTCCTAGAGTTCAAAACCGCTTTGGGCCTTTACACTAAGGAGTTCATAGAGGAGAATGAACTCCACGCTCTCAATCGCCACATCCATCACTCTCATTCACGGTGTTGGAATGCCCTCACCCCCGGCAAAAGTGGCTGAATCAAAAATTAAGCAAGTGTCGATAGTCAAAGAATGTGCTGATTTTTTTTTTGAAGAACTGTGTTGGTTACCACTGACTCAAAAAGTAGAATTTGTGATTGAACTTGTGCCTGGGACAACTCCAATTTTGATAACATCTTACAAGATGGCTCCTATAGAATTGAAAAAGCTAAAAGTGCAGTTACAAAAGTTATTAGATCGTAGATTTAATGATCGAGCATGTCACCTTGGGGTGCTCTGGTTTTGTTCATGAATAAGAAATATGGGTCAAAAAGACTATGTATAGATTATCGACAGTTGAATAGAGCCACAATTAAGAATACATATCTGTTACCTCATATTGATGATTTGTTCGATCAATTAAAAGGAGCTACAGTGTTTTCAAAAATCGATTTGAGACCTGGATATTATTAGCTATTAGTTAAAGAGCAAGATGTACCAAAAACTGAATTCAGAACTAGATATGGTCACTATGAATTTCTGATAATGCCATTTGGTTTGAATAATGCCCCTATGGCATTAATGGACTTGATGAATCGGGTGTTTCAGCCATATTTAGATCGTTTGGTTGTTGTATTCACTGATGGCATTCTGATTTATTCACTGAATGAGGTTTTGATAAAAAATGACTATATGTGAAATTCAGTAAATGTAAATTCTGGCTACAATAAGTTGATTTTTTAGGACATGTGATATCTAGTGATGGAATCAGGGTTGATCTAAATAAAGCATCTGCGATAGTTGATTAGAAAATTTTGAAGAATGTTTCTGACGTCCAAAGTTTCCTGGGATTAGCCGAATACTATCGGTGATCCATTAAAAACTTCTCAATCATTGCTTCAACTATGACCAGGTTACTATAGAAAAACGTCGAATTTGTTTGGTCTGATAAATTTCAACAGACTTTTGATCAGCTAAAAAAACATGTTAACAGAAGCTCCAATATTAACTCAGCCTGAATCTGGAACGGCATATGTTGTTTGCAGTGATGTGTCTCTCAATGATTTAGGTTGCGTGTTAATGTAGTCAGGGAAAGTGGTAGCTTATACTTCTTAACAATTAAAGCCACATGAAAAGAATTATTCTACTCATGATCTTAAGCTGGCTGCGATTGTCTTCGCTTTGAAGATATAGAGGCGTTATTTATACGACAAGAAATGATATGTGTATACTGATCACAAAAGCTTAAAATATTTAATGACTCAGAAGGAACTAAATCTGAGGTAGCAACATTGGTTAGAGTTATTGAAATATTATGATTTCGTTATTGATTACCATCCGGGAAAGGCAAAGTCATCATTGTTTGCACTTCGAGCGTTGAATGCTCATTTGGCTTTGAATGCTGATGGTTCTGTACTGGAAAAATTGAAGACTAAACCCTTGTTTTTACAACGAATTCGGTAATTGCAAAATGATGATCTGAAGTTAATAATGAAATGAAGCTTGGTTCGAGATAATTTGACTACTGAATATAGTATTGGTGATGATGGCACATTGCATTACCACAATAGAATTTGTGTTCCGAATAGTTCAAATTTGAAACGTGATATTCTATCAGAGGCTCACAGTAGTACATATTCCATTCATCCGGGTAGCACAAAAATGTATTATGATTTGAAACAGATGTACTAGTGGTAGGGTATGAAACATGAGATTTGTGAGTTCGTAGCCAAATGTTTGATTTCCCAGTAGGTAAAAGCAAAACATCAGGTTTCGTCCAGATTATTACAGCCTGTTATGATTCCTGAGTGGAAGTGGGAATGAATCAAGATGAGTTTCGTATCTGGTTTGCCTATAACTCTGAGAAAGAAATACTCGATCTGGGTGATTTTTGACAAATTGACTAAGTCAGCCCATTTTATTCCAGTCAGAACAGATTACTCACTTGAAAAGCTAGCAGAATTATGTGTCAGAGATTGTGAGATTACACGGAATTCCAACATCTATTATCTCTTATCATCATCCATGATTTACATCGAGGTTTTAAAGTAAACTTCACGAGGGTTTGGGCATTAAACTCAACTTTAGTACTGTGTTTCATCCTTAGATGAACGAGCAAATCAGAACGAGAGAAATCTTGGAAGATATGTTACTATGCTATATACTTGAATTTGAGGGTAGCTGGGAAAAGTATTTACCGTTAGCTGAGTTCGCTTATAATAATAGTTATCAATCCAGTATAAAAATGATATTATTTGAAGCTTTATACAGAAGAAAATGTAAAAAGTCGTCATATTGGTCCGAGCTAAATGAACCCAAAATGGTAGGAATTGATTTGATTCGAGAATCTGAAGACAAAGTTTGAATTATTCGAGATTGTTTGAAAGTTGGATCTGATCGTCAAAAGTCATACGCTGATTTGAAAAGAAAATATATAGAATTTGCTATGACCCCTATTTTGGAAATCTTGCTACTTTTTATTAAACTTTCCATTTTGTTTTATAGTGGTCTTGAATTGCTTCTAAGTTGTTTTTAGGGTGTCGAGAGCTCAATTTAGGGAGAGATTGTATGTGTAAGAATAGTTTATGATGTGATTAAATTCATGAATGATATAATGTTTAAATGTTTTCAATTGTACGGTAATACTCTGTAACCCTAATCTGGCAACGGAGACGAGTTAGTGATGTTACAGGATTGATGATCATGATGAATCTAAATAATAAAGGGATGTTGACGTTGTTTCTATGATGGTGATCATTTTAAATGCTAACATGTCAATTTTCAAGTTATTTATAATCCATATTGAGGAACTTGCTACTGTAATTTATTATTTATTCATTACTTATTTTAAATATGTAACACCCCTCGCTCGACTCAATCGTCAGGTCCGAGCTATGGGATGCTATAGCCATTGTCAAAACAACAACGAACAATTAACATTCACATTAAAACATAAATCATAAGATCATAACCGTAGTTCATAATCATCAAATATAACCTTTCTCGGGTCTTATAAAAGCTTACATGTGCTCTATAATTAGCCTAAAATCGAACAAGGATCAAATTGCAACATTTTCAAATTCTCAGCTTGACATCGCGACGTGAGGAATTCCTCGTCACGTCATGGCCTAAAATCTAGGTCTTGTTGCAACAATCATTGCTTGATCTCGTGATGTGGACTTTTTTTTTGTACAAATTAGGCCTTTTGGTGCCTATTTCAACCATCCAAACCATTTTACACATTTGATGCACTAAGCACAACATTTACCAGCATAAACCTACTAAATACTTGCCAAATACATGCCATTTATCCAAATCCAATCATTTATTCCAACATTCCATAAATTGGCATTAAAACCAATAATTCAACTAAATCAATTCAACCCACTAACCATGCCATATAGCTATTCAATATCATCACTAATCATGCTATTTAATCTAACAAAGTTAACATTCATTTTCCACATGTTAAGTTTATCATGTTAAGCATAGCTATATACATAATTGAGCATTAGCACTTTTAAATTCAAAGGTTAATCAAATTTAAACTAAGTTATCCATTCAAAGGTAACACCTAATTACATGCCACAAAATCGAGCTTAAAACGAGCAAAAATCTAATGAGTTGATAGCGGGATAGTATGAGCTTTGAAGTGATCCAATCGACATGTTTTGCAAACTGACAATCTACAAAAAAAGGGAAAACAACTAGGTAAGCATTTCGAATGCTTAGTAAGTTCATAGGTATTAAAACGATAAACTTACCTCGTTTTACAATTAAACATATCAAATTAATTAACTTGACACAACTTTCCTAACATAGCAATTCACAACAACAAGGTGAGTTTATCATACAATCGAGTCACATGGCAATTCAACATTAAACATGTTATTCAATCTAGTATTGTTCACGTAGAATCAACAATTGAATACCATCTGCATAATCTCGTCATCATATAAACATTTGAAAACTGAACTCATTCCATTCTACTTTAATATCTCTTTTTTATTAACCAGTTAGGCTGATAAACTATAATGAATAGATTCAAATACACAAGTAACTACACCACACCAGATTGCTCGTCAAAGTAGTAACTATACCATTCTAAGGCACCAAAGTGAAAATCCCATAAGCAACATATAATCATGTAACAATGCATCCCTCTAGCACACTGGGGTCTCTGTATAGACATATAACTTAATAATCCTCAACAAATGCTGGATTTCGGTATAATCAGTAATAGCTTTGTACCATCACACATATCCTATACTAGCACGCAATTAACCCTATTGGTATGCCAATTGTATTTTATCCTTTATTATGTTCACTTGCGCACATTTAGTACATATAACCATTTCTTTACAATTTAGTCCATATATGATATTTTTGTATCAAATCCTAAACAATTTAAATTACATTCACACAAACATAAATTCACAATTCAATTATATCTACAATTACATATAACCATGAACTTACTTGGCAAAAACAACAACAAACAAAATGTCGAGGACTAATTCGTAATTTTATCTTTCCTCGATTATCCTTTGATTGGTTCAATTCTCAGTCTATACGATAATTCATTTCAATTTATAAATTCCAAATACCTTATATCATCCTATTATATGCATATGCATATGTTTATTCAATTTCATTTTTTAAATGTTCCCTATAATTTTGCATTTTATTCAATTTAGTCCCTAAAACTAAAATTGCTATAACTTTCAAATTTTAGTTTCGATTTCAAAATTGATATAAATTTCACCCTTCTACAGGCCTCTATTATTTATAATTATAGAAATATTACACCAAATTTAAAATTTATGCACTTTAATCCTTTTATTCAAAAATTACCAATTAGAACTTACAAACTAGTCATTTTTCATATCCAAGCTTAAAATCTAACAATTTAAAATCAATTTCATCAAGCAATTATCAATGGAAACTTTTAAAAACTTTAACAATTTTACAAATTGGTACACATGCTAACTAAATAAAGCTTCCAAGACCTCAAAAAATATAAAAATTACAAGAAAATGACTTAATTACATAAACTTACCAAGGACCAAAAGCTTAAGCTCAAACAAGGGTTTTCTTTTCTTTGGTTCTTGAAATAAAGAAGATGAACATGAGAATGTCTTTTATTTTCCTTATATATTTAGTTTAATAAATAATTAATCATAATTCATCTAATTAAGCTTAATTAAGATTATACTAAGCCTGATTAACACATTTAGTAGATTACACCAAACATCCACCACTGTTTGGTTGCAATATAGTGGTCCAATTGCTTAATTGGTCCTCCAATTAATTAAAAATTCATAACGATTAACTTTTACCACTTTTCCAATTTAGTCTTTGTACCTTAATTAACTACCTGGTTGATAAATTAAGAAATCAAACTTTAATTAAACTTTACACTTGCCTCGTAAATTTTAAATAATAATTGCTAGAGTTGTATGACCCAAATTCCTATTAAATAAGAGATTGCTTGTAAGTTAAGTTAAACAAAATATATTTTCTTGATTTAGTATTTATTAGTCTAATATATTTAGCATTAATTAGCATAATTTATTTGACCTGCAAATTTAGCTTATTAATAAACTTTTTTACAACCTTAGAAATCACACCCATTAAAATATTAGAACTTATAACACTTTTAGAGAATTTTGTGTTTACGTTTTGAGGGTTCATTGTTCCAGGGTTTCAAGGTTTAGTTTTTTTATCTCCACCTTTTATACTCTTTATTCTTTTGCCATTATAGTAAAATTATCTTTGCTCGTGATTTTTTATCCTCTTTGAAGGGTTTTTCCACATTAAATTTTTATTTTAATTTATCAATTTCTTCCACTATTTTACTTTTTCATTGCATAATCGGGTCGATCTCAAACAAGTAGCATCAGAACTAGTTCATTTTTCATAGATCAGCCCATTCAGAAATGATAGCAACAAGGTTTGACATTGAGAAGTTCGATAGTGTCACAAATTCCAATCTGTGGCAAGTTTGGATGATGACAATTCTAGTATAGACCAACCTAAAAAAAGTCATTACCGAGAAAAAACCTGAGAATCTAGATTAGATAGAATAGAAAGAGCTTGATGAAAAAGTCCTATCTGCAATCCAGTTGTGCCTCGCAAGTAGGGTGTTACAGAGGTATTGATGGAGAAAACCTCATTTGCCTTGTAGAAAAGGTTAGAAACTCTTTATGCGGCTAAGTCTCTTGCTAACTGTTTAATGTTGAAACAAGGTCTATTTATGTTTCGCATGAATGAATGTGAACTTTTTAGACATCACATTAGTCAATTTATTACTCTTTTGATTGATTTAAAGAATGTTGAGGTTAAGATTGACGATGAAGAGCAAGCTATGTTATTATTATGCTCTTTACCCTCTTCATACAAGTCTTTTAGGGGGTACTTGATTTATGGAAGAGACAAACTCTCATTTAGAGATGTGAAAGGTCATTTGTTGAGTAAAGACATACTCGACAATGAGTTTGGTTCAAATAGCAAGGTAGATAGACAAGCTTCCGTTTTGGTAGCATAAAAGAAGTGAGACAAAAGGTGTCGCTATTGTAAGAGGTTAGGTCATGTCAAAGCAAACTGTTACAAACTATGAAATAAAAGGGCTATTGAGAGTAACGAGGAACATGTAGCTGGTGCTAATTTGGCTAACAAAAGCAGTAATGATTTCTTGTTAGTGTTAATGAGCGATAGCCTTGAGCTTACGTCCAAGTGGATCTTAGATTCGGGATTTTCTTTCCACATGTGTCCCAACAGAGAATGGTTTTCTACATACAGTTTGGTTGAATATGGAGTTGTGCGCATGGGAAATGATTCATCCAGTAAGGTAATCGATAATAGTACTGTTAAAATTAAGATGCATGATGAGACGATTAGGACACTCTCAAATGTCAAATATGTACCTGATTTACGAAAGAATCTCATCTCCTCGTGTATTTTAGACTTGAAAGGTTGTAGAATCAATATCGAGTCGAGCGACATTAAGGTGTCTCGTGGAGCTCTCATTTTATTAAAAGGTAAAATGACCAGGAGTCTTTATATTCTAAAAGGTTCTATAGTGATCGGTGAAATCAGACGTCCCTCGTTCGTTACGAAGTTGAAGTCAACTCGTTTGGAACGGAGGCAACTTGGTCATATGAGGGAAAAGGGTATGACTGTTTCGCTGAACATAGGTTCTCTTTTGAATACAAGTTTTGAAAAGTTAAGGCACTATGTTCGTGAAAATCAGACCCGTGTTAGTTTTGATTTGGCAGTGCACAAGTTAAAAGCTAGAAGTCTTCTAGCTTCTAAGCACAGATTTGATTTAATTAATTCCCTGCATAGTTCAAGATAGGCCCATGGCAGGCTTTGGCAAAGACGGCGTTGTGAGAATTTATATCAAGGTGGAGATTGTTAGAGCTATGTGACCCAAATTCCTATTAAATAAAAGATTGCTTGCAAGTTAAGTTAAATATATATTTATTTTCTTCTTAGAAGATCTAATATTTATTAGTATAATATATTTAGCATTTATTAGTATAATTTATTTGACCTACAAATTTGGCCTATAAATAGGCTCTTTTACAACCTTAGAAAACACACCCATCAAAATATTAGAACTCATAATACTTTTAGAGAATTTTGTGTTTACATTTTGAGGGTTCTTTGTTTTTGGGTTTCGAGGTTTAGTTTTTTTATCTCCATCTTTTGTTCTCTTCGTTCTTTTATCATTATAGTAAAATTATATTTGTCCGTGGTTTTTTATCCTCTTTGGTGGCGTTTTTCCACGTTAAATTTGTGTGTTCAATTTTTCAATTTCTTCTGCTATTTTTACTTGTTCGTTACTTAATCGGGTCGATCCCCAACAAAAATATATACAAGCGAGCTTGTCAAAAATGGGGTTCCAAAACCACTGCTTTCGACATCACTGAAAAATGAGTTGTTACAAAGTATATGATTTTATTTTGATTTTTATATGAAATCTTATAACCACATTTCTTAGGACTGTATGTATTTTGTTAAAAACAAATTTTCTAAAAGTATGAGTTGCATCCTTTTTGTCAATTGTAGAACTCATTACTTGATTCTTGGATATCTAATTAGTAATGATTTTTCTTGCTAGGAGAAGTGGAAACATAAAGATAAATAAGAGAACAACAAGATTTCTCAATATAATCTTTCAAAGAAGAGAGACAACTTTTGAAAAGTTTTTGGTTATGTACATGTTGTACACTTGAATATCTTATTATTCAATTAATATTCCTTAAAAAGAAGGAAACATATGTCTAGTAGACAATACAATATTGCATATTATCCTTAGGGATAAAAGGCATTCTTCTTGTTTGGTAATGAAACAAACAAATCTTTGGTGGTACAAAATTAAAGTAAGGCTTTAGAAGAGATGATATATTGTTAACCTATGTTCAATGTGGTAATGAAACATTTAATGGTACAAAATTAATTCAAGGCTCCAGAAAAGCTAATACATTATTATCTGAAGAAACAAATTGATAATTAATGCATTATGTTTTAGTCAATCTCAAATAAAGTATTTTGTCTTAAAAGGATATACGTTGTAATAGATATCATATTAAGACTATGGATAAGGAGACAGTGAATTAAATTTATTATGTTAGGTAAGAATTTTGTATTTGAAAATTATCATCGTCTCCTCTAGCCGGTACTATGTATATATTAGCATGGTTAAATCATATGATATGATAAACCAAAAGTTTGCATTAGTATCATTGAATAATGTGCATAGTAAACCAAAAGTTTTACTAGTCCAAATATACTAATTAGTTGGCATAACTGGTTAGACCATCCCGATCAGTAATGATGCAACAAGATAAGGATTTACATGGATATTTATTAAAAAAACCCGAAGATTATTCATTTATATAATGTTCCTTTTTCTCAAAGAAGATTTATTAAACCTCACTAACAAAAGTTGAAATTGGATCACAACCTATCATTTTTTAAATTATTTTTTTAAAAACAAAACTTTCATATTATGCAATCAAGACAATTCTTATCAGTGTTAATAAGTTTATTTCTCGGGCTTTCAATGATCCTTGTATGCTAGATTATTGGTGCGAGTAAATATTGCAAAGGTTGATGTTTATGTGTATAAAATGATTCAACAGAACTAATAATTAAATGTCTCTAGCTAGTAGCTAAATCATATTTTTTTAGAACAAAACTTTTTGTCTATGTGTATAAGGATATGATATTTTACATGAATCAATACTTTTACATATCATGCCAATAAGTTATGTTCACACTACAAGAAAATAAGGCTTTAGCGGTGCTTTTAGCGGCGTTTTATCAAAAAACGCCGCAAAAATTGTAAAACGCAGAGCAATAGCGGCGTTTTATCAAAAACGAAGCTAAAAACAAAGCAATAGCGGCGTTTTTAGTTAAAACGACGCTAAAAATTATAGAAATAGCGGCGTTTTCTGTAAAACGCCGCCAAAAACATAGCAATAGTGGCGTTTTACCAAAAACGCCGCTAAAAGCCAGAGCATTAGTGGCGCTTTTGGTAAAACGCCACTAAAAACCAAAGAATTAGCGGCGCTTTGTGTAAAACGCCACTAAAAACCAGAGCATTAGCGGCGTTTTTGGTAAAACGCAGCTAAAAGTCATTTAACCCCTAAAACCCTAAACCCCAAAAAATATAAACACTAATCTATAACCCTTAAAACACTAAACCCCCTAAACACTAAACACTAAAGTATAACCTTTAAAACCCTAATTAAACCCCAAAAAACATCATATGGATGTTGATGTGCATATATACATAGATATTAATGTAAAGGTTATGTTCATAATAAATTATGGAAGCAATATTACTTAATATTAATTAAATTTATTTTTGGGTTGAGGGTTTAATATTTAAGGTTTAAGATCTATGGTTTAGGGTTTTATGGTTTAAGTTTAATGGCCATGGGTATATAGTATATTAATCTCAAGTGAATCACATTCAATAATTAAATTAATCCTAAACCCTATAATTAATTATTGTTATCGATAATAGATATCTTGATTTTGATAAAAAAAAATATTTTTTATATATTAATAATGTGTTATATTGTTTAATGGATTGAAGGGATATTTTGTGGAAAACGTTTTAAATTATAAGTTTTAAATGATAGTTTAGGGTTTATGGTACTATATGGTTTAAGGGTTGGAGATTATAAGGATTAGAGGATAGGGGTTACGTGTTAGGGGTTTAGGGTTTAGAGATTGATTATATTTTATGATTCATGGTTTAGGGGATAGGGTTAGGGGTTTAAGGTTTAGAGTAATTAGTGTTTTGTAATTTATATATTAAATAATTTCTTATATAATTGTAAAAGAGATAATCTTAATTTTAATATATTAAAATTATGATTATAGTTTAAATTATGTAAGAGATAATAGATAAATTTTATACAATCAATTAATGCTTTTATATTTAAAAATATTTAATCTAAACCATTTAAAATATTTAAATATTAGATTTAAAAAAAAATTGGATTTAGCGGCGCTAGGGAATAAACGCCGCTAAAGGGTTTTCTATTATACAAGACGACACCGTTTTCTTTGGATTTTTAGTGGCGTTTTAGGTTAAAACTGTAACACCCCGAACCCGAGACCGTCACCGGAGTTGAACACGAGGTGTTAACAGACTTTAAACCACTTATAAAAAAATTTTCCCAGACACTGCCAATCTGCGTACTAGTCGCTTTAAAAATCATATCTTGAGTTAAGAAACTCGGAATCCAGTTCCGTAAATTTTCCCTGAAACTAGACTCATATGTCCATCTACATATATTTTCTAGAATTTTTGGTTGGGCCAATTAGTACAGTTTATTAGTCAAAGTCTCCCATGTTACAGGGATTGACTACACTGACCTTTGCGTATTACGACTTCGATATCTCCCTGTACAGGGATTAAATACTTATGCCGTTTGTTTATATAGAAACTAGACTCAGAGAGGAATCTATACATATATGGAATGACTCCTAATTGTCTCTGGTTAATTTATAATTAATTTCCAAAGTCGGAACAGGAAATCCAGAAACCGTTCTGGCCCTGTCTCACGAGAACCTGAGTATCTCTTAGCATACTGTCCATATGATTGTTTCATTACTTTCCTATGAAAATAGATTCATCAAGGTTCGTTTACATAATTTATTCACTATTTAATTCCATTCCTACTATTTTTAGTGATTTTCCAAATCTACATCACTGCTGCTGTCAGCATCTGCCTTTAAGGTAGACTTTACCTATTTCATAGTTTCCATGATTCAACTAGCCCTTTTAGCATAAATAGCACAAATTATGATAGTGATTAACCATTCCCATGGCCAATCCTTGTTAAGCATATCCACACCTCTCAATAACCATATCCATACCAAATGATGATAACATTATACTCAAACATATATAAGCCATTTTCGCATGGCTATCCAAAATTATACAAGTCCAAAGGGTTCATGACCCCCAACAAAAAGGGTAGTCCTATACATGCCATTTCGAAGTTCAACCAAAATTGTACCAAAAGGGGGGCTTTGATAGTGTGGGCGACTTCGACTTCAAAATCCCGAGTCCGATAGCTGGAGAACCAAAATCTATAAAATAGAGGATCAAAGAAACGGAGTAAGCAATTTATGCTTAGTAAGTTTTGAGCAAGGAATTCCAGCACAGCAAAAGTATAGCATTCATATAGCTAAACGAATAATTTCATATGCACAAATTTTCGATATCATACTTGCTTCACATTACCAACCCTTATGTACATACACAAAAGATCAACTTAGCCAAAGGCCGGTAGCTCGTTTATCAACTGAGCGAATACTTATTGTAAGGGCTCAACTAAATTCAAGCACATACGAAACATACCTCAATGTTGGGATGTTTTTAGAGTATTTACTGAAATTTTTACAGCAAGATCATTCATTCCCAAATCACGTACCTTCGGAATTTAACCGGATATAGCTACTCGTTCAAATGCCTTCGGGACATAGCCCGGTTATAGTAACTCGCACAATTGCCTTCGGGACTTAACCCGGATTTAGTAACTCGCACAAATACCTTCGGGCTTAGCCCGGAATTAGTAGCTCGCACAAATGCCTTCGGATCTTAGTCCGGATATGGTCACTTAGCACAAAGCCTTCGGGACTTAGCCCGGACATCATTCAAATAACCATACACATTTAACAATAAATCATGGCACATTCGTATTTCGTTTTCGTTAGTAAAACTCAAACACAAGACATTTATCATTCTTGCAATTTCGGCTCAATAGCCACACAAAGAGCATGATTTTGGTTTGCTTAAAACATGATCTAATCAAATCATAATTTAAGCTCTTTTACTCAAGAACTTACCTCGGGTGTTGTCGAACAATTCCGATAGCTATTCGACCACTTTTTCCTTCCCTTTATTGGATTTAGTTCCCCTTTGCTCTTGAGCTTGATCTAGATACAAGTATGGCCAAACCTCCTCCTAATCCTCTTCCAAACCAAACATGAAGCAAGAACTCCTTCCTTAGAATTTTCGGCCAAATGAAGATGAAAAAGGATGAACAAAATTTTCTCTTTTCTTTTCTTTAACTCACGGCAATGGGGGGGGAACAACCACACACTTTTTTTTTTCATCATATTCCCTTTTATTATTTTATGCCCATGCTCCTTATTTTATTTTTTTCCACCCATGATGCACCAACACAACATGTCTATGACATGTCTTGCCCATCACACTTGGTCTACCATGCTTGTCATGGCCGGCCACTACTAATTAGGGGGGGAATTTGACATGCAAGTCCCCCCTTTTTATTTCATGCACTAATAGGTCATTATGCTTCAACCTATCACATTTCAAAATTTTCTCACATAAGTCCTATTTACTAAAATTCACCTACAATTAAACAAAATTCAAACACGAAATTTTCACACATGCACATGTACATATAATGAGCATCAATTATGACGGTTAATTATTTTTATGACTCGATTTAGCGGTCCCGAAACCACTTCCCGACTAGGGTCAATTTTGGGCTGTCACAACTCTCCCCCACTTAAGAAATTTTCGTCCCCGAAAATCTTACCGGTAAATAAGTTTGGGTATCGTTCTTTCATCGAGCTCTCGGTTTCCCAAGTAGCTTCCTCGATCCCGTGTTTGAGCCATAACACCTTAACTAACGGAACCCTTTTGTTTCGCAACTCTTTCACTTCACGAGCTAGGATACGAATCGGTTCTTCTTCATAACTCAAGTCAGATTGAATTTCAACTTCTGAGGGATTAATCACATGTGACGGATCGGATCTATAACGTCGAAGCATCGAAACATGAAAGACATCATGAATCTTTTCAAGTTCAGGGGGCAAAATCAATCTATACGCAACCGGACCAACTCGTTCGGAGATTTCGTACGGCCCAATAAATCTCGGGCTCAACTTGCCCTTACGGCCAAATCTGAGTACCTTCTTCCAAGGCGAAACTTTAAGAAACACTTTATCTCCCACCTGATATTCAATGTCCTTTCGTTTCAAATCCGCATACGATTTTTGACGATCTGTGGCTGCTTTCAGACTTTCACGGATTACCTTTACTTTCTGTTCGGCATCTTTAATCAAATCAACTCCGAAAATTTTACTTTCACCGAGCTCGGTCCAAAACAATGGTGTACGGCATTTACGACCGTACAAAGCCTCGTAAGGTGCCATCTTAATACTTGATTGAAAACTATTGTTGTAAGCGAATTCAATCAAAGGTAAATACCGTTCCCATGAACTACTAAACTCGAGGATGCAACATCTCAACATATCCTCAAGTATCTGAATTATCCGCTCAGATTGACCATCGGTTTGGGGTGAAAAGCAGTGCTAAAATGCAGCTTGGTACCCAAAGCTTCTTGCAATTTCCTCCAAAATCGTGAGGTGAATCTCGGATCTCTATCTGACACGATAGAAATAGGTACCCCGTGTAATCTCACAATCTGAGAAACATACAATTCGGCTAGTTTTTCCAATGAAAAATCCGTACGCACGGGGATAAAGTGAGCCGACTTAGTCAGTCTATCAACAACAACCCAAATCGCATCCTTCTTACTTGCTGACAATGGCAGTCCGGACACAAAGTCCATTGTGACTCGATCCCATTTCCACTCGGGTATCATGATCGGCTGAAGTAATCCTGAAGGCACTTGATGTTTCGCTTTCACTTGTTGACATATTAAACATCTTGAAACAAAGTCGGAGATGTCTCATTTCATACCATGCCACCAAAACCAACGTTTCAAATCGTTGTACATTTTCGTACTCCCCGGGTGAATTGACATTCGGCTACAATGGGCTTCGTTCAGAATCATCGAAATGAGTTCCGAATTCCTTGGAACGCACAAACGACTTCTGAACCTCAAACAATCATCATCATCAATTTGAAACTCCGATTCCTTATTCGGAACACACTCAGCCCGTTTTGCAACCAATTCATCATCAACTTTCTGGGCTTCACGAATTTGATGAATCAATAATGGTTTGGCTTTTAATTCAGCTACTAACACATTGTCGGGTAGAACAGACAAGTGCACATTCATCGCTCGTAAAGCAAACAATGATTTCCGGCTTAAGGCGTCCGCAACCACATTAGCCTTTCCCGGGTGGTAATCAATGACAAGCTCGTAATCTTTCAACAACTCAAGCCAACGTCTTTGTCGCAGATTTAAGTCTCTTTGAGTCATCAAATATTTGAGACTTTTGTGATCCGAAAATACATGGCACTTTTCACCAAATAAGTAATGTCGCCATATTTTTAAAGCAAATACAATGGCAGCTACTTCAAGATCATGGGTCGGATAATTTTTCTCATGTGGCTTTAATTTCTCAACGCATAGGCCACCACTCGACCTTCTTGCATCAATACGCAACCCAACCCAAGTAGGGATGCGTCACTATAAATGACAAACTCTTTGCCAGATTCGGGTTGCACTAAAATTGGAGCTTCAGTCAAATAAGTTTTTAGTTGATCAAAAATTTTCTGACATTTCCCCGTCCATTCGAACTTAACATCCTTTTGAAGTAGCTTCGTCATTGGTGTGGCTATCATCGAGAAACCTTTGACAAATCGTCGGTAATAACCGGCGAGCCCCAGGAAGCTCCGAACTTCGGTAATATTTCTTGGAGGCTTCCAGTTAAGTATGGCTGAAATTTTGCTCGGGTCAACTCGAATACCCGATGCTGATACCACATGACCCAAGAAGCTAACCTCTCTTAACCAGAACTCACACTTACTGAACTTAGCATATAACTACTTATCCCGCAAAATTTGCAACACTAGTCTCAGGTGTTCAGCATGTTCGGTCTCATCTCTTGAATAGACCAAGATGTCATCAATGAACACAACTACGAACCGATCCAAATATGGTCTGAAGATCCGATTCATCAAATCCATAAATACCGCAGGGGCATTAGTGAGCCCAAACGGCATCACTAAGAATTCGTAGTGACCATATCTCGTTCTGAATGCAGTTTTGGGTATGTCCGAATCTCGAATTCGCAACTGATAATAGCCCAATCTCAAATCTATTTTTGAGAACACTGAGGCTCCCTTCAGTTGGTCGAACAAATCATCGATACGCGGTAACGGATATTTGTTCTTTATTGTCACTTTATTCAGCTGACGATAGTCAATGCACAACCTCATGGTTCCGTCCTTCTTTTTCACGAACAATACTGGTGCACCCCAAGGTGAGAAACTTGGTCGAGCGAAACCTCTATCCGTCAATTCTTGCAACTGAGCTTTCAACTCTTTTAACTCGGTTGGTGCCATACGATACGGAGCTATCGAAATCGGCGTAGTCCCAGGTACAAGCTCAATACCAAACTCTATCTCCCGAACAGGTGGTAAACACGGTAATTCTTCAGGAAAAACATCCGGGTATTCACAAACCATCGGCACAGATTCGGGTTTCTTTTCTAATTCTTTGTCATCAAGTACATACGCAAGGTATGCTTCGCACCCTTTTCTTACATATTTCTGGGCCAACATTGAGGATATTACAGCTGGCAACCCATCCAAGTCCGTAGACTCAACTCGGATTACTTCGTTATTTGTGCACCTCAATTCAATCGTCTTGCTTTTGTAATTCACAACCGCATAATGCACGGTCAACCAATCCAACCCGAGAATAACATCAAATTCATTAAACGGCAAAAGCATCAAGTCCGCCGGAAAACAGGAACCTCGAATTACTAGGGGACATTTCTTACACACTTTGTCGACAAGCACGTAACGACCCAAGGGATTTGACACCCGAATTACGAACTCAGTAGACTCAATAGGTAAAGTCTTACTGGATGCTAAGGTTTCACATATGTAAGAATGAGTAGAACCGGGGTCAATCAAAGCAATAACATTAGTA
This sequence comes from Gossypium hirsutum, assembly GCF_007990345.1. NCBI lineage: Eukaryota > Viridiplantae > Streptophyta > Magnoliopsida > Malvales > Malvaceae > Gossypium > Gossypium hirsutum. Next base: position 18,780,287 of record NC_053433.1, read on the forward strand.
TCAAAGAGAGTAAAAGTACCGGTAATAACATCAGGCGAAGAAGCATCCTCGCGGGCACGTATAGCATAAGCTCTAGCAGGCGCACGAGCCTCGGATCTGGTCGTAGCATCTCTAGATCCTCTCTGACCACCACTAGCATTGCCCGTATTTCCAGATGGTCTACCTCGAGCAGTGGTAGCACCCGGTTTCCCACTCTGATTTACATTCTGTTCAGACAACCTCGGGCAATCTTTAATGAAGTGGTCAACTGATCCGCACTTGTAACAGGAGCGGTCAGGGAATCTACAACTCCCCGAATGCCATTTACCGCAATATCGACATTTCGTTCTGTCTCGATGTTCATTCCCAACACTGGCGACCGAAGTGCCTCGTGTACCCACAAGGGGTCAATCACGATCTCGTCTAAAAAGGCCCAAAGTGCCTCTCGACCAGCCCACATCATCTCGAAATTTCTTCGATGCCTGTTGAAGAGACTTTCCCGAAGATCTTTTACGAAACTCTCCAGTTCCCACATCAACTTTTTGTTTTTCTTTTCTAAGCTCTTCGGCTTTACAAGCTCGCTCGACAAGTACTACGAACTCTCGTATTTCAAGAATGCCAACGAACATTTTTATATCTTCATTCAGCCCATCCTCGAAGCGTTTACACATGATAGCCTCGGACGAAACACATTCCCGAGCGTATCTACTAAGTCTAACAAATTTTCGCTCGTAATCAGTAACCGACATAGAACCTTGCTTAAGCTCAAGAAATTCCTTCCGTTTTTGATCAACAAATCTCTGACTGATATACTTTTTCCGAAACTCAGTTTGGAAAAACTCCCAAGTTACTTGCTCTCGGGGCACAATAGAAGTCAGAGTACTCCATCAATAGTAGGCAGAATCACGTAGCAAGGAGATAGTACACTTTAAGCATTCATCGGGTGTACAAGATAGCTCATCGAGTACCCGGATAGTGTTGTCCAACCAAAATTCAGCTTGTTCGGTATCGTCGCTATCCGTAGCTTTAAATTCGGTAGCCCCATGTTTTCGGATTCTGTCAACTGGGGGCTTATTTGACCTTATTTGGTCAGTTACCGGAGGTATTGTAGGTGCGGGGGTGGTATTAGTCGGGAAAGGAGGTTGTGGAACAGCCGTATTAGTTCGAATGTATTGGTTGAACCAATCATTCATCACGCTATAGAAAGCTTGTCTAGCTTCATCATTCGGGTTACTAGCATTAGGTTGAGAGTCCACCGGTGCTGTCCCTTGTACGGGAGCAGGCGCTACACTCTCAAGATCATCAGCTACCTCTCGGTCGGGATCGGGATCCATTACTATAAATAAACACATTTACAATTGTCAGAAATCACCACACTATCCAATAATCACATAAAATGTCATGTATAGCTAGACCCAACGCATTACGGTAGTCCTAGAATCGACTAAACCGTAGCTCTGATACCAATCAAATGTAACACCCCAAACCCGAGACCGTCACCGGAGTCGAACACGAGGTGTTAACAGACTTTAAACCACTTATAAAAAAATTTTCCCAGACACTGCCAATCTGCGTACTAGTCGCTTTAAAAATCATATCTTGAGTTAAGAAACTCGGAATCCAGTTCCGTAAATTTTCCCTAAAACTAGACTCATATGTCCATCTACATATTTTTTTTCTAGAATTTTTAGTTGGGCCAATTAGTACAGTTTATTAGTCAAAATATCCCATGTTACAGGGATCGACTACACTGACCTTTACGCATTACGACTTCGATATCTCCCTGTACAGGGCTTAAATACTGATGCCGTTTGTTTCTATAGAAACTAGACTCATAGAGGAATCTATACATATATGGCATGACTCCTAATTGTCTCTGGTTAATTTATAATTAATTTCCAAAGTCGGAACAGGAAATCCAGAAACCGTTCTGGCCCTGTCTCACGAGAACCTGAGTATCTCTTAACATACTGTCCATATGATTGTTTTGTTACTTTCCTATGAAAATAGATTCATCAAGGTTCGTTTACATAATTTATTCACTATTTAATTCCATTCCTACTATTTTTAGTGATTTTCCAAATCTACATCACTGCTGCTGTCAGCATCTGCCTTTAAGGTAGACTTTACCTATTTCATAGTTTCCATGATTCAACTAGCCCTTTTAGCATAAATAGCACAAATTATGATAGTGATTAACCATTCCCATGGCCAATCCTTGTTAAGGATATCCACACCTCTCAATAACCATATCCATACCAAATGATGATAACATTATACTTAAACATATATAAGCCATTTTCGCATGGCTATCCAAAATTATACAAGTCCAAAGGGTCCATGACCCCCAACAAAAAGGGTAGTCCTATACATGCCATTTCGAAGTTCAACCAAAATTGTACCAAAAGGGGGGCTTTGATAGTGTGGGCGACTTCGACTTCAAAATCCCGAGTCCGATAGCTGGAGAACCAAAATCTATAAAATAGAGGATCAAAGAAACGGAGTAAGCAATTTATGCTTAGTAAGTTTTGAGCAAGGAATTCCAGCACAGCAAAAGTATAGCATTCATATAGCTAAACGAATAATTTCATATGCACAAATTTTTGATATCATACTTGCTTCACATTACCAACCCTTATGTACATACACAAAAGATCAACTTAGCCAAAGGCCGGTAGCTCGTTTATCAACTGAGCGAATACTTATTGTAAGGGCTCAACTAAATTCAAGCACATACGAAACATACCTCAATGTTGGGATGTTTTTAGAGTATTTACTGAAATTTTTACAGCAAGATCATTCATTCCCAAATCACGTACCTTCGGAATTTAACCGGATATAGCTACTCGTTCAAATGCCTTCGAGACATAGCCCGGTTATAGTAACTCGCACAATTGCCTTCGGGACTTAACCCGGATTTAGTAACTCGCACAAATGCCTTCGGGCTTAGCCCGGAATTAGTATCTCGCACAAATGCCTTCGGATCTTAGTCCGGATATGGTCACTTAGCACAAAGCCTTCGGGACTTAGCCCGGACATCATTCAAATAACCATGCACATTTAACAATAAATCATGGCACATTCGTATTTCGTTTTCGTTAGTAAAACTCAAACACAAGACATTTATCATTCTTGCAATTTCGGCTCAATAGCCACACAAAGAGCATGATTTTGGTTTGCTTAAAACATGATCTAATCAAATCATAATTTAAGCTCCTTTACTCAAGAACTTACCTCGGGTGTTGTCGAACGATTCCGATAGCTATTCGACCACTTTTTCCTTCCCTTTATCGGATTTAGTTCCCCTTTGCTCTTGAGCTTGATCTAGATACAAGTATGGCCAAACCTCCTCCTAATCCTCTTCTAAACCAAACATGAAGCAAGAACTCCTTCCTCCTTCCTTAGAATTTTCGGCCAAATGAAGATGAAAAAGGATGAACAAAATTTTCTCTTTTCTTTTCTTTAACTCACGGCAATGGGGGGGAAACAACCACACACTTTTTTTTTCATCATATTCCCTTTCATTATTTTATGCCCATGCTCCTTATTTTATTTTTTTCCACCCATGATGCACCAACACAACATGTCTATGACATGTCTTGCCCATCACACTTGGTCTACCATGCTTGTCATGGCCGGCCACTACTAATTAGGGGGGAATTTGACATGCAAGTCCCCCCTTTTTATTTCATGCACTAATAGGTCCTTATGCTTCAACCTATCACATTTCAAAATTTTCTCACATAAGTCCTATTTACTAAAATTCACCTACAATTAAACAAAATTCAAACACGAAATTTTCACACATGCACATGTACATATAATGAGCATCAATTATGACGGTTAATTATTTTTATGACTCGGTTTAGCGGTCCCGAAACCACTTCCCGACGAGGGTCAATTTTGGGCTGTCACAAAAACGCCACAATAGGGTTGATTTAGCGGCGCAAGGTTATAAACGCCACTAAGGGTTATCTTGTTTAGATCAAAACGGTGTAGTTGTTATGGATTTTTAGTGGCGTTTTTGGTTCAAACGCCACAATAGGTTTGATTTAGCGGTGCTAAGGTATAAACGCCACTAATGGTTAATTTGTTTATATCAAAACGATGTAGTTTTATTTGATTATTAGTGGCGTTTTAGGGTAAAACGTCGGAATAGTTTCGCCTTTTGCGGTGCTTGGTGATAAAACGCCACTAAATGTTATTCTGTTCATATGAAAACGTCGTCGTTTTTTTGGATTTTTAGTGGCGTTTTAGGGTGAAACGCCGTAATTGATTTGCCTTTAGCGGCACTACGAAAAAACGCCACTAAAGTTTATTTTGTTTATATCAAAACGGTGTCGTTTTGTTTGTTTTTTTAGTGGCGTTTATGTTAAAACGCCGCAATTGGTTTGCCTTTAGCGGCGCTAGGTGAAAACGCCGCAAATGTTAATTTATTTTGTGCTAAACGATGTCGTTTTGTTCTCTTCTTTTTTACCCACACCGAGTTCCCCCTTCTCCCTGGTTTATTTCCCCTATTTTCCCTTCTTCGAATCCCTAAAATAATCACCCCCTTCTCCCTAGTTTATTCCCCCCATTTTCCCTAATTCGAAACCCTAAAATAATTACCCCTTTCTCCCCAATTTGAAATCTAAAATCCCCAGTAAACGTTCAGTTAAAGGAAGCGGTAGTAAGAAAGGGGAAGGAGCACATTTGAAGCTAGGAACGGCTTGAAAGAAATTTGGTAAGTTCTCTTTTGGATTGTTTTTGTTATTTTCATGGCTTGAAATTAGACTGGTTGGATTCTGGTAAGTTGTAGGGGAGGAAGGGAATGGAGTTTTGGGGTTTAGGCTTTGGGGAAGGGAAGTGGCATTTGATGGTGGTGGAGCACGGGGAAGGGGGCAAATGTCGGCGGGTAGAAGAGGGGAATAGGTGGGAAGGGGCAGCCAAAGACTGCATATTTTGTTCTTCACAGGTTGGTTGCCTTAATGATGGCTTTTGGGGAGGGGATAAGGGAACACTGTAATTCTGATTTCTATTTGTGAAATTGGGCTTTTATGAGCCATCCTTTGCCCGTTATTTTTTGTCTTGATCATTATGTTGTTAACATGGTCATTAACGGTGTTCACATACTCAAGCTATTGCTCGTGTTTATATGAGTTAGTTGTTCCTTCTCATTTTCATTTTTGATCAGCAGGCCAAAAAGTGCATCAATCTCTAATAACGTCCATGCATCAGAACTAAACTCTCTAAGGTAAGCTTCTTTACATACATATATATATTGTCTGAATGGTTTATTAGTTCTGCTCTGTATGTTGCAATTGGTTAACTTAATGAAATGTTTGCTAGGTTTTATATTGATCAGTTGATATCTCTAATCCTGTTATTAGATTGATACTATTCCGGCTCGACAATTGTTGTGTTGAATGTGGTAACAATGTCAACTCATTAATCCAAGGAACATTTTTGTTATTTCCTCAAATGTTTTTAGCTGTTTCGATGGATAGATTGAATAGCATGTAATGAATTTGTTACTCATTGTATAAAGGCTTATTCCTTTTTAATAATAGCATTGGCACAGGAGGAGTTGTAGTTAGGTGGTTAGAATAAGGAGTAATCATAAAATGGTAGAACACAAAATGATTCTCCTGCAATACGGAAGGGAGCTATGTGCATTTTGTTAGTTGCTTGTTTAGAATGATCTGCAATTTGATGTTGTTGAGTGTACCAATGCAATTTGATGTTGTTGAGTGTACAATCCAAAACAAGTACATTTTAAAATAAGGGGTCAGTTTTTATTTTTTTTCCAAAATAAACTACTAATATTTTTAGTCTATTATTTCATTAAAAAATAATTTGCTAAATTTTATAAGGTTGTGCTAAATTTCATTCCGTGTTATGGGTTATTATTGCTGAATTTTGACTGTTGAATGCCATATGCTTTGATCTTTAGGTGCATTATCTATTGACAAAAGTTGCAATAAAGCTGATTGTTGAAACACAGGTAGACAGTTCTTGTTGAAGTCTTATTTTTTTAATGTCTATTATAGCTGTTGAGTTATAAAATCTAGTTTTTTCTTGTTACAGGATTGAATTTATCTTGGGCTCGAGCCAAATTGATCTCGGACTCTGATCTGTTACGATCTTCGGCCTTCTCGTGCTCACGTTTTGTCGGATTCATATTTTCTGAAGTTTGGATTTTTTCTAACTCCCTTTGTTACAGGTTCGGGTTTTCTCGAACTCTAGTTAGAAGTTTTGACTATTTCATTCAATTTTTATTATTTATTTTAGTTTTGATTCTAAAATTTTATTCTTATTAATAAAAATAATTATTATTCAAAGATATACAATTAGTTATTTTTATTTATTTAATAACATATTACTAGTTCATGTAATATAAAACAATTAAGGTATTTTATAATATGATATTTGTTTACTTATAAATTTTAATAGTTTCAATTATTAAAAAAGTGTAATTAAATATTATCAGATTTAAAATGTTTTATTTTTTATTTTTTTTGCTTTAATGTATTTCAATATTTATCAATTTTAAAATGATTTGCTTATATTGCATTTATCAACATTTTAAATATATTTCAATATTTCAATATTTATCAATTAATATAATTTCATTTATCATTTAATTTTTAAATAAATTTAAAATTTTCTATTATATTAATCCAAAATTTGAAATATTTTATTTTATTCCACTTTAATTTAATTGCAGTGCGATAGCAGCTTGAATTAAATTAAATTGTATTTAAAGTTTTATTTTAAATATTTTATTTTATTTCACTTTAATTTAATCACGACATATATATTTTGGATAAATTTATTTAAATTTTAAATTACATATTTTTGGATTAATTTATTTTGGATTAATCAGGACACAATTTTTTTAAATTACGACACATACTTTGCAATTTAATCACGACACAATTTTTTAAATTACATATTTTGGATTAATTAAAATAATTTTTTTAAAGGGATATAATATTTATCTTAATATTTATTATATATCATATAATAACTTACATAACTTACAAAACTTACATAATACATAAATATATATCATAAATATATATCATATCATAACTTACACAACTAACATAATACATAAATATATTTCATAAATATGTATCATATCATAACTTACACAACTTACATAATACTCCAAATATATATCATAAATATATATATCTTATCATAACTTACACAACTTACATAATACATAAATATATATCATATCATAACTTATATACCTTACATAAATGTATATCATAACATAACTTACATAACTTACAAAGCTTACTTAACTTACGTAATATATAAATATACACTTGAAAATCCCCCTGCCTGAATTAGTTTGTACCTATTAGATAATTTATACTTGATATATATTATCTATTTTAGTAAACGCAATTTATTGTTAACTTTAGATTTCAAGAACTACGAAATGGATAGGAGTTGGATGAAATTTTCAAGGGTAAGCAATGCCTATCGAAATGGAGTACAAACTTTTCTAAATTTTGCATTTCAAAATGCAAGCCAAGAGAATATGATTCTTTGCCCGTGTAAGAAGTGTGGCAACATTAATTGGCATTTTCGTGAAGTTGTCTATGAACATCTAATTGTTGAGGGCTTTATTCGGGGGTATAAAAAATGGATTTTCCATGGAGAGTGTACATCTAGTGGAACTTCTTCAACTATTAATCCGACTTATTCTGATAATACTTACCATCAGTATGTTAGACAAGATGACATGGAAGGTATGTTCGGGATGCATTTAATATGCACAATCATGGTGAACAATCGTTTCCACCTAACTTTATTGCATCCGATGATTGTAATATTGGTGGAAATGTTTTTTGCAAAACGGGAACAAGTGCACCTGATGAGGAGCCAAATGAAGAAGCGGCGAAGTTCTACAATTTACTTAACGAAATGAACGAAGAACTTTACGAGGGATCAAAATATTCAAAATTGACATTCTGTGTTCGTCTCTTTCACTTAAAATGTTTGGGAGGGTGGACCGGAAACTCTTTTACAATGCTGCTAGAGTTTCTGAGAGAAATGTTTCCGTTTGCAAAAATCCCCCAGTCTTGTCAAGATATGAAAAGACTAATAAAAGATTTGAGCCTTGGGTACGATAAAATTCATAGTTGCCCAAATGACTGCATGTTGTACTGAGGTGATCAGAAGAACCAACAGTCTTGTCATGTTTGCGGTAAGTCTCGTTGGATGAACGGGAATACAGAAGATGTGAATGGGGATGAAGGTGGGGCACATTTAAGAAAGAAGCCAGTCAAAGTTATGCGATATTTTCCCATAATACCAAGACTTCAAAGGCTTTTCATGTCGCCAAAGACGGCAGATACTATGAGGTGGCATAATGATCAACGAACCGATGATGGATTATTAAGGCATCCTGCTGATTCTTTAGCTTGGAAATCGTTTGACAGTAAATTTCCAAGCTTTGCAAGTGATCCTCGGAATGTGAGGCTTGGGCTAGTAGCTGATGGCTTTAATCCTTTTAAAGTCATGAGTACTTCGTACAGTACTTGGCCTGTAGTGCTTGTTCCTTACAATTTGCCTCCATGGATTTGCATGAAGCAATCTTCATTTATTTTATCAATGATTATCCCTGGAGAGAAAGGTCCCGGAAATGATATTGACATCTATTTGCAGCCACTTATTGAAGAGTTAAAACAGTTATGGTCGGGTGTTGAGACATATGATGTATTAAGAAAGGAGAACTTTAATTTACGTGTAGCTTTATTGTGGACAATTAATGATTTCCCGGCTTATGCTAATTTATCGGGTTGGAGTACTAAAGGACGTTATGCCTGTCCTTGTTGTGCTACGCAAACTTGTTCGAAGTGGTTGTATAATGGGAAGAAGTTCTCTTACATGGGCCATTGTCAGAGGACTTTATTTGACGGTACTGAAGAGTACAGAGGAGCTCCTGAGCAAACCGGTGGATCTGAAATCTTGTTTATGTTAAAAGATATCAACTTTAGTTACGGGAAGATGAATCAACCACCTATCACGCAAACAAGGAGAAGATCGAGGGATGAATCTGATGATGAATCTGACGAAGAGGATGATCCTAATGAGGCGGACTTGTGGAAAAAAAGGAGTATTTTTTTTTAGTTGCCTTATTGGGAGCACAACATTTTACGCCACAATCTTGATGCCATGCATATTGAGAAGAATGTCTGCGAGAATATAATTGGGACAATTTTAAATGTCGATGGAAAATCAAAAGACAATCTTCAGAGTCGACTTGATTTAGTTGACATGAGAATTCAGCGTGATCTTCATCCTCAAGTACTTCCGAATGGGAAGTATCGGTTGCCGCCTTCTATTTTTTCAATGTCAAAGAAAGAGAAAGAGGTGTTTTGCATGGTGTTGAAGGATATAAAGGTCCCAGATGCGTATGCGTCAAATATATCTCGATGTGTGAGTCTTAAAGATCGAAGATTATATTCATTAAAATCACATGATTACCACATCTTGATGTAAGATTTACTCTCAGTTGCTTTACGGTCCTGCATGTCAAAAAATGTGACGTCCTGTATAATTGAACTATCCAATATAATGAAAGTTATTTGTGGCAAAGTTTTGGATGTTGAAGAACTTAAGAAAGTACAGGATCGAGCTGCTTTGACTTTATGCAATTTGGAGAAGATTTTTCCACCTTCCTTCTTCACTATTATGGTGCACTTGGTAATCCATCTCCCTCACGAAGCAATACTTGGTGGACCGGTTTTTTATCGATGGATGTATCCTATAGAAAGGTGCTAATTTATTTCTCAAGTATTTATTCATTCGACTCTATACATTTAGTTACAACTTTTAATAAATATTGTATATCGTGTTTAGGTTCCTAAGCAAATTGAAATCTTATTGTCGCAATAAGCGTTATCCAGAAGGATCAATTGCTGAAGGCTACTTGGCAGAGGAGTGCTTGACCTTCTTTTCTAGCTATTTAGAAGATGTTGAAACACGATTGAATAGACCAACTAGAAATGCTGGGCTCAATGATCATAACTTGGCCGAAACTTATTTATTCCAAAGTTACAGAGAATCAATCGGCAAAGTTGAAATTGCAGAATTAGATGATATATCGTGGATACAAGCACATCGATACGTACTTTTTCACCATGATTTAGTTGAACCGTTACGCAAGTAAGTTCTAAAATTTCATCACATATTCGTCGTTTTGATTTGTTTATCTTCTAACAAATTAAACTTGTTTTTAACATAGTGAGTACAAACAAATTTTGAGATCTCGTGCACGCTCTCGAAGATTACAACATCGAGAGATTAATAAGTTATTCACAGAATCTTTTCATGAATGGTTAAGCCAAACGGTATGTAACTAAAGTTAATAAGTTACATATATTCACAAAATTTAGTTAATCAAATAAGAATGTTTTTACATAATACATTTATAATTATTCAATTTACTTTCGATCCAATAGGTTTGGAGTGGGAAGGATGTCAATGACGAAGTTAAATGGCTTTCTCAAGGTCCGAACAGAGTAATAAAAAGATATAGTGCCTTCCTTATCAATGGATACAGATTTCATACAAAGTATCGCGAGAGAATGAGAACTCAAAATTGTGGAGTTGTTGTTAATTCTTCAATTACAAGTTATGCTAGTGCTAGGGACAGTAATCCGGTTGAGGGTAATGTGGAGTATTACGGAATTCTTACCGACATTATTGAGTTGGATTACTATGGCAGATGGAAAGTTGTCTTATTTCGGTGTGATTGGGCTGATGTTAATACTGCTCGAGGAATTAAAAAAGATCAATTTAGTTTTACAATGGTGAATTTCTCTCGCTTGATTCACACTGGACAACAATTAATGGACGAGCCATATGTATTTTCCTCTCAAGTGAAACAAGTTTTTTTTCGAAAGATCCAACTGATGAGGGTTGGTATGTTGTACTCCGGAACACCCCTAGAGACTTGTTTGACATGGGTAATGGAAATAGAGATGACATTGTCGAAAGATCAGAAACATTACCTTTTCCAGAACAAAACTTAGATGAAAATATCCCTAGTACTAGTACACAACATCAATGGGTTCGACATGATGTGGATGAAGATATTTACGAATAATGATGTAGTAAGATTTTATGATTTTTTAATTATATGTAATATTATAATTTTAATCTTGGTCAAGTTATATAATTTAACTATTTTATATGTATTATTGTTGTTGTAATTTGTTACTAAAACTTTAACTATTTTATGTGTATTGCAGGAAAAATGCGTAGAAGAAGATTACGAGATTTAAGTATTGTCCAGAATACTCCAAATTCAGAAGAAGGAAATAGTGAACAGCAGACAGTTGTTGGATCTTCGAATGTGCCGGAGACACTTGACGAGCCTGAAGAATTTCAAAGTAATGTTAAGTTCATTTTACATGTATTGACTTTTATTATTGATTTATTTGTCAATTTTAATATAATAATAGTATATCATTTTTCAGCTGAAAGTGGTGGGACACGCAGAGTTCGAGGACGTACGCTGCTTAGAGATCTATACAACTTAGATCCTGTTGAGCGTGTCAAAGTAAGTAGAAATACTCATGGTCAGCCTGTTGGATCTGAAGCTCGACTTTTAGCAGGCTATTTGGGCATTTTAGCACGAAATGCCAATATGTTGCCCATCAACTATGAATCATGGCATCACATGCCTGATAGCAACAAAAATCAAGCTCTCGCTAATATTAAGGTAAATAAATGTTAATGTAATTTATAATACTTTGGTTTAAGTTTTATTTATTTTTACATTCTAAACTTGTGTTTTTTTAGGAGAGATTTGCTTTTGAGGTCTCCGATGATTATATCAAGAAGGCATTGGGTAAAAAATGGAGAGACAATAAAAGCACTTAAAAAAATAATATTTTAAGAAAGACATAAGCCTCGAGGAAAAATTAAGAAATGTCCCGCCGGGAATGCTGAGGTACCAATGGGAAGATGCGGTTCGATTCTGGAATTCAAAGAAAGGAGAGGTATTGCGTATTTCCAAACTCTTATATATAGTGTTTACTATATACGTAATAATAATTTCATTATGTAGGACCGTGAGCGTGTTGGAACAAGCAGCAGGCAAAAACAAAAATACACGCACACGGCAGGGTCGAGAAGTTTTGCTTCTGTAGCTGAGGCCGAGGTATTATGAATTTATTAGTTCTTTCAAATATTAATAACTTTCTACTATTAAATAATATTTTTACTACTATATTGTAGGAAGTCAAATCTGGACAAAAAGTTGGACGCCTTCAGCTTTTTGAGATTACGTATAGGAAGAAAGATGGATCTCCTATGACATCCGAAGCTGGAGAAATTATGGTATATTTACTTAATATTTGATTTATTCTAAATATTTATAATCTTTAATTATAATTGTTTAATTCAATTCATCGTTAGTAGTTTTAAATAATGTTAAGTTATGTTGCATTCATTTTTATTATATATTTCGTTTCTAACTGTTTACTTGCTTTTTTAGGAGAAACTAATGGAGAAGAAGGCGGAATATGAAGCGATTGCTTCGACTGATAGTTCTGTTAATCTTGAGAACATTGATAACAGAATTATCACTGAATTTTTGGGTCCTGAAAGGTACGGTCGTGTTCGATTTCAAGGATCTGGTGTTACCCCGACCCAATATTTTGGATCCGGCTCCCAGCAATACATGCCTTCCGGAAGTCAAGCTCAAGCTGAAGTTCAGAGGTTAAGAGACCAGATAGCTCAGATGCAAGCGAACACGGTTGAGCAAATTTCCGAGGTTCAACGAAAATATGAAGAACTCCAACAACAACTTAGAGTGGAGGCAGCAGAGAGGGAGGCAGCAGCAGCAGCGAGGGAGGCAGCGACAGCAGCGAGGGAGGCAGAGGCAGCAGCGATGGCAGTAGAGCAGAGCAAAAAGTACGATGACCTCCAGCTACAGCTTCAGCAGATGATGCAGATGTTTCAGCAATCGCAAAAGCCGCCATCTTAGACATTAGTTTTCTCATTGTAAGAATGTTTTTAACTTTGTCACGTTTAACATTATTGTAAGAATATTTTAAATTATACTTTATTTATTAATTATATCATATATCTTTCGTTAAATTTGAAGTATCATTTAGAATTAATATTTTTGGTTGTATTTTTTATGCTAAATTTGCTATTTTTGGCTACATTTTATATTATATTTGTTGTATTTGGTTGGATTTTAATGCAGGAAGGGCTGGATATTGGTGAAAAAAATATATAGCAAATCTGTCAAAATTAGCGGCGTTTGCCAAAAAAAGCCGCTAAAAGCCGTGACTTTTAGTGGCGCTTTTCCAACAAACGCCGCTAAAGGCCATGGCTTTTAGCGTTTTTTTTAAATAAACGCCACAAAATTTTGTGGCGATACCTATAGCGGCGTTTTTTGCGGCGTTTTGAAAAGCACCGCTAAAGGCTAAAAAAAGCGCCGCTAAAAGTATATTTTGCTGTAGTGTCAATACTCCTCAATACAATTGGCTTTTAGTCAACAGTCAGATACAACCCATTTTAGAAGTTTAAATGTATAATGTATATTTAAGTTACTCCACCACAATGTACAAAATGGGTATTCAAAGAATGTTGGGATTATATATTCTGAATCTCTTTGTATTATTAGATGTTTTGAAAGAATTGGAGATTTAATTATGATATAAGTCTATTTTGATTTGATAGTTTTTCCAACATTATGGAGAGAGAAATAATAGTTTGATGAAATAATTACCTAAATGAATTATCATTATTTAAATCCTCGTAGAAAGTAATTTGAACCAGAAATTCAAAAGATAATTTACTTTATTGTAAGTTAATTTTCAAATATATTTATTGACTTAATAAATAATAACCAAGTCTTATATACCAGCTAATATGTTGAAGTCTCAATTGGACAACCTATTGGAATAAATTGAAAGTAATGCATGCTTGAAGCATAGTAGATCCATTAGTTTCAAATATGAAAATTCTCGTAAAAGAAAGAATAGATCTAGATGGTCATATCGTAAAGAAAGTGCTCCTGAAGAGAACTAAGACATAACTAATTATTAAAACTCTAGAAGAGATTCTGACACCTAAAATTAAAGATAGAAATAGTGAAAATAAAGAGATCTCGATAAGGTATGTCAATACGAGAAAATATGGAACCCTAAAATAGAAAAGTTGTAGACAACGATTTTGTATGCAATAATATGATTGAGATAATGAAAGAAAATGAGGATCTTGAATAAATCTGTCAAGAAATATAAATATAGAATAGATTGGCCAAAATGGAAAGACGCAAAGTATAATTAAATTTGTAAAGTTTCTATATCAGTAATCCAAACGTCTAAAGGTATAAAACCAGTGAAGTACAAATGAGTAATTTTCTTAAAACAAAATAACAAAATGAAGTTTTTTGCTGAGCCGTGGCATTGGTTTAAATGATATTCTTTTGTGGTGGTTGCAATAACCTGTAAATATCTTATTAGTATATTAGTTCATGACATATTTGACATGCATCTAGTGTTTGTTGTTACTGATGTTATATGAATCACTATATGGTGAAATTTATATTAAAATCCTTAGAGGATTTAGAATGCTAGAATCATATAGAAATTCTCAGGAAATCGTTTAATATGTTTGCGTAGACATTTATATAAATTAAAATGATTTGAATATATTTTATAAATTTGACTTAGTGAATAGTAGTTGTAGGAAGATTATAAAATGATCCAAAATACCTATATGTATTATTAGAAGGATCATGATTAAATTTTGTTTTGATTATTGTTGGAACTCTTGAAGAGATCAAAATATATTTCCCCAAAAGTCTTCCTCACTCATGACTTTCAAATATAAATGTTTAGCAAATTGTTCAAATAATCATTTGAAAAGCTAGTATTTAAAACTGAATACTTAGAATATGATATATTATGTGATGTTGTCATGAGGAGAGTAAATATGCATTATACTCTTTTTTACTTAATCGAGGTTTTGTCCCATTAGGTTTTCCTGATAAGGTTTTTAATGAGGCAATAAAGTTTGAACGAAACACATTATCTACTAATAGATATCCAAATAGAAGTGTTATAAATATTTTATTATTAAGTAAATGTTCATCAAGATTAAGATAAGTTTGATGTACTTTAGAACTCTAGTAGTCGTTAAAATTAAAATTTTATTTCATTTATAATTCTTATATCTCTAAATAAACTTTGAATAAACATTATAAACACCCTAATTAATCAATAAAATACATATTTTCTTTACATTCTACTTTTTTTTATTTTCTACTTTCTATCAATTTCAAATATATTCAATTTCCTTCGTAGCACGAATCATAATCATTTGCTCTTGAGATACATTCCAAAATAAATCCTGCAAATTAAAAATATCAATAAACAGAAATACATTATAATTGTCCCAACCTATTGATCCAAATAAAGCCGAAATGAACAGCCAGTTAAAAGTTGCCAACATAAGCCATGCAAAAGACAGCTAAAAGAAATGGTCCTGATCCCACAAATTTAACCTCGAAACAGGAAGGCTAATCTTCCTTTTTTTTGTTTTATAGAAAGAAAGGCTAAACTTGTCAGGTGTCAACCAATCAACATTGCGTGGCCAACTTTATCCTCAACAGCAGTCAGCCGCCATAGCACCCAGTTTCACAACCCCACCCATGCCTCCACCCACGGTATATATCATGGTTGCTTTCAGTCGGCCAATCTCATATTAAGTTGCTCTCTCCATTCGCCACTGGTTTGGAACACAACCTCGTAAAAAGTCCATGATAATAGAAGAAAACAAAACCACTAAATGACCAAACATCACCGAATTGTTAATGTCTATAAATACTACAGCCCCCATCTGTCACCTGTTATCTTCATATATCACTTTTTTTAAAGCTTTTTCTTCTTACAGGAAAATGGATTTCATGGTTTCCAAAGCTCAGCGATATGTGAATAGCCCAGAAGGAAACGATACTCAAACAATGATTAATGGTAATGGAGTAGTGAGCAGCCAGCTTCAGATCGCTGGATCTTCCCCTGAAGGCCTAGACAAGCAAGTTGTTCTTAGGCGTATTCGTTATCACAAATGCAAAAGCAAAGTCCAAAGTGTTTTACAGGCTTTGGTTGGCAGCTCCGGACAAGCTCAAGAAAAGTGGATGGAAATGGGTGATGCTTTCACCTGCCCCTGAACTCAAACCTAATCACGATGCTTCACAATGAAGAAGAGTGCTTCAGGTTCTCTCGTTGGAGAGGCTTATCGTCTATGGTCCAATGGGAACTGGATAGTGTATATTATTGTCATTTTGACTCCAAGAGAAGCACTGTGTATCATTATTGCAGTTTTGACCTTATCTTATACCTTCTCATATATGGGA
Organism: Gossypium hirsutum; assembly: GCF_007990345.1. Lineage (NCBI taxonomy): Eukaryota > Viridiplantae > Streptophyta > Magnoliopsida > Malvales > Malvaceae > Gossypium > Gossypium hirsutum. Next base: position 18,796,653 of record NC_053433.1, read on the forward strand.
ATAAAAAAATGACTATGCTTCGAGTATATTCATGTTTGCCATATACTCTTAATGTAATACATATTTTAAAACCGTTATTGATACAGATGATACGCATCCCAAGATATACGTATATATAAGTAGCAATGAATGCTGTTGGGTGGTACAATGGAATGGATAGCTTTATTTATCTGGTGACGAAGAAAAGACAAATTCCTAATAAATTCAATGTTCTTTTAATACGTGTAGAATAGAGTATCAAGTACAAGTACTTTACAAAATTTTCCAAATTGAAGAGTTAAGGGTTACATGGTCAAAAATGGGGAGGCTGGTAAAATCATAAAGCACAGGTGGGTAACTCAAAATTGGCCAATCTCAATTCCCATACTTCACCGTTAAAATACTTGTCAGTAACCACAAATATATATACTGGATAAGTAGGCATTTTATTTCTATAAATAAAAAAATAAAAAATAAAAAGTGAGAGAGAGAAGAAATTTCAGTAGCTAAGCCCCATCCCTTAACAATTCCACAGAATGATTAACAACACCTTTACTATTACTTAATCTAGCTTGTACAATCAATTTAACATGATTAAAGATCACTTAGATCAACCGTGGGCTGCTGCCATGCTAAATTTCATAAATGGAAGTGTTCCAAGCAAGTTGATGATGGTTGAAAGAAGGCTTTTTCCTTTACCATATAAATTCATTCTCTCATAATATCCTACCGTGAGCTGTCCAAGTTCGAACCACTTATGCAAAATAGGGTTTAAGGTTAATGAAGTTGTGAGTATTAAGAAGTGGACTTGGGGGTTTGAATAGTGAAATGAAAGATATGCTGATGGGAAAATGGAAGTTGTGCAATTAAGATAATGTTGCAAGGGAGATTTTTTTGCCAACTACTTAGTAGGATCAAAGCCTTTTCAAGAGAGATGAAGTAGTTAACTGTGATGTTGTTGTTGAAGAGATTCAGGAATAGATTGCCTTTGCAAGGTGGGATTATAGGAGAAAATTATGGTCTCGTTGATTATTGAGAGCAGTTAGTGATTGAAGAAGCTTTCGAGTTTTGTTGCCCAATTGTACATGATATTAATTATTTTTATATGGGCTTTCTTTAGGTGTTATTTTTCTTTTGGGGGGGGGGTTATTGGGGGAGTTTTGTATCTTCTTAAATTATCTTCGTGATATGGGTGTTTGTCCTATGAGTTCTATATGGGAGGTTTTTGTAATGTTTTCTGGTGTATTGGGTGGCTAGTGGCTACTCATCTTACCTCTTTTGAGGTCTTAATAAACTTTTCTTGGCCGAGCAAAAAAAAAAAAAAACTAGTACGCAAAATAATCCCCCACAACTCCTTTACATAGGAACAACTGCCACACATATACTCCTTTGTCTCATTCTCAGTATTAGAAAGCAGACAAATATTTAGCTTTCGCTATAGGACATAACTTTAGCATCATCATCATATTACCACAAAACCGACTGTGTCATCAACCTTGCTTTGTTCATTAAGATTTCCAGTTCTCTCTTTAAAACTCGAAAATTGGTTCGATATTTTTAGGAAGAGTGATGAATGAATATATATATATATATAAAGTCCACTTGAAAAGAGAAAGAAAAGACCCAACGTTGAATATGGTATTTTACTATTTTTTTTTTATCCATGTACGTTCCTTTTACTATTATCATTATAAATTTGATAAGGTTGGATTTGAACTACCTTCAGTTGAAACAAGTAAGGTTTGAGTAGACATAGTTACTGTTTATTAATCTAAACGTCCTTAAATAGATATATTTGGTATGCCATCTACTTCGAAGAAAATTGAACCAAAAGAGACAAGAATATATAGACCCGTGTTTCTATAATATTACAAAGACAAATTGGGCTTTTTTGTTCCAATATTATTAAACATGTTGCCTGAAGAGGAAATCCAAGTTTAATTACACAATGAAGGGTTAATAAACTATTTGGGAACTTCACATTTATTCTCGGGTATGATTTTTTTTTTCAAATTAATCTTTAAATCTGGCAATTATTTCTACATTATGACCTGAATTCCTTTTTGTTCAAATTAGCCCTTAATAGTTTGACAAAAAAAGTTCAGACCCTAATGTGGAAATTCTTACCAAGTTCAGGAACCAGAAAATGAATTAATCCTATAATAAATATGATATATAAACATCAAAACTATATATAAAATTTGGTTTAATATGTAATGTAATATATGAACTTTGATGTTGTGCAATTGTATACATAATACCTTTATTTGATTTAATTTTCACAAATTACTAACACCGTTATTAATATAATACCATCTTAGTTTACATATTACATACATAAATAATTATATTTATTAAACATAAAAATAAATTTAATTATTTATTTTTTAAATATGTATAATTAAACCGAAATCAAACTTCATTTATTACCTTATACTTGGTCAAAGCTTTTGACTATTACTTCAACCAAAGCTTAACATACATATAAGACTTTAATCTTTAACATTTATAAAAAAAAATTATATTGCACCTAGAAATAACACATTAAAACTATAATTAATTGTTATTAAAAAGAGATACAAATAAGATAATATCCCAATTTTATATAAGCTTTTGGTTTTTGTGAATTTGGATTACCTCATTCAATTTCTTTTAAAGAGTAAAGCGCAGTTTTTGGAAATTCCAGTCAGCCCCAATCCAATTAAAATAAAAAACTTTTCAAGCCCACCTTTCAAACTTTGTCTTTCCACATGCATGACTTTGTCAGTCAAATAAAAACCTTATTACACCGCAAGTTGCACGTTTTGGGGAGTTGTCCTTTGCCCCAAGGAATTGCATGCGAAACATGTACAAATGGTTTCTATTACGTGTGGGGACTAATATAAAATGAATATATTCATTTTCATTTTATCTAGCCATCTATTTGGCATATGCCAATCCCTGCATTCCATGCCTTCTTTTTAGTTTTATTCTCCAAAGCTTATTGCAAATTTAACAAACTATGTATTTGGTTATGTTTAATTATTGGGTCATTAACCATCTTCCACACAAATTACTTATCCATTTACTATTTATTTGTGTTTCAAATACCTTAAATGGATTCTTAATAGCATGATGGAAGATTGTTGCGGTGGAAAATACCCCTCTCTTACCACAATATTTAACTACATTTATTAACTATTACTTTAATAATGTTATTTTTATATGTTGTATATGTTTAATAAACTAAAATTAAAGTAAATTCAATATAAAAAAATAAGGGATTGAAAATCGAAATATATATAAATAGGGTTCACACATTGTGGGAATTAAACACATAATAATGCAAAGAACAACTATATATGATATTTGCATATGGTGCAGCTCGAACTTAAATGCTTAAAGTTTTAAAACTTTAACCTGACCTAATACTATGAAAAGCCTAAAAATAAAAAAGTTAGGGATCTATTTCCTTGAAATTAAAATGAAAATGTTAAGGTTTTAGAATTACAGATTTCAAGTACAGATATATGTATATATTTTGGTCACGTAGTTAGGTTAATTTCCATACATCTTGTCTGCTGTTGCATGCTTGGTTCTGGAAAAAGATGGTGGAAAAGTTTGAAAAATTGGTGTGAAAAAGCATAGTAAATCTACTTTTAATTTTCCAAAACTCTAAAAATGGTCGTCTTTGAAAAGTTAACAAAAGTAGATAACCGAAAAGGAAGTCTTTGAATTTTATAAGAAAAGAGCAATATATATACACAAAAAACCATCTGAAAATATATTTATATATGCATGACTCCCGTCATGAAAGGTTTTGAGTATGATACATGTAAATCAAAGACCTTAAAAGCCAGAAATGGTTACATGACAAAAGTCATTTTCACCGTACTCGTCAAACATTGCTGCTCTTTGCAAATTGTTTGCTTTAACCAAAGAAATAATTATCCCTTTCATCTGTGGTTCATGCGAAATGGGTCTGGCGTAGGATATATATACTTTTTAGTAATATATATTCTATCTGAATGCGACGAGAGTAACACATTTTTTGTAAGGAAAATTTGAGCCGCTTAGCATTAATCCTATTAATGCATATACAAAAACCAATTAGCTTTTATATCATTGAATTAAATGTTCAAATACGTATCATTCAACTAATAAACAAATAATTAAGAAAAAAAAGTAGTGAGGAATATTTTCTCGGATCCACAAATATGTTTAGGTAAGAATGGACTAATATGCTAGTGTGTTAGGTTTATCACTATGAGCAAATGTGAATCCACAACTTAGTGTATGTACTTGGATTATTATAGGGATTAAATTAAATTAATTTTTATTATTATTAAATAGATCGATTTAGTCTATATATTATTAAACAGAATTTAATAATTAACTAAATTGAAATAGAGTTAACATTTAGAATCTAACGGAGTTAATATTTTTAAAGTTTTTATCGTTCTATAAATGAAATATTTTGTTTGGAATTTAACAATAATTGAAAAGAATAAATTTGAAGACATTTTTTATATGGTAAATGTTAACTCTATTACAATTTATTCTTTTTAACAATATAGTGACTAAATTGATCTATTTAATAATAGATAGACTAATTTGATCCCATCGTTATAATACAAAGGCTACACACTTTTTGTCGGCTTTTTAATTTTCCAAGTGAAGATGTAAAATGAATGTGGTATATTGTTTTTTTTTTGGGGGGGGGGGGTGGGGGGAGTAAATTCCTGATTTAAGTTCAGCAGTATTACATTTATTATGAATGGAGTGGAGATTATTAAATTAAACTCATCAGGTAATGCAAAATGAGCCAAGACCCAAAAGAGATGATGGCATTCACAAGTTTGGCAAAAGAAAGAATAAAGGTAGTCACCATACCAACACAAGTGGTTAAGCCAGTTCCAGTCTCCTAGAGTCCTAGTTTAATTTCATCCATTTGGATTATTCCTAAACGCCAAGTTTAATTTCATCCATTTGGATTATTCCTAAACGCCAAATTTTGTGTTGGAATATTTCACAACCTTTGGCGTTTTTCTTAGGCCATTCTCTAACCGAACACAAGCCATTAAATTTCATTTATAACCGAACACAAGCCATTAAATTTTGTTATTTTCAAAATCTTATGTGACAAATGTATTATCACATGTATAATATTAGTAATACAAAAAAACATATCATTTTAGTTAATAGATTTAATAGTAAATTGTAGTAGAGGTCATAGAACAATGATTTTCCTTTTTTTTTGGTCATTCAATTATGAAAAGTTAAAAAATGATCCAGCCTAATTATTAATAAATTTCTTTTTTAGTCACCTAATTATGAAAAGTTACAGAATAGTAATCTAACTATTCAATTTTTTTTTGTCACCAATTGGCACAAAATTGGAACCACCAAAAATCAAAGATAGTTGGGTGACCAAAAAAAAGACAATTGAATAGTTGAGTGGTCATTTTGTAACTTTTCATAATTGGGTAACCAAAAATGAAAAAAAAACCGTAATTGAGTGACTACTAGTGTAGTTTATCCAAGATTTAATTGTTGTTACTTGAGTCATGATTAAAATTTTTTAAAAAAAACATAAGGACTAAAATTGATCAAATTAAATAATAGTGATTAAATACACAATTTACGTATAGTATAAAATTATTAATAAAACTTTACTCATAATTTAAGACAGGACTAAAATTATAAATTTTAAAAAAGTATATAAAAATTAAAATTTAAGTAATTAAAATGTAGAAACTAAATCCTAATTTATACCTAAAAAAATTAAAACAGAAATTAATAGGAATACAAAAATTATTGATTTGATGATCTTCAAGAATTTTGGAACCCGAGCACGCAATAAAGAAAAAAGACTTAAAGTTTTTGAAGAATATTGAATATTTTAAGGAAATATAAAAAAAAAAAAAAGAAAAAGTTGATTAATTAGTTTGAACAATGTATATATATTAAATATCGAAGTCCATAATGAAAAATAATATTCAAAGTCAAAATTAGGATACTTCATATGGGTAGCTAATCTTAATTTAACCTTGTTGATGTTTCATCAAATAATTTAGATATGATATAATACTAAAAATAATATGATTTCATAAATACTTTCTTTTTTTTTTTTAACTTGGATATCGTTAAAAAATTTAATTATTTATCCAAATGATAGGTTGAAAGGGTAATTTTCAGAATATGTAATTTTTAGGAGAATTATCTCCACACCCATAATGGAACAGAGACTCAACTCCTACTAATGTAAAATTTTATGACATTTTAAGATTCATATAGTGAAATTATAAATAAATAGAGAAAGTAAAATTTAAAATATATAGAAATTATACTTTAGCCCCAAAATAAAAAAAATCAATTTAGAACTCTTATAAATAAAATACTTTCTATAGTCCCTTAAAAAATAATTAAGTTAATTCATAATAAACTTTTATTTTGATCTATGAAAAAATTATAATTAAATTCTGGCCTTGCTAAAAAGAATTTATTATAATTAAATTCCAGTCCCTATTAAAAAAAAATTCTAGATTCAGTATTTTTGAAGGTTATTATTATTGTTACAGTTTGGTAAAAGAAACATATTTTTAGAAAACTTTTGGACATATCTATTTAAATAATTAAGCATATTAAAGTAAAAAAAATTCACAGCTACTTACATAATTGTTTCAAAGTTAATCTAATTATTAATTAAGAAGATTGGAGTATGAGTTAATGTTTAAAATAAAGGAAAAAGGTCACCCACTACACATATTTTCATCTTACAACTATTTTGTCAAATTTGGTTTATGTTTTATAATTTTCTATAAAACGATGACTTCAACAATAATTTTCCGTAAACTTTTAGCATTAAAGTCAACTGTTGACCAAAGAAAATACTGCTGCTGGGGTATTATTTTCCAATTTTAGATATTTAAAAAATAAAATTTACAATAATAACCATTCATTTATTTGAATCAGTCTCATTAACGTGGATTTTTGTTGTGAATAATAAAAGCATTACTTTTAAAAAAGAAAAAGATTGAAGCAGTGCTTCCTTTTTTATTCTTTTTTGAGTTTCATCTTTTTCAACATTTGGATTAATATTAATGTATTTTTGCAATTAAAAGCTGTGTAGATGACAAACACACACACCATTGCATCTGCACATCCGAACTCCTCCATTCTCTCCATAATATGTTACTACACCAAATCTGTATTTATTTCTGTGGGAATTCTCAATTTAAATTTTATTTTGGTATAATATGCCCATTTTTTCCGAATTTATTCTACTTTAAATTCATTATCAATTTATCATTTTTTTCATGTATAATGAATGTATTAATAGTAATTTTGTTCTATTTAATTATAATTAACAAATTACATTGAAGTACGATTTATATTTATACCTTCAAAATTTTGAATCCATTATATATCAACTCAATTGAAAAATAATTATAAAATCATTCTTTTTATAAAATAACTTATATGCTATTAACTATTTAATTTCATGAGTTAACCAAGCAGTAAAAAATTATTTCTTTTACCGACATGTTTTTATCTTTTTATAAAGGGTAAATTATACCAACAGTCACTCAACTTTGGAGTAGCTGACAAAATAATCACTCAGGTTTCAATTCAGTTACTCAACTTTCGAAAAATAACAAAATAATCACCACTAACCATTTTTCGTTACAGACTTAACAAAGCTACTATTTTCCATCCCCCTACTCTGATTCTCTCTCTCTCTCTCTCTCTCTCCCTCTCTTCCCCATCATCCCTCATCCTACTCTAATTCTTTCTCTTTCCTCTACTGTCCCTTTACTAACCCTCTGTCGCCTTTCAAGATTTCGAGGGTTTATAAGTTACTGTTGAAATACCCAAGCCACCAAACCGAAAATGGTGCGTTGAAGTTGCTCTTTGTTCTATTTTGTTATTGTTTTCTTTTTATGTCATTTTTTTTTCATTACTAAACCTATAGATTTGAATTTTGTTTATAACTTGGAACTTATTAGGTTCTCCAAAATGACATCGATTTGCTCAATCCTTCTTCATGGTAATTTTCAAAAAACTCATTTCTCTGTACATATATAGATATATGTATGTGTTGGGATTAACTTTTTTTCTTTGGGCGTTGGCTTTTGTTTGGTGAAGGATGTGAAATGTCAAGGCTGCTTCAACATGTAAGTTGTCTTTGGGTCTCTAAATTTACGTTTTATCTATTGAGCTATGTATGGTATCCATTTGATGATTCTGACATACTTGTGTTTGTGGTTTGGGGACAAAATAATTGTGTTTAGCTACTCTCAAACTGTAGTGGTATGTGGCAATTGCCAGACTATTCTTTGCCGGCCTACAGGAGGTAAAGCTAGGCTCACCGAGAGATGCTCTTTTAGGAAAAAGGGTGACTGATATGGTTTTGACAAAGAGAGTTTTACAGTGGGTCAATTTGGCTCATCCTTTCGATTTGATCATCATATATAGAGATAGATAGATAGATAGATAGATAGATAGATAGATAGATAGATAAATAGATAGATAGATACAAGTGAGTTTTGTTGGTATGTTTTAAGGATTTGATTCCAAGGTTGTTGCTGTTAACATTAATGGGAGACAACATTAATGGCAAACAATACAAAGTGGTGCAAGTTTAGCACCCTAAAGTTGACTTTGAAAAAGTGGCATGGGATAATTTTTTTTTGGTCCTTGAGATAATGGGCTATTTATTGTTTGGTCCTTAAACCTCAACTATAAATAGGCCTTCTCATTTCTCATTTCAATTCATCCCAACCAATCTTTCTCTCTTAGTTTTCTCTCTTCTCCCATTTGAGAATTCTTAAGGAATTCTATTTGTTTGTAATACTTTGGAGATAGTAAAGTTATCATCTGGTGTTAGTGCCCGAGGACGTAGGTATAATTTACCGAACCTCGTTAAATCTCTTGTGTTCTTTCTTGTCCTATTTTTCTTTCAATATTTGAGGGTATAATAGTAGTATTTAATTGTGCTATTAAATTACTATAGAAGGGATATTCTGTCTAAGGAAAGACTTGGTATTTAAGAGATCCATGTGATCCACATCTCTTTCCTGGGAATTGAACTTTGTGTGATTTTTTAGTACAATAATTTACACGCTTCCGACCCTATTGGAACAACAAGTGGTATCAAGAGCCGAAGGTTAATCGTAGTATGCTTTGTGGTTGCAGTTTAAACTGATCTTCCACATCAGAAAAGATTTCCTTAGGTATATTGAAAGATTATGGAGAAAACGGTCGGTGTAGGAGCTTCAACATCGTCCATGTGGATAAGACCGACAATTGCAAATGCAAGATTGGCCGTGGAGATCTTTGATGGCACGGGCCATTTTGGTATGTGGCAAAGTGAGGTTCTAGATGCCCTTTTTTCAGCAGGGTCTAGACATTGCCATTGATGAAGAGAAACCAGATGATGTACAGGAGAAAGATTGGAAGGCGATCAATCGGTTGGCATGTGGCACAATTCGATCATGCCTTTCTCGAGAGCAGAGGTATGCTTTTTCAAAGGAGACTTCTGCAAATAAGTTGTGGGTGGCACTTGAAGAAAATTTTTTGAAGAAAAACAGTCAAAATAAGCTCCACTTGAAGAAAAGACTGTTTCGCTTCACATACGTCCCAAGTACCACAATGAATGATCACATCACCAAATTTAATCAGTTAGTCACTGATTTGCTGAATATGGATGAGACATTCAAAGATGAAGATTTGGCTTTGATGCTGTTAGGGTCACTTCCTGAGGAGTTTGAGTTCCTAGAAACTACTCTACTTCATGGCAGGAGTGATATATCTCTGAGCGAAGTCTGTGCGGCCTTATACAGTTATGAACAGAGAAAGAAGGACAAACAGAAAAACTCAATCAGAGATACAGAAGCTTTAGTAGTCCGAGGTCGTTCATACACTTGGAAGAAAACTCAAAAGGGGAGATCAAAGTTAAAGTCCAGACTCGGGAAAGATGAATGTGCTTTTTGTCATGAGAAAGGCCATTGGAAGAAAAATTGTCCAAAGTTGAAGAATAAGGGAAAAGCTGCTGTAGATGCTTGTGTTGCTAAGCATGATACTAGTGACTCTGAACTATCACTGGTTGCATCATCATCGTCGTTCCATTCAGATGAGTGGATATTGGATTCGGGTTGTACCTATCATATGTCCCCTAACCGGGAGTGGTTCTCTGATTTAGTAGAACTAAATGGAGGAGTTGTTTATATGGGCAATGACAATGCCTGTAAAACTGTTGGGATAGGTTCAATCCAATTAAAGAATAAAGATGAATCAACCAGAGTTCTGACTGATGTTCGGTACGTGCCCAGTTTGAAGAAAAATCTCATCTCATTGGGAGCCTTGGAATCCAATGGTTCAGTTGTTACTATGAGAGATGGGGTTTTGAAAGTGACATCTGGCGCACTTGTGATATTGAAGGGCATCAGGAAAAATAACTTGTATTACTACCAAGGTAGTACAGTTATTGGAGCAGTCGCTGCAGCTTCCGGCAACAAAGAATTGGACTCAATACAGTTGTGGCATATGAAGTTGGGACATGCCAACGAAAAATCCTTGCAAATTCTGGCAAAGCAAGGATTGTTGAAAGGTGCAAAGGCTTGCAAATTAAAATTTTGCGAGCATTGTGTTCTGGGAAAGCAAAAGAGAGTGAAATTCGGTACTGCTATCTATAATACAAAAGGTATTTTGGAATATGTTCACTCAGATGTGTGGGGGCCTTCCAAGACACCTTCATTGAGAGGAAAACACTACTTTGTTACTTTTGTTGATGACTTTTCCAGAAGAGTTTGGGTGTATACCATGAGAACTAAGGATGAAGTGCTTAGAGTTTTTCTTAAATGGAAAACTATGATCGGAAACCAGACTGGCAAGAAAATCAAGCGGCTTAGGACGGACAATGGAGGGGAATATAAAAGTGATCCGTTCTTCGATGTGTGCCAAGAGTATGGTATTGTTCGACACTTCACAGTTAGGGATACACCACAGCAGAATGGATTGGCAGAGCGTATGAATCGAACATTGCTGGAGAAAGTTCGATGTATGTTGTCCAATGCTGGGTTGGGCAAGCAATTTTGGGCTGAGGCTGTGACATACGCTGGCCATCTTGTTAATCGTTTGCCATCATCTGCATTAGAAATAAAAACTCCTATGGAGGTATGGTCTGGAAAACCGGCTACAGATTATGATTCCTTACATGTGTTTGGATCCACTGCATATTACCATGTGAAGGAGTCAAAGTTAGATTCGAGGGCAAAGAAAGCTCTCTTTATGGGAATCACTTCTGGAGTGAAGGGATTTCGTCTTTGGTGCTTAAGCACAAAGAAAATGATCTGTAGCAGAGATGTTACCTTTGATGAATCTGCCACATTGAAAAAGGTAGCAGATAAAGATATTCAGACGAGCAATACTCCACAGCAGGTAGAGTGTACTCCAAAACAGGTGGAGTTTGAGCAGATGGGGATTTGCCTAGTTAATAAGTCTAATTCTCCAGCCACAATGGAGGAATTAGAGGTTGAAGAGGTTCTGACCCAAGAACCACTAAGTACACCAGAACCAGTTGCAGTTGCAAGGCCACGGAGAGAAATTCGTAAACCTGCTCGATTTACTGATATGGTGGCCTACGCCCTTTCCGTTGTTGATGATATTCCTATCACTTATCAAGAAGCAATGCAAAGCTTAGAAAGTGATAAATGGAAAAGCGCCATGGATGAAGAAATGCAGTCTCTCCGGAAGAACAATACTTGGGAGTTGGCGCAATTACCGAAAGGTAAAAGGGCAATCGGATGCAAGTGGGTATTCGCAAAGAAAGATGGATCTCCTAGCAATAAGGATATTCGCTACAAGGCAAGATTGGTAGCTAAAGGCTACGCTCAGAAGGAGGAAATTGACTACAATGATGTATTTTCCCCTGTTGTGAAGCATTCCTCCATTAGAATTTTGTTGGTCTTGGTAGCACAGTTGAATTTGGAGCTAGCTCAACTTGATGTTAAGACGGCTTTCTTGCATGGTGAGTTAGAAGAGGAGATCTATAAGACTCAGCCCGAAGGATACACAGATGCTGGTGGTAGAAATTGGGTTTGTAAGCTAAACAAATCGCTATATGGATTGAAGCAATCCCCGAGGCAGTGGTACAAGCGATTTGATAGCTTTATGAGAAGGCAGAAGTACACAAGAAGCAAATATGACAATTGTGTGTATTTGCAGAAGCTGCATGACGGATCTTTCATTTATCTACTCTTGTATGTTGATGATATGTTAATCGCTTCGAAGAGCCAAAAAGAGATAGATAAGCTGAAGGCTCAGTTGAATCAAGAGTTCAAGATGAAAGATCTAGGTGAGGCCAAGAAGATTCTCAGCATGGAGATAAGTAGAGATAGACCGAGAGGCAAGCTCTGTTTAAATCAGAAGCAATATCTGAAAAAGGTATTACAATGTTTTGGTGTAAATGAAAACACAAAACATGTAAGTACCCCACTTGCTTCTCATTTGAAACTTAGTGCTCAATTATCTCCGAAGACTGAAGATGAAAGAGAATATATGGAGAAAGTCCCATATGCTAATGCAGTTGGGAGTTTGATGTATGCGATGGTGTGTACGAGGCCTGACATTTCACAAGCTGTTGGAGTTGTGAGCAGGTATATGCATGATCCTGGAAAAGGACATTGGCAAGCTGTGAAATGGATTCTACGGTATCTTCGAAAAACCGTAGATGTTGGTTTAATTTTTGAACAGGATGAAGCACTTGGTCAGTTTGTAGTTGGATATGTTGATTCCGACTTTGCTGGTGATTTAGATAAACGTCGTTCAACTACGGGGTATCTGTTTACTCTTGCGAAAGCCCCAGTGAGTTGGAAGTCTACCTTACAGTCTATAGTAGCTGTGTCTACTACAGAGGCAGAATATATGGCAGTTACAAAAGCTGTTAAGGAGGCTATTTGGCTTAATGGATTGTTGAAAGACTTAGGAGTTGTTCAAAGTCACATAAGTTTATATTGTGACAGTCAGAGCGCTATTCATTTAGCGAAAAATCAAGTCTATCATTCAAGAACCAAGCATATCGACGTAAGATATTACTTTGTGCGGGAAGTCTTTGAAAAAGGAAAAATTCTACTTCAGAAGATTCCGACAGCAGATAATCCCGCAGATATGATGACCAAGGTGGTAACAACAATCAAGTTTAATCATTGTTTGAACTTGATTAACATCCTAAGAATTTGAGCACCTTCAGGTGTATGGCGCTCGAGAGTGCATTTGTAGGCACTACAAAAGATAGCTTTATCGAATTTGGGGAGTTGAAGGAAGTGTGTGAAGATGTGATTATCCTAATCAAATCTTCAAGGTGGAGATTGTTAACATTAATGGGAGACAACATTAATGGCAAACAATACAAAGTGGTGCAAGTTTAGCACCCTAAAGTTGACTTTGAAAAAGTGGCATGGGATAATTTTTTTTTGGTCCTTGAGATAATGGGCTATTTATTGTTTGGTCCTTAAACCTCAACTATAAATAGGCCTTCTCATTTCTCATTTCAATTCATCCCAACCAATCTTTCTCTCTTAGTTTTCTCTCTTCTCCCATTTGAGAATTCTTAAGGAATTCTATTTGTTTGTAATACTTTGGAGATAGTAAAGTTATCATCTGGTGTTAGTGCCCGAGGACGTAGGTATAATTTACCGAACCTCGTTAAATCTCTTGTGTTCTTTCTTGTCCTATTTTTCTTTCAATATTTGGGGGTATAATAGTAGTATTTAATTGTGCTATTAAATTACTATAGAAGGGATATTTTGTCTAAGGAAAGACTTGGTATTTAAGAGATCCATGTGATCCACCTCTCTTCCCTGGGAATTGAACTTTGTGTGATTTTTAGTACAATAATTTACACGCTTCCGACCCTATTGGAACAACAGTTGCTTGATGGTTTTAAATCATAAGTACGGAATTTTATTGCTGAAAGTAATGTTTTTGAGTTGCATTTGTTCTTTTCTAATTTGTGATGCTTTTGATATATCTCTGAATGTTTCTATGCACAACAAGTCCAGTCTACGAGGGTTGGTCTTATATTGCAACATATGAATTGGTTTATAGACAACTTAAGCCCTGGTTGTTGCACAATAGTTAATTTAGGCTCATCTTTTGGTTTATAGACAAACTATAAAATCATAGCTAAAGCTAAGCTCTGTATTACCTTCTTCATGTTCATCTCTAACAGAGCTTCAATTGTTACGAGGTTGAACCAAAAGCAGTAGGGATGTTATATTAATTAGCTTTCTTAAAAACCAGTAATTTGAAGGCAAATAGGAGATCATCGAGATTTGTATGATCCCTGATGACAAAACAACAAAACGAAAGGGCAGGAAATAAAAAAGGATTATACTAAAAACGTGTGCTCCAAACATATTCAGAAGGTGGTAAAATGGAAAAAAAAAGGAAGAATCAGAGTAGGAGGAAGGATGGTGGGGAAAAGGGGGAGAGGGAGAGAGATTCAGAGTAGCGGGAGGGAGGGAGGGAGGGAGGGAGGGTGGGGAAGAGGGAGAGGGATGGGAGAGTAGTGACAAAGGATGGAAAATGGCAACTCTGTTAAGTTTGTAATGGAAAAATGATAGCTCTGTTACATCTGTGACGTAAAATGGTTAGTAGTGATTATTTTGTTATTTTTTTAAAATTGAGTGCTTGAATTGAAACTTGACTAACTGTTTTGCCAACTACCCAAAATTGAGTAATTGATGGTGTAATTTACTATTTTATAAATTAATCAAAACGTTGATTTGATTATTATACAATATTTAACGTATTTATTTATTACATAATTTTTTTTACGACATACCAAAATCTCTCCTTCCACGTGTGTTCCAGACCACAACACTGCACATTTATAGATAGATATATTCTCAAATTATTTATATAAAAAAAAAACTTGCAACTTGTATTCCACGATCAAATTTTATGATACATTTATTCAATTAAAATTTGTAAAGTTCAATTTATTGTATATTTTATTAATAACTTTATTCAAATAAATGAGTAGGAATCTATCTATTCAATCCCAAATTTAAAAAATAAAAATAAAAAATAAAAACATGAAAAGAGCCGAGTCTAAGGATGCCTGCAACCATTGAAGAACAGCAAGAACAAGAAAAAGAATTCTGCGGTAAAGCTCATAAATATTCTCAACTAATCCAAACCCATTAAGAAATTCTTATAAACATGTTCCTTCCCCAGTTAACCAATGCATTGACCTTTCTTTCTATGTCGCATTTATTGAGATTCGATGCCTCCCCAACGCCTTTGATTACTCTGTTTTCTCAATTCTACTTAAAATTTTTCCAGTTACCCTATATTTACGTCTTTCTACTCTGTTTCTTTTAATCAAGCTCCGTTTTTTTTCCCTTAATTCTTGTTTCTTTTTCTTATCTTCTTCTTCGTCTTTAGGTAGCTGATGGTTGCTCTGTTTTCTTCTTGGAGAAACCAAATGATATTGTGTCCAGCAAAATTATGGTTTTCAATAACAGTAATAGTTCTTTTTCTTAGCTCCCGAGCAAAATCTGTTCATTCAGAGAAGAATAAGTGCCATGGCTCTTGCGTAACCAACAATTTCACAACACCCTTGCCGTATCCATTCGGATTCTCATCGGGTTGCCCCATCCGACTCAGATGCACCCGAAGCGGTGTTAGGATCGGAGGCTTTCATGTCCTCAACGTGACTTCCACATACATCATCGTCGGCCTTCCCACCAAATGCGACCGACAGGTTTCTTCGATCAATGCTTTGTTCGGAGAAAACTACGCCGTTTCAACTTCCAACAATCTTCTGCTACAAAGCTGTTCGAAACCCATAGAAGCTCCATGTGAAATAAGGCCCAAGTTTTTAGAACCATCATTCAATCTCAACCCTTGTGTTTCTAAGGGCGGCAACATAAGTTGCTTCGCCGGCAATCCTGGTGAGAAGTTGTTGAGTTTCGAGGAAGTTAATGGAACGCAGTGCCGTTTCGTGCTTTCCTCGACTTCATTTGTGGTTGACTCGGCGAGGAACTCATCGATTTCTTTGGAACTCGATCGAGTTAACTTGGAATGGTGGATGAAGGGGCAGCCTGATTGTGATAGAAATGCTAATTATGAGCCTGTCAAGACTGGTAATACGACGGTGGGGTTTAAGTGCTTTTGCAAAGACGGGTTTGAAGGAGATGGCTTCCGAGCTGGCGATGGCTGCCGGAGAGGTAAGTCAACCGAACCGGGTCAATCATTTTTTTCTTCTTATTTATTATTTTTGGTAATATTCTACAGGGGATAAAATTTTATAACTTTACTGCTATTAAGAAAATTACAATATCCTCCGCTATATATTTTTCTTATAAAATTATTAATATATCCAAGCTTTTTATAAATAAAACTGAATTGTGTTTTCCTCAGTGTTTTAATCTCTATCATGGAAGGAACTTACATTTTCCTTTTTGCTATTATAACTATAATGGTAAATTTTCAGTTCAGGTCCCTCTTTTATACTTACATTTAAAATTTAATCTTTATATTTTAATTTAACATAATTTGATTACTGATATTAGATTATTGAACTAATCAACATCTCTAGCTATTCTAACTAATTTTTTAGTCTTTTTTTTTAAATAGTTTTCTATCAAAACAATTTATTTTCGCATAATAAATTAGAATAAGTGTTATTAAAAATATTTGTATCAACTACTAAAAATATTAAGAGTGCTATATTCGGACTAATTAATAATATGACTCTTTTTCTAGTCATTATTAGATAATGATCAAATTGTTGTATTTTATATCTCTATTACGCTCACATTTGAGATTTAGTATTTATATTTTAATTTGGCATGGTTTGATTAAAGACATTAGTTAGCCCAAATAATTAAGATCTTTAGTTATATCCATTAAAATAATTACATGAATTTCTCCTAAAAACATAGAATGGGTATTTTTTTAAAAAAAAATTAACCTCAATGTTTGATCAGAATAATTAAGGGTATCAACTATCTCAACTAACCAATGATATTATATAGAGTAATCAAATTATATCAAATTAAAGAATAGATACTAAAAATCTAAATTTAAGCATAACAGAAATACCATAATCATAATTTGATCTAAAATAATTTATCTCTAACACAATCATTTGTCATTTTATTTAATACAAGCAGTGAAAATTTTTAACTCCACAAACTAATTTAAAATTTTGTCACATGTCCTATTGGTATTTTTATAAATAAAATTAATTTTAATTTAATTTAACTAATATAATTGATTATATATTTATGGGAAATGAATCGGAGTAGTGAACTAATATTTACTAAAAAATAATAAAAAATTATATTTGCGTATGCCTTACCAGTAATAAAAAGTAAAGAAATTTATTCATATTTTATTATTCATGTTATTTACTTTTGGCTGAAAACATTTATCATTTATAAATTTTAAAAAGAAATTATAAATTCTTTTGGTGTCACAGACTTAGATTTGTGCAATCCATGACGCAGGAGTACTCCCCTAAAATAGAAAATTTTCTATTTATATCTTTTAAAATTTTAAATTAATAAAAGTAAAATTATATTTTGACCCCTAAAAATGATAAAATTTTGATTTAATCATTTAAAAATTATAAATATATAGGCTATTGAAATGATAAAATTACATTTTTTACTTACAATTTAGTTTCGACCTCGGGGACATATTATACTAATTATGTTTAAACTAGATTTTGACATGTAAATTTGTGGTCTCGAGACAAGTTTTATACACTCATTTCAAGTAATTCACAACATTATCCGATGTCCGACACGTATTTTTCATGAATATCAGTTTATTAACTATGAAGATAAAAAAATTAAATAATTATTGAATATTCATATCAAGACAATTATATACAGTAATATAGATATTAGCATATAGTTTATACCATAAATGTGATGTAATTACTGTGAGAACAATAGCATAGGAAATGCTTAAACGCATGGTCTTTTGCTTTGATTATATTCAATAATTGTAATTGGATAAACTCAGTAACTCCTTTTTTTCCGAATGCTACAATTTAACAGTTTCTAAATGCAATGCTTCAAAATACATGTCTGGCAAATGCGGGGGAACTACAAGAGTTGTTGTTCTTATTGGAGGTAATCGAGCAACAAGTACTGTTATCATCATTCTTATAGTTTCTGTCAATGTTAGTAAGCATCTTTGTATGACATTCGTATCCTATACATACCTGGACAAAGGATTTTCGATTAAATCCTTTAAGGGCTTTCCAAATACTTACGCCATATTCGAGTAACATATGAACCCTGTCGTTGTGTTTGTGTTGTTAGGGCTTGCGGTTGGGGCTTTGTTGATGGGTGGGGTGGCTCTTTTATGTTGCTATATTCGAAGGCGAACTAATTCGATAAACAAACGGATGAATGCAAAGCGGCTTATATATGAAGCAGCCGGCAATTCTAGTGTTCCTTTCTATGCCTATAGAGAAATTGAAAAAGCTACAAATGGTTTCTCTGATAAACAAAGACTAGGGATTGGAGCCTATGGTGCAGTTTATTCAGGGAAACTCCAAAATGTTGATTGGGTTGCCATAAAAAGGTTCAGGTTTAGAGACCCTGCTAGCATTGATCAAGTAATGAATGAGATCAAGCTCCTTTCATCGGTCAGCCACCCGAATCTTGTTCGTCTCTTAGGTTGCTGCATTGAGGAAGGCGAACCGATCCTGGTTTATGAATTTATGCCAAATGGAACTTTATTGCAGCATCTGCAACGAGAGAGGGGTGAAGGACTTCCATGGACAGTAAGGCTTACCATTGCTGCTGAAACTGCCAAAGCTATTGCTTATCTTCACTCTGTGAATCCCCCAATTTTTCATAGAGATATAAAGTCTAGCAACATACTATTGGATTATAATTATAGATCAAAGGTGGCTGATTTTGGCCTTTCAAGGCTGGGGATGACAGAATCATCCCACATCTCCACTGCCCCACAAGGAACACCAGGTTATCTCGATCCGCAATACCATCAGTACTTCCATCTTTCGGATAAAAGTGATGTTTATAGTTTCGGGGTTGTTCTCGTGGAGATAATAACTGCATTGAAAGTGGTCGATTTCGCCCGGCAGCATAGCGAGGTAAACTTGGCTGCACTTGCTAGTGATAGGATAGGAAGAGGCTGCATCGATGAGATAATCGATCCTTTTCTTGACCCACACAAGGATGCTTGGACAATGTCATCAATCCATAATGTGGCTGAGCTAGCATTTAGATGCCTTGCTTTTCATGGTGACATGAGGCCTAGCATGTCGGAAGTGGCCGAAGAGCTAGAACACATCCGGTTTAGCGCCTGGGTTCCCAGCTTGTCACCATCGGCTTCCTCTTATTCATCGTCAGATAATGAGAGTGAAAAATGTTTAAGTACAAAGATGGGAAGCCAGAGATTGGTTGTGAAGCAAAGGGAAGAAGATCATAGTTCCCCTGTTTCAGTCCAAGAGTATTGGTTAAGTGGAGAAAGTTCACCTTCAACAAACAGCTTGTTGGGTAATGCATCTCAGCGAGAATGAGGCCTCATATGTAGTGCTCCGTATCATTGTTATCGATACTTTTTTCCCGTCTTGCAAGCAAAGTTGAAACCAGGAATTGTTTATAGCAATTGGTAAAGTGATTACTTTTGCTTTTATTAATATGAGTTTTGATTCTCTGACATACTTACAAAGCCTTTGATTCTCTAAAATGTTGAAACAGATTCATGGGTCATCAATTAAAAAGATCAGTTGGGAAAAGAATCCTGAAGTGCATATTTTCCGGGGAGAGGGGAATGGGAGTGTTCTGATCTTCATGTTTTAGGCTACAAAACCCTTAAATCTTATTTTCTTATTTTTTTTCTTTTCAATATTAAAGAGGAGGAAATTAAACTTTTTTCCATGTTTGAAATTAAGTCGTCAAAGTATACACGTAGCCGATTGAATTGGATAAAATCGTCACATAATTAATAAATTTTTACAAAAAAAACTTAAAATACGATGTTTAAATCAATATAATTGAAGCACTTAAGTTTTAAAATTTTTAAATATAAGAACTAAATCTCAAATTTTGTCAAATCTTTTTTAAAAAATTCTCACTAATGAACTTGGGTTGGGCGAATGAGCCCAATGGTTATGAAATACTATAAGGAAGTGGAAACCCTAACCCTAAATCACGTCTCCCCGATATAATAAATCCAGAAGCGCTTCCATGTCAAAACCTCATTCTTTTCCTCTTTAAATCTGAAACGAAATAGGTTTCCCCTCCCCTCCCTTCCTCTTGTTTTTGTTATTTTTAACCATGAAAGATTGCAAGTGGTGGAACAGGAAGGGTTTCTCGGTGATGATGGAATACGATGACGAGTCCGATTTCCATTCTTTCAAATCGTGACTACAAATCGAGGCATTTGTCTGAGAGAAATCCATATTCTTTGTGTTTTTACCTCTCTTTTTTTAATTCCAAAAAATAAGAATGATTATTTTTTTGGTGCGAGGCATAATGAGGAAGAAGTAACAAAAAATCTGACTTATTGTGATGATCAATCACCTCCTACTCATTCTGAATGCCGCTAAAAAAATATCCATACAATGGTTTTATTTTGGGTAAAGATTTTTTTTAAAGAAAGAGAAAAGGTTTGATAAGTGATTTATGGTTGAAGAGGATTGCCAGTTTTACCTTTGATGTGTGTGTAAACTTAGAATTTTGTAAAGGATAAATAAAATTAATTAGGCTAGTTTTTGAATTAATTGAAATTTGAGGATGAGGATGTGTGTATCAATTAATGGTGGGCTTAACATAGAAATTGTCTTCTTCTTTTTTTCATCCTATTACTTTAAGCCCACCTTAAGTTATTATTTTATCCATTTACCTACTTTGGTATCCAAATTTCACTTTAAAAAATATTTTTTATTCATTCCTTTTCTTTTTATTTTTTATAATTCTTCTTCTTTTGTTCAAAATTACTTTTCCAAAAGAAGTTAAAATGTTTGTGATTAACTTTGTTTTTAAGTTTCCCAAAGAGTAACGTAAATCACTAGTGCTTTTAAGATCAAATTAATTTGATTGATTAAAGTGAGAAACAATTGAATTGATTGGTTGGCTCGAAAATCAATTGGGTATTAATTAGGAAATAGTTATTGAATCAATATAAGCAGGTTCAACCATATTTTTTTTATATATATGAATTTTTTATAATTTATTTAATTAAATTAAAAAAATTAGTGTCTAATTCAACCACTGATTTTCATATATATTATAAAAAAAAGTGAAGAAAAAAACATAGTTGAGTATAAATTTGTTTTTAAATAAACTTCACCGGTGAAAGTATAACTCGAAAAAAAAAAGTATTTTTGATATCACTTGTGATAAAAAAAAACATCAGATAAAAAAGAAAAAGCAAATTTAAGTACCAATTTATGAAAAAAAATTTAATCCAAAAATGTTTAAAACAAGTCAAACAAATAATAGAGTATACAATTTAAAAAAAAACTCATTAATTATATAAAATGTTGTTTAATAAACTTCATAAATACAATGTTAAACAAACTCAAAATAAACAAGTAAAAAAATTATTACATAAATTAAACAATTAGATCAACTCATATTATGTATCTAACAATTCATAATTCAATAAATTCAAGTTAAATAATAAAAGTTTAATTTTAAATTTATAATATATTTTAAAATTAATTTTTGGGTAAATTACACCAATAATCACTCAACTTCAAGGTAACTAACAAAACAATCACTTTGATTTCATTTCAGCCACTAAACTTTAAATGACAAAACAGTCACTAATGTTATTAAAAAGTGACAAATCAATCACTAGTTAACATTTTCTGTTACTATCTTAACAGAATCGCTGATGTGACAAGTTAACTAGCTGATGTGGCCAGTTCACTTGTCACGTTGGACAAGTAGTCAAAGGGTCAATGATGGGCGTCGAAACTACCAAAAATAATTCCTAAAAGCAAAATGACTCTAGATAGTAATAAATAGTGGTAGTAGGGTCGAGTCCATAGAGATTGGTATTATAATTAACTTTCATGTTTAACTTGCGATCAGAATTTCTATCGTGTTGATAATCGTGACAATAGTCATGTCCACGACTCCAAACGGACCTGCTGAAAAGTAAAAAAAATAAATCAGAGAACTTTTAAAATGTTTAGATATTAAATAATTGAAACAACATAAATAAATAATTAAATAAATTGAAAATTAAATTCGAATTTTGTAATCAGAGATAATAAGCCTTAGCCCTAGACTCGGTAGATTCTGAATTTTGAATCGATCTTCGAAAATTAATTTTCACCTCCAAACAATAAGCTGATTATAGAAGTTAAGAACATCCTAACTGTCAATTCTTACTCTCATAGCTAGTCTTGATACGACCTGCAAACCAACCCTTACCGATTATCTAACCGAGATACACACGTTCCCGATTCAAGATTCCGACAGCCTTGCGTTCTAAAGAACCCAACTTGAATTAACAGCCTCAACCACATGGGTCATTTAAATCCGATCATTTTTTCCTCAATTTGTTCTCAGAGATTCGAATACAGCATGACCAACTTGTTTCCCCAGTTGTCCGCAAACACGACTCCAACCAATGCACTTTTTGACTTGAAATTGAGTTAACTTTAATGGATGAGTTGTCGATCCTGATACTTAGGAAAAATGTGAATACCGATTGGAAAGATTTTTAGTACGGATACGTATCTCACGATTCTTGACTAGAAAGGATATTGGTCTAAAACTAAGTTGGTATTTAGTCAAGCATGAAATTATTCATGCTTTGATTGCCTATGGAGTAGATTTGAACGAAAATGGTGGGAATTGAGAAAAGAACGGACTTAGAAAGCAATTAAACAAATTTTGCAAAGAACAAATAAATGAAAATTGAATTGCAATAGCTATTGATGTAAGAATTTGGAAAGGAAAATAAACTAATTCTTATTTAATCCAAATGAATCACGTGTCAAGTGTGTTTTCTAAGCTACCTTAAAGCCCTATTTATATACATATTACTTACTAAATATGGTTTAATCACCTAATACATATTTAAAATTTAATAAATAAAATCAGATTTTTTTTTCTAATTTTGGCTTTTACAAAGTTAAAATAAATATGATGAGTCCTTGGCTATTTTCACATTTTTTATTCAGCCCCACTTTGTTGAAAATGCTGTAAATTAATCCTTTTCTGCTTGTTTTTAACTCATAACATCCCAATTAAATCCCTGATAAGATTAAAACATAAAATCACTAATTTAACAGGGATCAGTTCAAGAATTAACCAATTTAAACACAAAAATCATGCAAATTTAACATGTTATCAATAAAAAAAATGATTGGTTAAGGGTAAAAAGAAGAATAAAAGAAATGGAGAAGAAGGGAAAATGGAAACTATTCAGTCTCTTGCTCAATCTCTGAAAGCTAAATGGGAGCGAGAGTCATGGAAACAGAAAGAAAAAGAAATCAGAAAAAAGTTTCAACATTAAAAAAGAAAAAAAGAACATAGAACCAAATCCTGCAAACAAGAAAGGAAAAAGGGGAGCACACAGATTAAAACCAAAAACCCAGGCCAAACAAAAGCAAGGAAATCCAAACTCTTAACAGTGCATAAACACAAAAACCTGTCACATTCAAGATCAAAATAAAGCTTTTTTTTGGTGTTTTGCTTTTTGTATTTTAATTCGAAACCCAAAACAAAGAGAAAAATTTATCTTTCTTTTATCGAAATTTTTACAAAAATAGGTGAGGAGAAGAGACTATCATGACTGAGTGTTTCATTAGGCTTTAAATCCCTCATACCGAGAAGACTATGACTTCTCCAATTGATTAAAACCTTTATGAACATTTTTTGAGATTTTTTCCCCCACAAAGGGAAAGGGAGAGTTTTGCTTAATTTGAATTTGCTGTGAATGAAAGTTTTAATTATTGTGTGAGAAGAAATAGGAGAGAACTAGGAAAGTAAAGGGATCTGGAAAAAAATTATGAAGATAAGCGGATGAGAGAGGCAAGAGAGGAGGTGGAGAGTGTTTACAAAATTTTAAGGTTGGAAATGAATTTGAGATTGAGAGAAAGAATAAAAGGTTTACATTGGTGCTGATAGGGCTGTTTATCCTCTTCTTCTTTTGCATAAATCCCAAATTGCTATTGATAGGGTTGTTTAAATTGGTGCTAATCGGTCAGTTGGACGATTAATGACACCAAGCAAGGCGTAATCTATCATATCACTTTACCGTTACGTCTGTAATGGAAAATGGTAAAAATAATTGTTTTGTCATTTTTTTAAAGTTGAGTGACTCAAATGAAACTAAGGTAATTGTTTTGTTAGCTATTCCAAAGTTGAGTGACTTTTTGTGTAATTTACCCTTAATTTTTTTGTATCAACCAGTACAAGTAATACCGACTAAATTTTGCACTATTCCAATTTACTAACAGAATGGAACGTTCTGGCCGATATGAGCAATACTAAAATGGTATCAACTACCAGGCAACCAACCAAATTTTATTCCAAAGAAAAAAAAAATGTTGTGTTGCTTGTTTTGTCGTATTTTAGTTTCTATAGCTTGTATTCATTATTATAAAGTAAGTTTTTTTTTAATTAGTAGATAAAAATCTACATTTCATTTTCTTACAAGTAAATTACATTTTCTAGCACAAAAAGCTTAAGAGAACTTGTACAATTAACTAATTTTGTACAAAAAAAAAACCTATTCATATATGATCTGATATTGCTCCAGCAACAACATTAACATCATCAACTCTAAAATTAAAATTTTAAACAAATTTTTTGCCCAAATTTCTCATAAAGAAGATATATGACATGTCACCCTAACAAAAGTTATATGAAAATTCTTATGTGTTAAAAATGAAAAATCTAAATGTTATTAAAAAAATGTCATGCATCTTAATCAAACGAATAATTTAAAATTTTATTATTAAGATAATTTCATTCTATATAAGTAATATATGAATATACTTGAATTTACACCTACAATGTAGCGAGGAAAAATTACAAATTATACATATTCACAATCTTGAATTAATATGCAATCTTGGATTAGATCAAAATGTGAGAAAATTGTGGATTAGTTTAAATATTTGTTAATAATAAATATTATTAAAAATTATTATTAAATATTTAACTCAAATATTTATTAATAATAATTTTTTTGTAAAATATTAAAATACATTAATATTATTTTTATTTAATATGGTTAATTTTATAAAGTAACTTTACATTCTCAAAAAAATATCTATTTTTTTGATAAACGGATTGAGCTTTTTGCTTTCTCGTTAATCCAAAAGCCAAACAAAACTTAACAATTCAGGTAAAGATTCAAGAACAACAAAACACAACCTAAAAGAAAACCCAAGAAGTAATTAAAACACAATAAACAAAAAATTACGCAAAAACCAAAACAAAAAGATTTTACAAAGTATTGAGTGTACCAAGCATGTTAGTTTAACTTTTTCAAGATTTTAATCCGTATTTTTCGGTGTATACGAAATGTTGTAAAATAATTTTTCAACAATTCCATTGAAATCTTAACTTGGGGAAGCACCAAAAGCCCAAATTTAATGTTTAATTTGAGTTTTAGAGTTGATTTGATGAAAATTCATAATTAATGAACAATATTAGGAACTAAGTTTTATCAAATTGACCCTAAATTTTGAATTAAAACACTTCAATGGGATTGTATTTGATAAATTAAATAAATTTAAAATTAACACTAAATTTAATCTATTAACAAAATCATGAAAGATTCAAATATAATAATATTAGTTATAAACTATAATCAAATTTACCTAAAATCTAAATTAAACATTAAAAAGTTAATACTACTACATTCAAGTACTAAAATACATAACATTTACCAAATACGTGTACCACTTTAGACAAAAAAAAACACAAATTTTATATTGAAAAAAAGTTTTAAATTCTGAGCACTAAATATATTTTAAATAAAAAATTAAAATAATTTAAGTTAAAATCGACATCAAAAGATGATTGTTGAACTCATACTGGGGTGGGCTGCTGAATTCTATTTATTTTTAATTTATGTATCACGCTTTGATTTGTTACAAACGTCAATATTGAAAAACTTAATGTGATTTAAAATTTGGATTAATATTATTATTTTATTTTAGTAAAAATAATTTTTAAAAGGTTTAATCAACATCATATAACACAAGTTTAATCAACATGCCAAATTACTTGCAATTTTAATGCTTAGACTATGGTGTTTAACTCAAAACAGTCGCAGAATTTAATTTTTTATTTTTATTTTAAATACACACAATAAATCTCAAATTTTGTCAAACTACAACAACTAATAACATATATTTTTCTTTTTAAAAAAAATCTGGATTGGGCCAGTGCCTCACAGCCTACAACAGGGCAAGAAATAAGCCCAATGGTTATGAAAAACTTTAAAGAAGTGGAAACCCTAACCCTAAATCACTTCTCTCCTATATAATAAATCCAGGACGGCTTCCATGTCAAAGCCTCGTTCTTTTCCTCAAGAATTTGAAACGAAATAGGCTTCTCCCTCCCTTCCTCTTGTTTTTATTATTTTTAACCATGAAAGATTGCAAGTGGTGGAATAGAAAGGGTTTCTCGGTGATGATGGAATACGATGACGAGTCCGACTTCCATTCTTTCAAATCGTGACGACAAATCGAGGCATTTGTCTGAGAGAAATCCATATTCTTTTTTTTTTAAATTAAAAAAAATGATCGTTTTTTTGTGCGAGGCATAATGAAGAAGAAGTAACAAAAAATCTGACCTTTTGTGATGATCAATCACCTCCTACTCATTCTGAATGCCAGTACAATGGTTTTATATTGGGTAAAGATTTTTAATAAAGAAACAGAAAGGTTTGATGAGGATTACCTGTGAATCTTTGTCTTACCTTTGATCTACTTTAGGGGTGTGTAATTTTTTATCTTAATTTTTGAAAGGAGTAAGTTGAGATTTTTTCATCTACTTATTAAATGTTTAATAAGTTTAAATTAACATTTTCGAGGATAAATATAATTAATTGGGGTAGTTTTTTAATTCATTGTAATTTGTAACAAGTAGTTTTGGTTTTTAGATTAAAAAATATTGTTGAGTAGAAGTTAAATTTTCTTGTTATTGATTTTGATTAAAAAAAAAGTGTTTTTGTCTCAATAAAAGAGGCTTATTTCTGAAATTATTTACAAAAATTGATCGTTTTTAAAAATAATAACAAGTTTAGGCTGAAAATTAAAAAATGTGCTAATAGGGACGTATTTTCAGAAGATAATTCAGAAAAATATTTTATGTCAGTGTTTTTTTTCTTTGTATTTGGTAAAAGTGCGCTGACAGAATTTTTTTTACTAAAAAGTGCTAACGTGTTTTTAGCTGTGTTTTCTTTTAACGGTTACCTCCAATGATTATTTAAAAATTTAACCATTAGGAAAATGAAAAAAGTAACCCTCAATCTATTTTTTCACATCAAATTTTATTAATTATATAAATTTCTCTCTCTATTTTTTTTGTTTGGATTATTAATTTTTTTTATATTTTCTAAGAAATTTGTTCATATTAGCAATAGTTTGACAATTAATTTATCTCTATGGTAAATATATCTCTGACTAAATGCAAATAGTAAACATTAATTTCATTTTTTTGTAATATTATTTAATTTTTTATTTCATTTTTATAATTTAATTAATATTTTTTATAATTTTTTTTATAATAGTCAATAGATTTAGTGTCACTAGGGTTTACAGGGCTTTGCTTGACACAAGAAAAAAAATATTAATGTAAAATATATTCATTTAATGTATTATTTTTTAAAAAAATTTTAAAAAAAGCCTTTATTGGTACCAAATTCATTTTTGTGTAACAACATTTTTAAAAAGTTAAAAAGCTTTTTATTTCATTTTAAAAGTCTTGTTAAATTAGGGCTTAGAAGCTCAGCATATGTCTATTGACCAATCTCAACGCTCAATGTATGGCATCGTTAAGTATAATTTGTGTGATAGTGTTGTTCTTTTACTTGAATAATAATTTAGATACTGATTTAAGTACTTTAAAAGATTAGTCTTTTCAAAATCTAATTAAATTTGTTGGTCCAACCGGGTTGTTGAATCAAGGTGTTTTATTTTTTATTTTTATGATTTTTTTAATAATTAATTTGATGGATTTAATTAAAAATTTGTGGTTTGACTAGTTTAAAAATTAGTTTTGATATAAATTATTTTTAAATTGTTTATTTTTTTAAAAAAATTTAACTCTTTTAGCTAATAAAAGATATCAACCTCATAAAGAAAATAATATTGTTGACCAAAAAACTATTTAAGTACAAAAATGTGAAAAAAAAAACATAGTTTATTTTAATAGAAAGAAGTTTAAATCAAGAGAAATAAATAATAAAATGTGAAAACATGATAATAAAAGATATTCATGCTGACATTAAAATAAAAATATAATAACAAATATTAATTAAAAAAACACATTCTATTATTTACTTGATTTGATTAATATATTATATAAAACATATTGGGCGTTATATATCATCCGGTCCAACTTTCACAAAAAATTGAGTTAAGATTAATGTCAGTTTATAAAAGCTAAGTTTAAAGTATCTCCTGATGGCACAGTCAAAATCTAGGAGAAAGGTGGAATCGATTACGCAGCTGTTAACAGTCCAGCTCCCTGGCGGCGAACGTGTGCTATTCCTTTTCACCATCAAGCAATTGGTTGCATCAGGCAAAACCGAGAGCTTTGGTGGAGACTTCCTCGTATTGGCTTACCGTGGTTCATCTTTCTTGGACCCGAAAGGAAAAGGTGGTTCGACTGGTTACGACAATGCAGTGGCCTTGCCTGCTGGTGGAAGAGGCGATGAGGAAGAATTGGCCAAGTAAAACAACAAGAGTGCTGCCAGTTCATCGGGGAAAATCACATTGAGTGTTACGAAAAGCAAGCCTGAGACTGGTGAAGTGATCGGTGTGTTTGAGAGCCTTCAGCCATCTGACACTGACTTGGGTGCCAAGACTCCTAAGGATGTGAAGATCACTGGTATCTGGTATGCTCAACTTGACTCACAGAGTGATTATTCTTTGTAATTTAAGGCCGCATGTTGCTAAAATTTCTTTTAATCCAATGATAAGCACACTGAGATCATTATCTTTTGTATTCATAATGTTGTTCGACCTGCCTTTGCATGTCCGACAAGTATTTTTACCTTGTAAAAATCGTGTCTATATTGAACATATGTCCAACACTTTTGACACTCTTAATACAAGTATTCCTGCTCCATAGCTAAGCAGCCCCAATTCCAAAATTGGATTACTCGCCAAATTATTAAACACATACACATCTTTATATTCATATCCTCGTCGGAGACTTGTTCAATATTTGAATACTACCCTTATGTCGTAAGTGTCCGTGCTTCATAGCTAAGTATAGATTCTATCCCCTTGCTTCATATACCAAAACGGAGTGGGTTGCTCACCAAATTACTAAACTTGTAGTCATCTTTTATCAAGTAATGACTAGAGTTGAAGAACAAACTTGTGAAAGTGATCAAAGTTCCGTGTGAAAATTTGCCAAATCATTGATTTTCTTTCTTCACAAACAATAACATGGATGATGGAACCGAAAACAAGCCCTCTTTTTTTTTTTTTTTCCATATTTGAATAAGTACTTAATCTTTAACTCCATTCAAATAAGTACTTAACCTTTGATTTATACCTAAAACTCTTAACATTTATCAATATTTCATTTGAAATAAAAACTAAATTAAATACAAATCTTGGTTAAACATCTTGTGTTGTAAGCCAATTTTGGCCCGTTTACACTTTAGGCCCAACATACATCAAACCCAATTACCCAAACCCCTTTTAAGACCCATTAAACCCAAACCCAATTAACATATCCCAAACCTAAATTATCAGCCCAAATTAAACAAACCCTAACGCACTAACATCAACCCACAACTTATTTTCAGAAATCAAAAATCCTAGCCCCTAACACCTAGGTGCGCCGCACCTAGGTCTGCCACCACCACCCACCGCCACCTGCTTCACCGCCACTTGCACCTGCAAAACTAGAGAAGAAAAGACAGTAATTAATAAAAAATTGATGCAAAATGGCTATAAAAAGCCAAACAAAAATTATTTGTGGGGGATTTTTTTGGGCAATGGGAAGAAATAAAAAGGCATTCGATTTCCTTTTTAGGAACAAAAAAAAACAGCAACTCTAGCAATATTATAGCACGAGAATAGCACCAAGACAAGCAACCAAAACACCAATATCATAATCAAAGGTCTAAGGTGATTTTAGTTTTTATTTTAGTTTTATTTTCGAATCTACTTCCTCATATATATACATGTATAAGAAAAATATATCAAAAAGATAGAAAACTAAAGAATTGGAAAATTTTCGTAAAAAAAAATAAATATAAGAAAAATATATCAAAAAAATAAAAAAGATAGAAAACTAAAGAATCAGAAAATTTTCGTTAAAAAAAATAAATACCTTTTAAATTTTTCGGCCACCGTGGCGGTGACCGGACGGAGTCTTCGCCGGAGTGCATACCTGCAGAGAGAAAACAAAAGGGGGAAAGGAAATTTTTTTTTAAAACAAGCTGGAAATGATTTTTTTTCCAAAATTTTTCCTTAGATAGCCTCCCAAAACGACGTCTTTTTGGGGGCTGCCTTTTAACCCCAAAACGACGTCATTTTGAGCCTTAACTCATGGCCGACCCGCGACCCGACCCGCTCCAACTTTAAGATCCGCGTGTTTTCATTGGAAGGGCTATTTGCGCATTTAGCCCCTCCATTTTTTTCTATTATGCAATTAAGTTTTAGTTGTTTTAAATTTTGACCTGAGATTTGTTGTGCTTTGTAATTCGGTCCCTCTGCTGCTGTGCGTTTTAGGCCGAATGGATTTATTGCATCATTGGTCCCTGTACTATTTTTCGCACATGTAATTTAATCCCTTTCCCTTTATTTCTTTTTAAATTGGCCCCAAAACTTCATTTTTGTTTCGAATTTAATCCTTTTTCCAGATTTAATTTGGTTTTTATATTATTTTTACCATTTTTTATTTTTAATATTATTTATTATTATATTTACTATTATCGTTATTATTATTATTAGTATACTTTTACTATTATTAGTATTATTTTTTTAGTTTCAATTAATACTTATATATATTTGTATATATTTATAGTTGTTTTTTTTAATTTTATTATTATATATTATGTATACATATTTAAATACTATATTATACACATATTCTTAATACCACGTTATATACATATTATTATATCTATTTTTATCCCTATTATATTTGTTATTAATATTAGTATAAATTTTATTATATGTGTATATATATACTTTTATATATATAGTATTATTTTTATATATTATTATATTTATTATTTTCACTATTGTTACTTATTATTTTATTTTAACATTATTATGTCAAACTTGGTATACATATGTCTTTTTGTACATATTGTCATTTTTGTTATATATATTATTTTATTATGGTATTAATACATTTTTATCCTTTTCTTTTATTGTAAATGTTATTTATAATTACTCTAATATCCTAATATTATATTATAATATTTTTTATTTTATTAATCACCTCATTATTTTGCATCGTTTATTTATTCACAAATTTTTGTCACAATAACATCATCCGTTTTTTTTGAAATATTTTTTTATTTCAAAAAAATAAGGCAATCTACCGATTTTAACATTAAGCTTGTGATTTCATCGCTATGTTGGGTGAATCACGTTGGCTCGTGTTAAAAACGGGACATCCTTCAAAAAAAAAAAACCTAAAACTTGAAATTTCTCATGTTTTGATCGGAGCACGATTAAACATTAAATTGAACTCGCATTTTTGAAAATTGAGACAACACATGTTTAATGAGATACCAATTTTGGGCATCGTGGGGGTGCTAATACCTTCCCCGTGTGTAACCGACTTTCAAACCCTATTTTTCTCTGAACTTTAACGTAGACCTAAACTCGTCTTTCTTTTTATCAAAAATAATTTTTTTTGTTAAAACGAAGATTTATTAGGTGTCCGATCACACCTAGGAAAAAGGATCGGTGGCGACTCCCTTTTCTTTTTTTAAAAAACCGAAATTCTATTTTCAAATATTCAAATAATCGCCAAAGCAAAAAAATTTTCACGTCGCTACAACTGGCGACTCCACTGGGGACCCATTCTTGAGAGTCGAGTCGAATTAAATGCGTGTTGTCAAAATTTTCAAATTTCGTTGTTCAAATTAATATTTAGTCGTGATCCTTAAATTTTGTTTTCAAAAATCATGCATTTGCATCATGTTGTAAATATTTTTCTAACTTGTTTTATCTTTTGTTTTTCAGCTCTAAGTTTTTATAGTTTTAGTTTCGTAGTTTTAAAATAAAATGAAAGGTTTGTGAGTTTCTCCCTACACACCGTGCACTTGCATTTTGCATAACATAAGCTCTCTACCCGGGCTCTGTCCGTTTAAGTGAAAGTAAACGCTATGCCTTCATGAGTTAACTCGTCCCTCCGCACAGGCTAGTGAATACTTTCCGGTTACATATGACTTATGCTTTCGTGAGTTAACTTGTCCCTCCGCATAGGCATAAGTAAATGTGATCCCTCGAATTGAACTTGTAAGCCTGTGATAGGCAATGACCGAGGCTTCGTATTAATCTTAGCAGATGACAGTACGGACAATTCGAGTACCTATCTAGAACCGAAACCACATATAGTGAACCATATGAGCCAACTAATTAGAGCCATGCCGAACCTCTGTCCATTAATAGTCACCGAAATAAGTACATAGGAGAAACGCCTCTTACTTTTTATTTCTTTTACATTTATACTTTGCAAAGGAATCGGGTCTATTGGACCGGGTAACTTAATTTTTTCATAGTTTTTCTTCAGTTCATATTTGTTATGATTACTAACCAAGGTTGTTTGTTTTTATTTTTATTTTTATTTTTCATCATGCATCATAGGCATCTTGATTAGGAAGGTGTTGATTAGAGATTGGTTGCCAAAAATGGGTTTTTGATGGAGGAGTCAATTACACAAGTGACCGAGAAAAATGCCGTGATTCGAGATTGGTCTTTGAAAACTCAAAAAGCGAAAGGGGACAGTTTAACGGAAGGATGTACCTCCAATCTTCCCGAGCAAGTAACTACAAATGTTCGTCAGAATAACCTCGAAGATATGACTCGGATTTGGAAACAGTGGGATTCAGACACTAGGGGCATCTTTACCGAAAAGTACGGTGATATAGCTCACTTGATCGCCGTCAACGTAGACGAACAACTGATTCAAGCCATGGTTCGATTCTGGGACCCAGCATACCAATGTTTCACTTTCAGTCAGGAAGATATGACTCCGACTATAGAAGAGTATGCTGTCTTGCTTCGCATTGACAATGTACAATTCAGCAAGATATATGTGAAAGAGCCCAAACCAATGACTTCAAGAAAAAGTTAGTGAGGTTAACGATAATGACTGATATGTGGGCTGAAAAACAAATAAAGAAAAAGAACGAAGTTAGTTGTGTTCCGTGGTTTTCTCTACGAGATTTAGTTCAAAACCATCCAGATATTGTGAAGAGGATTGATCTATTTGCTTTGGCCATTTACGGATTAATTGTTTTCCCAAAAGTTCTCGGGTATATAGAAGTCACGGTAGTGGATTTCTTCGAAAGATTGAAGCAAGGGATCTACCCCGTCCCGGCTATCTTGGCCGAGACTTTTAGATCTCTAAGTTGTTGTAGGAGGAAAGGGGAAGGACGTTTTATCAGATGCGCATAGTTACTTAATATCTGGATTCTAAGCCATTTCTGGAAAGTGGAGCACACACCTTTCCACATGTTTTCAAAAATATTCGCCCCATTGAAAGCTTACCTTGAGAAAGATTGGCCAAAGGACGTCACCGAATAGCATTGGGTTTCAGTTTTTTAGAACCTTCATACCGAAGATATAACCTGGAGAGCACCATGGATCCGTCCTTCAATTCTATTATACAAATGTGGAAGCCAAGATTGGGTGCATTTACTAGGATTATGGGGAGGAGTTGGATACACTCCGTTAATGGTTCAAAGACAGTTTGCTTCATGACAGTTCATACCCGCTACCGGAGGATTGGCACAATTAGAGTTCGCTTTTACGGGTGAAGGCTACATGAAAAGAGTCCGAGATACTGCAAAGTCTTGGAAGAAAATTCACCTAATGGAGTTAGCCCTTTATGCTGATACTATCACTCAAGATTATGACTTATGGAGAAAACGATGAGTGAATAGTCAACAAATCTCACCGACGAGTTACACTGTCCAGAATCCTTTCTCAGAAGAAATGCCATCCGAGCTGGAAGTAGCGAGACATGAATTCGAACGTGAAAAGGCCAAGCTGTTACAGGATATTAGTTCTCTTCAAGAGGAAAACTACCAGCTGAAGATCGATGTTCAAATTGAAGAATCCAAAACCATGAAAGTTCAAAAAGAAGCTGAGATCGTGAGAAACGACTTAAGGGACCTTCATTTGGAAAATAAAAATTAAGAAACACTATAAAAAATAGTGGTTTGGGCAAGTCGTCAGCAGAATGGAAGGAAGAAATTAGCAACATCAAAGGTAGGATGGAATTCTGGAAAGGGAAAGCAAAGAAAGAAGAGAAAAAAGCTGCGCGTGCTATGATAGAGTTAAGGAAGAAGAATGTTGAGTTTGAAACTGTGTCTGCAGAATTTGTGACTAGCCAGTCTAAACATCAAGAGCTAAGAGGGAAAGTACGAGATTTAGAAAAAACACTGCAAGCTCATCAGCAACAGTTGGATAATCTCCTGAAGGCCCTAGAAGAAAAGAATAGTCAGTACGACCGAGACACTCACACCTACGAAAGAGCTCTCCAAGAAAAGGAAATGCAACTCGACTTTTTGATCAATGAAATTCGCAAGGCGGCTATGCAAGTCGTGCAATCATCAGATGAAGCCGAAGCTCTCAGGTGCCAATTCCCTCCGAGTCAAAGATCAAGCATATCAGAATTCTTAAAACGAGTGAAGAAACAAGGCAATGTGGCTAGAAAATTTGTATAACTGTTGAATCAAAAATAGCGAAATGTTTTGTAATACTCTTTTGATTAATGAAATGCCTAAGTAGGGGCCATCTTGAAATCGACACCAAATTCTTGCACATTCATTCACAACTAACATTCATTTGACATTCATTCATTAATTCATTCATTGCATATACATATCTCCATAATCATTCACTAAGGCTAAAACCATATAATCCGCAGTTGCGACACTACAAGTTTGGAATCACGCCATTCTTATAGGACGCGTCGAAAAGATAAAATTATGGAAGCTGAGTTCAATGAGAGAATTGAAAGGATGGAAAGGACCCAAAGAGAATTGCAATAGCAGTTGACCAGATCTGATGTTAAGATTTCGAGAGGAATTGCTCGAGCAAAGAGATCAGATGGCCAAAATGATGGAGATGATGATAGTTTTGGTCAAAGGAAAAGGACCTATGCAGAGCCTTGATACTATGGAGCCTCAGCCAAGAACTAATCATGATCAGGATCCGCTCTATCCCCTAGGATTCACTCCACCTCATGGACATGTAATGTAAAGAGAATGTCCTCGAGGAGAACCTGTAAGCTTGGACCAACGACCCGTACCCCCTGCTCATTTGGGGCAAGGTATATTCGTATCGAACCCCGAAGCTAATTCTACTGATCCCAATGTTCCAGATTTGGATGATCCGGTAGAAATAACCAGGTTGAAAATGGATGATCGTGATGCCCAGGACAAGTATAGGAGCTTGGAAGAAAGGCTCAAGGCGATAGAAGGTGCTGAAACCTTCTCTGTACTAAGTGCCAAAGAGTTTAGTTTGGTGCCCGATCTGGTTCTGCCTCTAAAATTTAAAGTGCTAGATTTTGAAAAATATGATGGAACGAAATGTCCAAATGTGCACCTTGTCATGTTTTGCCGGAAGATGACTGGTTACGTGAATGAAGATAAATTGCTAATACACTGTTTCCAAGACAGCTTGGTTGGATCGACCCTTCGATGGTATAATAAACTTAGTAGAGAAAGGATCCGATCATGGAAAGACTTCGCGTTAGCATTTTGTGAACAATACAAGCATGTATCTAACATGGTGCCTGATCGACTAACTCTGAAGATGATGAAAAAGAAGTCGACGGAGACTTTTAAGCAATACGCGCAAAGGTGGAGAGATATCTCGGCTCAAGTAGAACCCCTATTGACTAAAACTGAAATAACGGTCCTCTTCATCAACACTTTGAAAGTACTGTTTTATGATAAGTTGGTAGGAAGTGCCACAAAAGACTTTGCAGATATTGTAATATCCGGGGAACTTATAGAAAATGTCATCAAAAGTGGAAGGATGGAAGGTTTCGAGAGCTCGAAAAGGGCAGCACCTGTAAAGAAAAAAGAGGCAGAAGCCCATATGGTGGGAACTAAGAGCCACCACACTTCTAATCCTTACCCAGTCTATCCACGACCTCGATATCGCCCACCTCCAAACTTTTATTATCCACCCCAAAGCCCTTACTATCAAGCACCTCCTCTTTACCCCGTCTACGCCACAGATAACCAAAGACCATTTGCCATGTTCCCACCAAATACCATGCCTGCTCAAAACCAACCCAAAAATGAACAAAGACTGACAAGATCCAATCCTGAAAAACCTCAGTTCACCTCTATTCCCATGTCATATGGAGAGCTGTACCCAAAACTATTGGAAAAACAATTAATATCTCCACATTACATGGCACCCCTGAAGCCTCCATACCCAAAATAGTACGATCCTAATACTAGTTGCATGTACCACGCTGGAAACCAGGGGCATTCTACAGAAAATTGTTTGGCCTTTAAAAGGAGGGTTCAAGGTCTTATTGATGCAGGCATTCTACGATTTGATGGTGTTGGC
Source organism: Gossypium hirsutum (assembly GCF_007990345.1). Classification (NCBI taxonomy): domain Eukaryota; kingdom Viridiplantae; phylum Streptophyta; class Magnoliopsida; order Malvales; family Malvaceae; genus Gossypium; species Gossypium hirsutum. The sequence continues at coordinate 18,833,611 of NC_053433.1, forward strand.
AATACAGCTGGAAATTCGCTCCCTAACCATACTGAAGGGAACGTGAGCGTGGTGACAAAAGAAGACAGTTGGCGTGCCAAAAGTTGTATTTTTGAAATAAAGACACAGCTGCGAAAGATTTTGGAGGTAATGGTTGAAAAGGGGTTATTCTGTCACCCCAATAGAATTTTCAAAGAAAGAAATACAAAAAGTCATTGTTTTTGTGAGTTTCATGAGATCGAGGGGCATGACATCCAGTCTTGTGAAGGATTCAGAAAACTACTTCAAGACATGATGGACAATAAGGAAGTCGAGATCTTTAACAAAATGAAAGAGGCCGATGAAGGAGAAGTATGCACTTCTGATAATCTATCATCGGATTTCCCTTATAGTGCCGATCGACCATTGGTGATTTATTAAGATGCAAAAAAGGAGCAAGTGAGACAAAAGATGATAGTTGAAGTACCATCTCCTTTCCTTTACAAAGACAACAAGGCAGTACCATGGAAATATGATGTCAACATTATCATACCTGAAGGTGAAAAATCCAAAGTCACAACCGAAAATGTTGGCGAAGTAGGACACTTCACTCGTAACGGGAGGTGTTACTCTAAAGTGGTCGAACTAATGAAGAAGACTAATGACTTGAAGCAGAAAGGAGATGCACCGATGCATGAGGCCGAGGTCGAACTTGAGACTTCGTCTGAACAAGAAGTTAAAAGGCCTGTGAATGAAGAGGAAGCACATGAATTCTTGAAGTTCAACAAACATAGTGAATATAACGTTGTGGAACAGTTAAGTAAACAACCGGCACGAATCTCGGTATTATCCCTGCTGTTGAATTCAGAGCCACATCGGAATGCTTTGCTGAAAGTGTTAAATCAAGCTTACGTGGCAAACAATATATCTGTCGAAAAGCTTGATAGGTGGGTGAATAACCTGAACACGGATAATTTTATTTCTTTCAGTGATGACGAAATACCGCCAAATGGTAGGGGCTCCGTAAAAGCATTACATATCACAACCCGTTGCAAGGGTTATATAATACCGAATGTGCTTATTGATAACGGGTCAGCACTTAATGTCATGCCTTTGGCCACGCTTTCTAGAATTCCAATTGATATATCCTATCGGAGGCCTTGTCACTCTACAGTAAGAGCATTCGATGGGACAAGACGAGAAGTCATGGGAAAAATTAAAATTCCTCTAGAAGTGGGTCCTTATATATATGACATCGACTTTTAGGTCATGGATATCACGTCTTCGTATAATTTCCTTTTAGGAAGGCCTTGGATCCACTCTGCTGGGGTAGTTCCTTCATCTCTCCATCAAAAAGTGAAGTTTATCATGGATGGTCTCTTGGTCACTATCGTGGGTGAGGAAGACATTGTCGCATCTATCTATGCTGAGACACCATACCTCTAAGTAAGCAATGATGCAGTAGAATGTTCCTTCCGTTCCTTTAAGTTCATCAATGCTACATTTGTTGCTGAAGGAAATAAAATTCCCATGCCTAAGCTGTCAAGAAATACCAAGATGGGAATTAAGCTGACTGTGGGAAAGGGAGCCCGAGCGAGGAAAGGTTTTGGAAGATATTAGTAAGGGATAGTTAGAGCTCTAAAACCAGTGCCCCATAAGGCTCGATATGGTTTAGAGTTCGAACTGGATATGCGACAAAGGCGGATTGCAAGAGCCTTAGGCCGAGAATTGGAATGGGAGCCCATAACATACCCTCCTTTGTCAAAAACATTTACATCTGTAGGAATGATATACTCCGGACAAGATAATCCACGAAGCACGCTGTTATTAATTGAAAGGGGTCCTCAGAATGTCAGTATAAATGTCATTGAAAAAGAAAATGATGCAATTAAAGATGTCTCAATGATATGCCCTTGTCCTCCTGGATTCTTTTTGAACAATTGGATTGCTGTGGATCTCCTTGTAGTTTTTAAGTCTTCTCCAGAGTAATACTCAATGTTAACACTCTCCTTTTTGTGTGTCCCTAAGTAATAGTAGGGATTCTTTTGTAAGAGCTTATGATTTGCTCTTTATCATTTAAATGAACATTAATGAAGATGCATTTTGTCATGGTCTTTTCATCCTCACTAACTTCATAATTTTTTCCCTTTTCTCACAGCCTGTCATTGTATATATCTCACATCATGCCATAATATTATGCTTGTTGGTCCCAATACTTTGATGCTTCTTTATAGTTTTATTTTCCATTCAACTTTCAAGTGCTCAGATATCAACGATATGAACAAACCAGTTACAAATCTTGAAATCGATTTTGAGAAAGCTATTTGTTTAGGAGAGTTCGAAACTAAGGAAAATGTTGAAGACTATGTCTCGTCTCATGACTTACTAAGAATGGTAGAACAAGAAGATAAACAGATTCTACCTCATTAAGAATCTGTTGAGATAATAAATTTGGGAAATGAAGAAAAGAGGCAAGAAGTGAAGATTAGGACCTTCATTTCAGATAACACGAGACATGATTTGATCGATTTGCTTCATGAGTACAAACATGTATTTGCATGGTCGTATCAGGACATGCCAGGATTGGATGAGGATGCAGTGGTCCATAGACTCCCACTGAAACTAGAATGCAAACCCATTCAATAGAAGCTAAAACGAATGAGACCTGAAATGCTGTTAAAAATAAAAGAAGAAGTCAAGAAACAATTCGATGTTGGCTTCCTACAAGTCTCCAAGTACCCACAATAGGTAGCTAACATAGTCCCAGTACCGAAAAAAGACGGCAAGGTACGAATATGTGTAGATTATCGCGATCTGAATCGAGCAAGTCCTAAAGATAATTTTCCCTTGCCACACATCGATACATTGGTGGATAACACAACCAAACATTCATTGTTTTCGTTCATGGATGAATTCTCGGGTTATAATCAGATAAAGATGGCTCCTGAGTATATGGAGAAAACTACTTTCGTAACGATGTAAGGAACATTCTATTATAAGGTGATGCCGTTCGGATTAAAGAATGCTGGGATAATATATCAGAGGGCCATTGTGATGTTGTTTCATGACATGATGCACAAAGAAATAGAAGTCTACGTCGATGATATGATCACCAAATCCAAGGGAGAAATAGAGCATGTTGGGAACCTCAGGAAGTTGTTCGAAAGACTGAGAAAGTTCCAACTAAAGCTTAATCCAGCCAAATGTACGTTTGGGGCTACCTCAGGAAAATTGCTAGGCTTCATCGTCAGCAAGAGAGGCATTGAAGTTGATCCAGATAAAATAAAAGCCGTACAAGAATTACTGCCTCCGCGCGCAAAAAGAAGTCATGATTTTTAGGAAGGTTGAATTACATCGCTTGATTCATTGCTCAACTCATCAACCAGTGTGACCCAATTTTTTGACTCATTCGAAAACATAACCCGAAAGAATAGGACGAGGAATACCAAGTGGCTTTTGACAAGATAAAACAGTATTTGTCTAGTCCCCTAGTACTAGTATCTCCAACTCCAAGAAGACTATTAATATTGTATCTGACTGTGTTCGAAAATTCAATGGGTTGTGTACTGGGGCAACATGATGAGTCAGGAAAGAAAGAAAAGGCGATTTACTACCTCAGCAAAAAGTTCACAGAGTATGAGGCAAAGTATTCGTCAATTGAAAAATTCTGTTGTGTATTGGTTTGGGTAGCTCGAATACTCAGGCAATATATGTTGATCATACGACATGGTTAATTTCGAAGTTGGACCCAATAAGGTACATGATGGAATCACCTGCACTCTCAAGAAGAATGGCACAGTGGTAGATCCTACTATCAGAGTACGACATCGTCTATGTGCGTCAAAAGTCGATAAAAGGAGGTGCAATAGCTGATTTCTTAGCAACTCGAACAATGGAAGAATACTAGCCATTGAGATTTGATTTCCCAGATGAAGACTTGATGTGTATTACGGGAATAGAATGTGAGTCATCCAAAGAGAAGTCATGGAAGATGAGCTTTAATGGTGCATCAAATACATTGGGGCTTGGGATTGGAGCAGTCTCAGTATCACCAGAAGGGAACCATTATCCCTTCACTGCCAGGCTGAATTTCTTCTGTACTAATAAAATAGCGAAATATGAGGCCTGTATCATGGGACTTCGTACAGCTATTGAATGAAATGTCGAAATCTTAGAGGTGTATGGGGACTCAGCATTGGTGATATACCAAATCCGTGGAGATTGGGAAATGAGAGATTCAAAATTAGTTAAATACAACGATCTAGTGGCAGGACTGGTTAAAGAATTGAAAGAAATAACTTTTAATTACTTCCCATGAGAAGAAAACCAATTGGCTAATGCCTTGGCCACTTTGGCTTCAATGTTCAAAGCGAACAGAGAAACAAAAATAATGCCTCTTCAAATGAGCATATATGAAGTCGCTGCACATTGTTTCAGCATTGAGAAAGAGCCAGATGGACGGCCATGGTTCCATGATATTTTAGAATATGTCAAGAATCAAAAGTATCCCGAACAAGCAAATGAGAACGATAAAAGAACAATCAGAAGAATGGTAGTAGGATTTGTTCTTGATGAGGACATCCTATACAAAAGAGGAAAAGATCAACTGCTCTTGAGATGCGTAGATGATATTGAAGCTAGAAAAATACTTGAAGATGTCCATGAAGGAATTTGTGGGACGCATGCCAATGGTTTCACTATGGCCAGGAAGATTATGAAACTCGGTTACTACTGGCTGACGATGGAAAGCAACTGTATTAGTTATGCACGAAAGTGCCACAAATGTCAAATTTATGGCGATAAAATTCATGCAGCCCCTTCGCCCCTTCATGTCATGACTTCTCCGTGACCTTTTTCTATGTGGGGCATGGATGTTATAGGGCCAATTTCCCCAAAAGCTTCTAATGGACACCGATTTATTTTTTTGGTTATTGATTACTTCATAAAATGGATAGAAGCCGCTTCGTTTGCTAATGTGACGAAGACTGCAGTTTGCAGGTTTTTGAAAAAGGAAATTATTTGTCGGTATGGTTTGCCTAAAAGAATCATTTCAGATAACGCCTTGAATCTGAACAACAAGATGATGAAGGAATTGTGTGAGCAATTTCAAATAAAGCATCATAACTCATCACCCTATCGCCCAAAAATAAACGGAGCTGTTGAAGCGGCCAACAAGAATATTAAGAAGATTATTGAGAAAATGACCGAGACATATAAAGACTGGCACGAGAAGCTACCATTTGCTTTGTATACATATCGAACATCTGTATGAACATCTACGAGAGCAACTCCTTTCTCTCTGGTCTATGGAATGGAAGCTGTGTTACCTATCGAAATTGAGATCCCTTCTCTACGAGTCTTAATGGAGTTGAAATTAGAGGAAGCAAAATGGGTCCGAGCTCGATATGACCAGTTAAACCTCATCAAAGAAAAATTTTTAAAGGCAATTTGTCACGGACAAATGTACCAGAAGAGAATGATCACGGCCCATGATAAGAAAATACGGCCGAGAGAATTCCACGAAGGAGAACTTGTGCTGAGAAAGATTCTCCCAATACAAAAAGACCTGCGAGGAAAATGGGCACCAAATTGGGAAGGATCATATGTCGTAAAGAAGGCTTTCTCAGGTGGAGCTTTGATTCTCATTGAGATAGATGGGAAGGAGTTACCTAATCCAGTGAATTCAAATGCTGTGAAGAAATATTATGCCTAAAAAAAAGATCAAGGTGAAAACCCGAAAAGGGCGTCTTGATTAACACAAAAGATTAGAATGAAAACCCGAAAGGGCGTTCTAATGAAGCAAACACTGGGCTTAAAAAGTAAGACGTTTTGAACGGTGGGTCAAACAGCGAGACTACAGTATTTGAAGCATTTCTGAAAACTCGAGATCTTCTACGCAAGAAGCAATGCTTGAAAAGATTCTTGATTAAGAAACGTGGAAGAGTTCATGCGTTGAAAATCTAAGCATTTGTATCCGCTGAATGCAATCCCCGTTCTTTTTATTACACTTTTTACTAATCTTGGTTAACTTTCTTTGTTTGTCACCTTTGAAATAAATAAATGGAGGTATCCCTTTCGTACCTACCTGACCATGTTCATGCATCTCATTGTGTGGTTTATTTAAATAATAAATAGTAAAATGACATACTCTGAACAAAAGAAATGTTAAGCATTACCCGGATAAGAATTTGATAAGTACAAGAGCCTCAAAGCAAGGACAAAGTTCAACCAGGGGCAAAAGAGTGATATCTGAGAAACGCAGATTGTTCGTGAAGCTTGAGGACGGGTACAGGGGCTAAAGAGAAAGTTAAGAGTCGAAGTAATGAATGTAGATCATCACAAAAATCGTAACAAAAAGGGATATATGACAAATAAGCCCAAAGCGCATAGCATAATCATGTAGGCATAAAGACATTTAAGACAAATATGTACATATCATGATAACATTATGCATGACATATACAGGTACTCCAGTAGAGCAAGAGGATGTGATGATAGCTGTACTGAATCAAAGAAAAAGACACCTGAGTCCCACCAGATGACATGTTTTGGTATTCTGATGTTTTTGTTTTTGTTTTAAAAAATCAACTCATATTGCGAGAGGTGAGTTGAGTCTCGGGCCACATGCCGAGGTCTTTTCAAATTCTGTTTTTAATTTCTTTTTTTTCAATTTTTGTGTTTCAAAAAAAATCAAATCATATTGCGAGAGGTGAGTTGAGCCTCAGGACACGCTGAGGTATTTTTAATTTCTGTTTTTCAATTTCTGTTTTTCAAAAAATTAACTCATATTGTGAGAGGTGAGTTAGCCTTGGCTGACATGCTGAGGTATTTTCTGTTCGTCAAAAATCAACTCATATTGCGAAAGGTGAGTTGAGTCTCGGGCCACATGCCGAGGTCTTTTCAAATTCTGTTTTTAATTTTTGTTTTTCAAAAAAATCAACTCATATTGCGAGAGGTGAGTTGAGCCTCAGGACACGCTGAAGTATTTTCAATTTTTGCTTTTCAAAAAATCAACTCATATTGCGAGAGGTGAGTTGAGCCTCAGGACACGCTAAGGTATTTTCAATTTCTGCTTTACAAAAAATCAACTCATATTGTGAGAGGTGAGTTGAGCCTCAGGACACGCTGAGGTATTTTCAATTTTTGTTTTTCAATTTCTGCTTTTAAAAAAATCAACTTATATTGCAAGAGGTGAGTTGAGCCTCAGGGCACGCTGAAGAATTTTCAATTTCTACTTTTCAAAAAATCAACTCATATTGAGAGAGGTGAGTTGAGCCTCAGGACACGCTAAGGTATTTTCAATTTCTGCTATTCAATTTATGTGTTTCAAAAATCAACTCATATTGCGAGAGGTGAGTTGAACCTCGGGTCACACGCCGAGGTATTTCCAATTTTAGTTTTTCAAAAAAATCAACTCATATTGCGAGAGGTGAGTTGAGTCCTAGGTCACACACTAAGTTCGCAGGCCGATCTATTTTTGATGTTTGTTTCTCAATAAAGAATAAAGATTGGAGCTGATTGAAGACACCAGATTTTGCCTCCTTGAAGTTGCAGTGGAACAGGTTGAAGTTTTAAGTCTTATCTTCTTGAAGTTGCAGTGGAGTTGATCAAGGACATCAGATCTTACATTTCTGAAGTCACAGAAGAAAAGACCACAAACCTTATCTCACTAAAGCGGTAGAAGAGTAGATTGAAGTTGTAGATCTTATCTTCCTGAAGTTGCAGAGAAGATCAAAGCCATAAATCTCATATCCTTGAAGTTACATTGGAGTAGATTGAAGCTACAAGGCATATCTTCGAATTTGCAGCGGGTTGAACCAAAGCTACAAGATGCGGTGGACTGGAAAGAGACTACCTGAACCAGAAGAATACCAAAGAAGTCAAGACTAGGCAAGACCGGGCAAAATTGGCCTTTCCTTGTGTCTTTGCTCTATTCCCGTTGCACGACAATGAGCAAAGAGGGGCAGCTGTTGTAAGCCAATTTTGGTCCGTTTACACTTTAGGCCCAACATGCATCAAACCCAATTATCCAAACCCCTTTTCAAGACCCATTAAACCCAAACCCAATTAACATATCCCAAACATAAACTACCAGCCTAAATTAAACAAACCCTAACCTACTAACATCAGCCTACAACTTATTTTCAGAAATCAGAAACCCTAGCCCCCTAACACCTAGGTGCGCCGCACCTAGGTCTGCCACCATCACCCACTGCCACCTGCTCCACCGCCACTTGCACCTGCAAAACCAGAGAAGAAAAGATAGCAATTAATAAAAAAATTGATGTAAAATGGCTATAAAAAGCCAAACAAAAATTATTTGTAGGAGATTTTTTTCGACAATGAGAAGAAATAAAAAGGCATTCGATTTCTTTTTTTTTAGGAACAAAAAAAAAACAGCAACTCTAGCAATATTATAGCACGAGAATAGCACCAAGACAAGCAACCAAAACACCAATATCATAATTAAAGGCCTAAGGTGATTTTAGTTTTTATTTTAGTTTTATTTTCAAATCTACTTCCTCATATATATATGTATAAAAAAATATATCAAAAAAATAAAAAAGATAGAAAACTAAAGAATCGGAAAATTTTCGTAAAAAATAAAAAAATAAATACCTTTTAAATTTTTCGGCCACCGTGGCGGTGACCGGACGGAGTCTTCGCCGGAGTGCATACCTGCAGAGAGAAAATAAAAGGGGGAAAGGAATTTTTTTTTAAACAAGCTGGAAATGATTTTTTTCCAAAATTTTGCCTTAAAAAGCCCCCCAAAACGACGTCGTTTTGGGGGCTGCCTTTTAACCCCAAAACGACGTCGTTTTGAGCCTTAACCCATGGCCGACCCGCGACCCGACCTGCTCCAACTTTAGGATCCGCGTGTTTTCATTGGAGGGGCTATTTGCACATTTAGCCCCTCCACTTTGTTTTTCTATTATGCAATTAAGTTTTAGTTGTTTTAAATTTTGACTCGAAATTTGTTATGCTTTGTAATTCGGTCCCTCTGCTGCTGTGCGTTTTAGGCCGAATGGATTTATTGCATCATTGGTCCTTGTACTATGTTTCACGCATGCAATTTAATCCATTTCCCTTTATTTCTTTTTAAATTGGCCTCAAAACTCCATTTTTGTTTTGAATTTAATCCCTTTTCCAGATTTAATTTGGTTTTTATATTATTTTTACCATTTTTTATTTTTAATATTATTTATTATTATATTTACTATTATCGTTATTATTATTATTAGTATACTTTTACTATTATTAGTATTATTTTTTTAGTTTCAATTAATACTTATATATATTTGTATAAATTTATAGTTGTTTTTTTAATATTATTATCATATATATTATGTATATATATTTAAATACTATATTATACACATATTCTTAATACCACGTTATATACATATTATTATATCTATTTTTACCCCTATTATATTTGTTTTTAATATTAGTATAAATTTTATTATATGTGTATATATACTTTTATATATATAGTATTATTATATTTATTATTATATTTATTATTATATTTATTATATTTATTATTGTTACTTATTATTTTATTTTAACATTATTATGTCAAACTTGGTATACATATGTCTTTTTGTACGTATTATCATTTTTGTTATATATATTATTTTATTATGGTATTAATAAAATTTTATCCTTTTCTTTTACTATAAATGTTATTTATAATTACTCTAATATCCTAATATTATATTATATTATAATATTTTTTATTTTATTAATCACCTCATTATTTTGCATCGTTTATTTATTCACGAATTTTTGTCACAATAACATCATCCGTTTTTTTTTTATTTTTGAAACATTTTTTTATTTCAAAAAAATAAGGCAATGTACCGATTTTAACATTAAGCTTGTGATTTCATCGCTATGTTGGGTGAATCACGTTGGCTCGTGTTAAAAACGGGACATCCTTAAAAAAAACCTAAAACTTGAAATTTCTCATGTTTTGATCGGATCACGATTAAACATTACATTGAACTCGCATTTTTGAAAATTAAGACAACACATGTTTAATGAGATACCAATTTTGGGCGTCGTGGGGTGCTAAAACCTTCCCCGCGCGTAACCGACTTCCGAACCCTATTTTTCTCTAAACTTTCACGTAGACCTAAACTCATCTTTCTTTTTATCAAAAATAAATTTTTTTTGTTAAAGCGAAGATTTATCAGGTGTCCGATCACACCTAGGAAAAAGGATCGGTGGTGACTCCCTTTTCTTTTTTTAAAAAACCGAAATTCTATTTTCAAATTTTCAAATGATCGCCAAAGAAAAAAACTTTTCACGTCCCTACATCTTGATTTGTATAAAGTGACGATTAAATTTTTGGTCAGATACTCAATTGCCACGAGTTCAAACTATGTGACCTCCATCCCTCACCTCTAATATTGGATAATAAATAAATAAATTCAAATCGAAGTATAAGATTAATTTTATTCAACAAAACTGTAGCAGCTTATTTAACAAAAATAACTTAACTCAAAGGCTCCTATAATAGTTTTTTTCCTTACAGTTATATAATTTGCCTAATTTGAGGTAATAAATAGGGAATCAATATAGTAGACCACAATAGCTTCCATTAGCTTTCCAATGAGAAACATAAAAAGAAGCAATAACATGGAAAAACAACCTAGAAAAGAGAGCAAAATTTGGGCCACACAAAACGTGAAAACCTTTTGTTAAATATTTGCTTAGGTAACTTGACTTTTTGATATTTGTTAGGATTCTTATTATTATTGACCTACTACTTGATTGGGTTTTGACTTGTACTCTACACGGTTCGCACTTTGAGTTTGCATGTAAGGTGTTCGCACCCTTCTTTGGGACCACACGATGTGAGTTCACACTATCATATAGGTGAATTCGCATTGTTCTATGGGAAGGTTGTGCATCATTAAAACTTTTTGAATCTAGTAGTTCATTCTTTTCCAAAATCCACCAAGAAGAAGCTTCATTGAACACTACATCTCGAGATGTGTAACATTTTCCACTTATAGTATTGCAACATTTCCAACCTTTTCTTTGGTTGTCATATGTTATAAAAATATATTTTTATAGTTTTCTTGTCCATTTTACTACGCAAATGGTTAGGCATGAACACATAGCACACATAATTGAAAACTCGAAGAAGGTTTTCTATTCCATAATTTTCCAAAAGGTGATAGAAAACATGACCTTTGTTGAAGGAGATGGTTGATAACAAATGCTGCTATCTTTATTGCTTCTACCCAATATTTTCCATGTACATTCTTTACGTGAAGCATACTCTAACAAATTTCAGCCAAGTATCTGTTCTTTCTCTTAGCCACGCTGTTTTGTTATGGCGTATTGGCATATGTAAGCTGATGATGTATTCGATAATCTCGAAGATACTGAGAAAATTCATTCGAGCTATATTTTCCATCATTATCTGTTCGTAAGCAACAAATTCTTTTTTCAACCTCTGCTTCTGTCGTTTCTTTGAACTCAAGTTTTAAATATGTGTCAGATTATTCCTTTACAAAATAAACCCACACATACCTTGAAAAGTCATCAATGAAGGTCACCATATACTTCATTCCACCATTTGATGCTTGTTTGACAGGTCCAAACACATCAGAATGCGCCAACTCTAATGGTTCTTTTGCTTGAAACTTAGAGTCTGTATATGGTAATTAATGAGCTTTTCCATATTGACAGCCAATGCAAATCGAATCAGTTTTAACTTCCAAGTTGTGGAAGACCCCTCAACATCGATTTCTTCATCATCACTTCAAGCTTTGAATAACTTACATGACCCAATTGTATGTGCCACAAATCTGCTACCTTGTTCTTCCTAGTCTTATCTACATATGCAGCCTCCGTTAACATCATATAAATCGATTATGATCTCTACCCTTCCATTATTGATATTTTTGAAATCTTAAGATCTTGATATACCTTTACGTCTTATGGGGCAAATAAGACAAAGTGACCCATAGATGTTAATTGCGCTATCAAAAGCAAATTCTTCTTCATACTTGGAATATGGTAGACATTTTGAAGTAATACATCATCATCCTTATGCTTCAGAGAAATTATAATGTTATCGATGTAGGCTATTGGTAGCTTTGAGTCACTTGCTGTCACCACCACATGACTTCCCTTATACTTCGATAAATTTTGCAGCTTTTCTTTATCACTCGTCATATGATTTGAGCAGCTCGAGTCAATGATCCAGTCCTCATCGTAATTGATTTTCTTTGTTGTCGTAGTTAAAGCTGACGCCTCTTCTTCTATCGCAACAAGAGCCTCGCCATCCTATTCTTCTTTACTTTTGGACGTAGCAGTATTGCTCTCAACAATCTTTTTCCTTGAATAGTAATTTTTTCCATGTGACCTTTTTTTTCGCAATTGTAACACTTTCCTTTAAATTTCTTAGTGTTACCATAATGCTTTGGTGCACCTGTACAATTACCCTTTTCCTCTGGATTTCCTTTTGTTCCTTAAACAGCATGTTGCTTGAAATTTCGTTTACTCCTGCTAGCATAAAGAACTTCCTCTTCACTTTTCGATGAAATTCCCGCCATTTGCTTAACCAATGCTTCTTTACCAGCCAATAAATTCTCGAACTCAACAAGTGATGGTTGATTCTGCCATCCCTATACTGCTGTGACGAAGCATCGATATTCTAGTCTTAAACCATGAATGATTACCCTCTTCATTCTAGTTTCGCCAATTGGAGCTTGTGGACCTAACTAAAAAATCTCTCGACATAAGGATTCCAGCTTCTGAAAATACTGAGCAATCGTCATGTTACGTTGCATTATTGACAGTAATTCACTCTCTAAAAGTTACAGTCTTGTCTCATTTTTCTTCGAAAACAGATCAACAAATGTATCCCAAGCTTCTTTTGAAGTCTTTGCATTCCGAATGTGTTCCAACACATCTTCCACTGTTGTCTTTAAGGCAAGCATGGCCTTACCTGCCTTAATCTTCCATTTCCTAAGAACACCGTTTCCGTCCTCTTCTGGTTGTGTACTTTCATTCCCATTAACTACCTTCCATAGATCTTGGCCTTGCAGATACAACATCATGCATATCGACCATGAATTATAATTTTGATTGCTCACATTTTTTATTCCACCAATGACTTGTAGATCAACCATCTCACCAACAACAAGAACAACTATCAGAAAATTAATATGCATGCCTTTTAATCAATCCAACTTTGATACCAAATTGTAAACTAGAACATGAAATGAATGCCACAATTCATAATTCACAACAATATTTTTTAGAAGAGAGAATACTGAAAAATAGAAGAACTTGTTATTTATTGCTGAACCAAATACATTTTATATCAAAACACAAGTAATAATACTGCCATATTTTCAGCATATATTGCAGCTAATAAAGACATAATTAACTGCTAAAAAATAGGATTACTACTACTCTATGTGAACAATTCAAAAACTAAAAATCAGCAAAATATCTCAGCAATTATTTGACTCAATAACAACTAAACAAAGAAGCAAATCAGTTGGTGTTGTAGTTCAACAGTTGGTACATTTGTTAGTCAAATCATTAAGTCTATTTTTTTATTTTTTTAAAAGAAGGCTTAACTAGAAAATCTTTGCCATTTTTTCTATTTTAATACCTAAATATTTTTCAGTCGCAAGCAATATCTAAACTACTTTTTCCCCCTAAGTTAGTACTTTTGTTAATAAAATCCTTGAGTCTATTAAAAAAAGAGATAACCAATTAAAAATTACCATATAGAAAAAAAAACAAGACAAAAAATATTATTTTCTTTATATATTAAAAATTATTAATAATTCATAAAAATAAAAATATTAAAAAAAGAAAATCGGTTGAACGAGTGTTTTTTTAGCTCGATCCAATGGATTTATATGGATTTGCAAGTTAATCTATTCAACCCCTATCTCTGTATTGATACTCCAATTAGTTCTCGGTCCAATCGGTCGATTCAGTTTTGAAAATAATTGTTTTGATTAATGAAAGAACTTTTTTTGATCCCGTCAAGTTGAGCAAGTAGACGATGAAGTTCGAAAATAGTGTTGGGTTTTTTGCACACAAGAAGAAAAACAGAACCAAGTAATCCGGATGAAGTATGAAGTTCTGTCTGAAACTAGATCAACAAAATAATAAACTCAGATAAAGTATGAAAGAAGTTTGAGCTTCAAAGACTTGAGACTTACAAGAAGAACAACCAAAACAGAAGCAAAAATAAATTGTTGAGGAAGAAAATGAATTTTTCTCACCTTTCATTTCATCCAGCAAAAGTATATATGTTACAATAAAATTGATAGTTACCTAATGTATAACTGCTCCCATAAATGCTTGACTAAAACATAGCTAAAATTACAAACAAAATGTAGCTGACATACTAGCTATCAATTCAAATCTTGACCAAATCCTACTAACTTGAAGTACAAATTACAAAGGAACTAAATTAAGTTACAAATGAACAAAATAAACAAAATGTTGTTGCTCCACTAGTTCATCTTTAATGCTGGTCTGATGTTGCATTGCAGGCCAAAGCTTAACACTCCTCCTTGGACTGTATGCAACAAACTCCAATCTTTCTTCTTAAAGCATCAAATCGTGTAGCACCGAGAGGCTTGGTTAAAATATCAGCAAACTGATTTTCTGAGCTGCAATGAACCAGATTTACCTCCCTCGATTGTTCACCCTCTCAAACAAAATGAAATTTAATCTTAAAATGTTTGGTCTTGCCATGGAAAATAGGATTTTTAGCTATAGCAACTGTTGACTAATTATCAACCCTAATCTCAGTAGCTTGAATCTACTCTTTATTCAAATCACACAGCAACTTTCTAAGCCAAACGGCTTGATTAACAGTTGTAGCGACTGTAATGTACTCTAATTCAGCTTTGATTGAGCAACAGGTTATTGCTTCTTTGAGCTCCAACATAAAACCCCTGAGCCAAGAGTAAAAAAGTATCCAGATGTGCTTTTCATGTCATCAATGGACCCTGCCCAATCACTATCTGAATACCCTATCAGTTTGAGCTCTTTTGCCTTCTCAAACTTCACTCCATGATCCAAAGTTCCCTTCACATATATGAGAACTCTCTTTGCTGCTTTACAATGAACAACATTGCAGCAATGCATAAATCTGGATAAGAGACTACCAGCATACATGATATCGGGCCTAGTAGCTGTTAAGTAAAGCAAATAATCTACCAAGCTTTTATACTCTTTCTCATCAACCCTCTTTTGATTCCCACTACTAGTCAGCTTCTCCCCTTGAGCCACTAGTGTGCTAACTGTTTTACATTTTGTCATGCAAAATCTGTTGAGAATCTTCAAAGTAAAGGCATGTTGGCTAATTAAGATGCCTTGATCAGATTGGTTCATTTCTATCCCAAGAAAGTATGTCATAACTTCTAATTCTATCATTTCAAAAACTTTTTGCATTTGCACTTTGAATTCATTGATTAGCTCTTCCTTGCTTCTAGTTACAAGTAAGTCATCCACATAAAGTGAGACAATTAGAAGAGTTTCATGTTCTGACTTCTTTATAAAATTGTAGGTTCACTAACACTTTTTATAAAGTTGAGCCTAAACAGGTTTGCATCAATCCTGTCATACCAGGCCCTTGGTGGCTGCTTTAGACCATACAAGACCTTTTTTAGCTTATAGACTTCGTTCTTTTCACCATGAATGTTGAACCCTTCTAGTTGTTCAATGAAAATCTCTTCCTTGAGGAAGCCATTTAAGAATGTTGACTTGACATCGAGTTGGTGAATTCTCCATTATTTCTGTGCAGCCAAGGCAAAAAAAAGTTTAATTGTGTCTAGCCTTGCTACTGGAGCAAATGTCTCCGTAAAATCAATGCCATATTGCTGACTGTAGCCTTTCACCACAAGACTTGCCTTATGCTTGTTCAATGAGCCATCAGCATTGCACTTAGCTTTAAATACCCACTTGACACCTATCACTTTCTTCTAGTCTGGTTTATCAACCAATTCCCAAGTGTCATTCTTGTGGATCATTTCCAATTCAGCTTCCATGGCCTTTTTCCAGCATTTGTCCCTGACAGCCTCTTCAAAATCTAAAGGTTCAACTATTGCAACATCACATCTTTGATAGATGGCTGCAATGGTTCTAGTGCCTCTCACAGGAGCATCATCAAAATCTTCATTGCTAGGCTCATTTTCAACTGGTTCCAAGCTGCTATCAAGCTGATCTTCTTCATTCAAACTTGCATCTGCATCACTCCAACTCTAAACTTTTTCTTCATCAAACCTCACATCCCTACTCACCAAAATCTTCTTTGTTGAGGGACCAAATACCCTATAGCCCTTATTGGTACTACTGTACCAACAAAGATCCTTGGAACAGCCCTTCTCTCAAGCTTGGTTCTCTTCTCAGTTGAGATGAGGGTATAACAGACACAACCAAATAATTTTAGCTGTGAAACAATTGGCTTGAGTCCATGCCAGGCTTCAAAAGGAGTCTTTTCTTTAACTGCATTGGTTGGCAGCTTGTTGAGCAGGTATACTCAGGTATTTACAGCCTCAGCCTAAAATTTGCTTGGAAGCTTGCTCTCAAACAATAAGCATCTAGCCATATCGAGCACTGTTTCGATTCTTCCTCTCACATACTCTATTTTACTGAGGAGTATAGATTGTTGTTAGCTGATGATGAATTTCAGCTTACTCACACAGCTTCTAAAACTTCTCAGACAAATACTCAGCACCATTATCTGATCTCAAAGCCTTGATCTTGCAACCTATTTGATTCTCAACTAAGGCTTTAAATTTGCTGAATGCCTCAAATATTTCTGACTTTTGCTTCAAAAAATAAACCCAGCAGAATCTACTGAAATCATGAATGAACGACACAAAATATCTACTGTCATTCAAAGAAGAAGTCTTCATTGGTCCACAGATGTCAATATGGACTAATTTGATCTTGCCTCGAGCTCTCCATGCCTTATCAACTAGAAAAGGCAATCTTGCCTGCTTCCCAAGTTGGCAAATTTCACAAACATTGTCACTGACTTTAACTTTGGACATGTCTTCAACCATGTTTGATTTGTGCAACAAATCAAGTGATTTATAATTGACATGGCCTAACCTCTAGTGCCATAAACCAGCTGTATCAGTAGCACTAGTGATACGTGACATTCGCGACAAGTTTAAAGACTTATGAATGAATCGTTCTTGAGACTAACTTATTATCACGATTAAGGCAAGTGTACCTCTCGAACAGTAGTATAGTTCAGGAAGACCAGATTGTCGAACCCAAGGGAACCATGAGTACTAGTATTTACTTCCATTTTATTATCTAGCCTAAAAATTAAGAGGTTTGGTTATCTAAACTAATTACTAAACTAAGAATGCACAGAAAGAAAATTTGGGAAAATACTTTTGGGAAAATTCGATTGATAATACTTTTGGGAAAATTCGATTGATTAAGAGAATACCTAAGGAAAAAATCCACCTAGACTTCACTTGTTATTTGACTTTGAATCAGACGATTTATTCATTTGACTTGATCTGTAGAAATCCCTAAGTTGTATTATTATCTCTCTCGAGACTAATAACGTCTAACCCTAGGTTGAATAATTGAAATCTCTTTCTAATTAACACCCTAGAATTGCATTAACTCGATCTATGGATTCCCTTATTAGGTTTCACCCTAATTCGGCAAAATCTTGTCACCCTATCTCTAGGCACGCAATCAACATCACTTAATCATGACAATTTTACTTTTAGACAGGGTCTATTCCTTCTCTGAATAAGAGCATTAACTTGAATCAATATCTTGGAATATTAAAACAAGAATTAAGAACACATAATTAAGAACAAATCAAATATTTATCATACAATTCAGATAATAATAACAAGATCTGTCTTAGGTTTTATTCCCCTTAGGTATTTAAGGGGTTTAGTTCGTACTTATGAAAGAAAACATCTCAAAAGCATAAAGATAATAAAACATAAGAAAACCCAAGACTCCTGAAGGAACTTGAAGGGAGATCTTCAGTCTTGATGATGAATCTAGCTTTCGAGATGGATCAATCGACTTTCCTTGAGTAATTCCTTGATTCCTACTCTGCGTCCCCCTTCTAAGTGCCTCCTTAGGTGTTTAAACAGGCTTTTGAATGCCTAAGAGCCCTAAAAATTGGCCTTTTTCGAATAGGACTATGCTTTGGCTCGGCAGGGACACGCCCGTATGACACGCTCGTGTGCTATTACTCCAGCCTGTGGTCAAGGCTATTGAATAGGCACGGCCGTGTAGTCTACCCGTGTAAGTCGTGCTTCGATCCTGCCAAATGGACACGGCCATGTGACACGCTCGTGTGAGGAAGTCCAGGCCGTGTTGATTTCCCACGTGGGTCCATTTTCTCCATTTTCAGCCCGTTTCTCGCTCTTTTTACTCTCCTATGCTCACCTAAGTATAAAACATGAAATTAAAGGATTAGGAGCATCGAATTCACCAAATCTAAGGAGAAATCATCCATAAATGTGCTAAGCATGGGATAAAAATATGTATAAATTACGGTTTATCAAATACCCCCACACTTAAGCGTTTGCTTGTCCTCAAGCAAAATCCTCAACTCACAATCAAAATAAATTCTTCTCAATTGATAATCCCTATCAATAATATCTCAAAATAATCCATAAGTATTCATACATTGAAAATTCAACTAAAAGTACATCAAAGTTTCAAACATTCCAAGTTGAGCATTTTATCACGAAAACATAGGTGTCTCCTTTCGTCTAAGTGATTACCTTTTATCAAAGTATCGCAGAGTTTAACATCCTCACTAAAGATCCACTTAAATCAATCAAGGTGTTTAAGGACATCAATTAAAGCACTCATTAGTCAATATGAAAAGTTATTACCATAGACTTGCTTGAAAATCAAATCTCCACCACTATATATTGACCTGATACATCAATTAAAAAGGTCTTTTAGAGGGTTGTAACGTGGCTTTGGTTAGGGGGTGTGGTTACAAGCTGAAAGAAAAAGTTAGAATCAAGATTGAATTGAAAAATTACCTAGTTAGAAAACTGACTGGTCATCAGTTGAATATAAGTGAGCTTCTTCTCAGAATATGGAATTAACACTCAAGCTTAAAAACGATGAATTACTACTAATATGTATTGAAGTACACATTTTTTTTAAGAACAAGTCAAATACATAAAAGAGAAAAACATAGCTAAGCAATTAGTTCAAATCAAATCTCGACAAAAATAGGGATCAAATTAGGGGATTTCAACAATAATAGGTTATGGGTTAATATTGAAGGTAAATCAATTAATCGCTTGTTAGGCTCAAAGGGGTTCACTAAGGGTTAATTATGAAGGTAAGATTTTGTGAGTGAGTGGGTTATACCTAAGTGCCTTTAACATCTTGACATATCAAATCAAATGGTATGGTCTTAACATGCATAATATAATAGTGTTCTACATTTTCTACCATACAAAGCTTCATACGGAGCCATTTTAATACTAGACTGATAACTGTTATTGTAAGAAAATTCAATCAAAGGTAGATACCTCTCACAATTACCTTCAAACTCTAGTATACAACACCAGAGCATATCTTCCAATACTTGAATTACACGCTTAGATTGACCATCTGTCTGAGGATAAAATGCATGCTAAAATACAACTGAGTACCCAGGGCTTCTTGTAATTTGTCCCAAAAACAAGACGTAAATCGGGGATCTCTATCCGATATAATGGAGATAGGCACTCCATGTAACCTGACTGTCTCAGATATGTACCATTCAGCCAGTTTATCTAGAGAATAATCCATACGTATCAGAATAAAGTGCGCTGACTTTGTCAATAGGTCAACAATCACCTAAATGACATCTTTTTTCCTCGGAGACAATGGTAACTCCGATACAAAATCCATAGTGATTCTTTCCCATTTCTATTTTGGTATAGTGATTGACTGAAGTAACCCCGAAGGTACCTAATGTTCAACTTTAACTTGCTGACATATCAAACACCTTGATACAAACTCAGAGATATCGCGTTTCATACCTGACCACCAGTACATCTTTTTCAGATCATTATACATTTTATTACTCCCAGAATGTATAGACATAGTACTACTATGGGCCTCGTGTAAAATCTTCTGTATGAGCTTTAAATTATAAGGTATATTGTAACACCCCTAACCCGTATCCAACACTAGAATAGGTTTACAGAGCATTACTAAAAATTTCAGAACATTTTCAAATAATTCATGATATTTACTGTTCATAGCAAAACTTTCCACTTGAGTCATAGTCACTAAATTATTTACATTTGGAGCTACGAAACGCCAAATTAAGATCCACTAATTTTCCATGAAATTAGACTCATATATCTTATTACCATAAAATTTTTAGAATTTATGGATTAGCCAATAAGTATATTTTATTCTTCAAAGTTACCCTTGTTCTGCTGTTTGACAGCTTCGACTTTTCTTTACTAAAAATCAATTATCTTCTCTTACGGAATTCAGATGATGTTTCCGTTTGTTTATTTTGAAAATAGACTCATTAAGGATTTTAAGAATATAAATTATAACCCATAATTATTTTTTAAAAATTTTTAATGATTTTTTCAAATCAAAAAAGGGGATTTTGAAATCATTTTAACTCTATCTCAAATAAAATTCAAATATCTCATAAAGTAAGATTCTTTTGCTTACACCGTTTCTTCTATGTAAAACTAGACTAAATAAGATTTAATTTCATATTTTATTCAACCTCTAAGTCAATTTCTATAATTTTTGGTGATTTTTCAAATTTGAACTACTGCTACTGTCCAAAACTGTTTTAGTGAAAAATGTTGATAATTAAGTTTATAACATCTTCACTTCTTTTCTAAGTTCCGTCTCATCATAAACACATTTCAAATATCTCAATATCACTTTTAGTACTATAGAAATAGCTCGGTTGGAAAGCATCTCTG
The DNA here is from genome assembly GCF_007990345.1 of Gossypium hirsutum. NCBI lineage: Eukaryota > Viridiplantae > Streptophyta > Magnoliopsida > Malvales > Malvaceae > Gossypium > Gossypium hirsutum. The sequence goes on from NC_053433.1 coordinate 18,854,529, forward strand.
TCTATAAGCAAAAAAAAAAGATTAGATCGGATCGTACACATCACACTATCACAAATTTATATGGCATGTATTTCTATACACTTTACACATCTCAATTGTTCAAAGAATCGGCTAAACCGAAGCTCTGATACCAATAAATGTAAAATTATTAATTTATTAGTATTCATTTTAATTTTACTCTACTTTACAGTTTATACCCTTTAATTCACGAAATTACACTTTTTGCCTAAATTTTAAAATTTTTACAATTTAGTCTCTGCTCATTTAACCCATCAATTAAGCTAATTTTTCTTAATAAACACTTTATTTATTAATTCTTTGCTACTACACAACCTTTGAAAACCATAATTTCAGTACCAAACCTTAATTCACAACTTTTTCACAATTAGGTCCTAAAATCAATTTCTATCAAAATCACTTAATAAAATCATCATATAATAAAATAAGAACTTCAATTCCATAATAATTCACCATAATCATACAACACTTGTTCATGGTATCTTTTAAAGTCACCCATAAAATCAAAAACTAATGAATTAGATAGTTGGACCTAATTGTAAAAGTCACAAAAACATAAAAATTACTAAGAAAAAGTAAAAATTGAACTCACATATGTCAAAATATGAAAAACCAGCAACTTCTAGACCTCCCATGGCGTTTTTGTTGAAGAAAAATGATGATATCTCTAGATTTTTCAATTTTGTCTTTATTTTATATGTTTAATTTGCAAAATTTCCAATTTTGCCCTTGTTTCTCCTTGTCTTTTTGCTGATTTTCTTGCCCAAACCGTCCAGACCATATAATTTGGGCCTAATTTCCTTTTAAATCCCTCCTTATTAGTCACTTAAGCTATTTAATTACTTTACCAAATTTTGCACTATTTTCAATTTAGTCCTTTTTAATTAATTAACTAGCCAAACTTTAAAATTTTCTAACGAAAATTTAATGCTAACTTAATAACACTCCATAAATATTTATAAAAATATTTATGGCTTGGTTTATGAATCCGAGGTCTCAATACCTCGTTTTTAACCTGATTTTATGTAATTAATTCTTTTAAATCACAAAATTCACTAATTAAAAAAATACTTCTATAATCACACTTGACTCATAGGTATTAATTTATTAAATTTTCAACTCACTTGTCAGATTTAGTGCTCTCCAACTCGCTGTTTTCGAAACCACTTAAAATTGGGCTGTTACATATACATACCCTACCTCTGAATAACAAATAACTATTAATCTCAACTTGAAATTCAGAATTAGTACCTGACTCACATTGTACCCGTTTAACCTGTAACTTTTCGTCATTCTTCTGAGCTTCACATATTTGTTGTAGAAATGTCGGTTTAGCTCTCAATTCAGCTATGATTGAACCATCATCAGTCAGTGACAATCGGGTATTCATAGCTCGTAAAGCATATAGAGATTTTTGACTCAAAGCATCAGCTACAACATTAGCCTTACCCGGATGGTAATCAATAATCAAATCATAGTCCTTTATCAGTTCAAGCCCCCTGCGCTGTCTCAAATTCAAATCTTTCTACGTCATAAGATATTTCAGACTTTTATGATCAGTATAAATATGACATTTCTCACTATACAAGTAATGCCGCCATATCTTCAGTGCAAATACAATGGCAGTTAATTCAATATCATGTACTGGGTAATTTCTTTCATGTGGTTTAAGTTATCTTGAAGCATAGGTTATTACTTTACCTTCTTACATCAAGACACAACCTAAACCATTTAATGAGGCATCACTGTAAATAACAAATTTCTTACTCGGTTCAAGCTGCACTAATACATGTGCTTTGTTAGTAGATCTTTCAATCGGTTGAAACTCTACTAACATTCATCAGTCCACTGAACTTTACATCTTTTTGCAATAATTGAGTCATAGGAGAAGCTATCATAGAGAACCCCTGTACAGATCTCCGATAATAACCAACTAAACTCAAGAAACTTCTAACTTCAGATACATTCTTCGATGGACTCCAATTGACAATAGCTGAGATTTTACTTGGATCTACCCTGATGCCTTCAGTGGATACAATATGTCTGAGAAAACTTACTTCTTGAAGCCAAAATTTACATTTACTGAATTTAGCATATAATTGCTTCTCTCGCAGAATTTGTAACACAATTCTCAAATGTTCTGCATGTTCTTCTTCATCCAGAGAATAAACCAAAATATCATCAATGAATACTACCACAAATCTGTCTAAGTACAGTCTGAATATCCGGTTCATCAAATCCATAAATACTGCAGGTGCATTAGTTAGCCCAAACGACATAACCAGAAACTCATATCCCCATACCTGGTTCTGAAGGTTATCTTTGGCACATCTGACTCCTTTATCCATAGCTGATAATAACCTGATTGGAGATCAATCTTTGAAAACACTGTAGCACCTTTCAACTGATCAAATAAGTCATCAATCCGGGGTAACGGGTACTTATTCTTGATGGTTACTTTATTAAGTTACCGGTAGTCGATACACAGTCTCAAAGACCCGTCTTTCTTTTTCACAAACAAAACTGGAGCATCTCAAGGTGAATGACTCAGTCGAACAAAACCCCTATCAACAAGTTCCTGTAACTGTGTCTTTAAGTCCTTTAATTCTGTAGGAGTTATCTGGTACAGAGCTATGGAAATCAGAGAAGTTCCCGGAATCAAATCTACAGAAAATTCCACTTCTCCTTTTGGTGGCAACCCTGGTAATTCCTTTGGAAACACATCAGAAAATTCACATACCATTGGCACTGCCTGAATCTTCGACTCAGATGCCTTGGTCTCTAGTACATAATCCAAGTAAGCATCATACCTTTTTTTGACATACCTCTGTGCTGCCATCATTGAAATCACAACAGATAACCCCTTTGTTTGATTAGATTTAACCTGGAGTAACTCAACATTCTGACATTTTTGTGCAATGTATTCTATCTACAATTTACTATTGCATCATGCTGGGTTAGCCAATCTATGCACAATATCAAGTCAAATTCATCAAATGGCAGTAACATCAAATCAGTCAGGAAATAATAACCTATTACCATCAGTAGACAATTTTTACTAATTTTATTCACCAAAACAGATTGGCCTAGGGGGTTCAAGACTTTAAACACAAATTCATTAGGTTCAATAGATAAATCTTTAACACATGCAAGCTTTATACATATATATGAATGCGTAGAACCAGGATCAATTAATGAAGTAATATCAGTGTCAAGTAAAGAAAATGTACTAGTAATAATATTGAGTGCTAAGGCATCTTCTGTGGCACGAATGGCATATGTCCTAGCAGGTGCTCGTGCCTCAGGCCTGCCTGCAGTATCTTTTGTAGCTCCTCGGCTACCACTGACATTACCAGATGGTCAAGGCGGTCTACCCCTCGAAACTAGATTAATCGGCTTCGATGTCAGTTCAGCTTCTTTTTCACCATTTTCTAGATAATCTCTGAGGAAATGATCAAATGAACCGCATCGGTAACAAGCCCCACTTTTTAGCTGGCACTCTCTAAAATTAGCTTTATTACAGTACTGGTATCTCGGCTTAGGGGTACCAACACTGCCAACACTGGTCACTGATGGAGTGGAAGGTCTTGGATTAGTGCGTTGAGAACCTTGCTCTCTACCCGAATATCCAGTGGCTGAGGTAGAACGATCCTAGTATTTCTTTAATTTCTTTGAAGTAGAAAACTAAGATTTTCCCATTAGTCTTTTACTAAAAATTCGAGCTTCCTTCTCAGCCTGTTTCTTCTCTTTGCTCAATTCGTCTACTTTATAAGCTCTCTCTGCCAATATAGCAAACTCTCGAATTTCAAGAATTTCGATCAGTAGCTTAATATCTTCATTCAACCCTTCTTCGAATCGTTTGCACATTTTGGTTTCTGACTGTACCCATTCCTGAGCATATTTACTCAATCGAACAAATTCTCTTTCATACTCAGATACTGATCTGTAACCCTGTTTTATCTCAAGAAATTCTTTTCTCTTCTAATCGAGGAACCTCTAGTTGATATATTTCTTTCTGAACTCGGTCTAAAAGAATTCCCATGTAATTTCTTCTTTTGGAACAACTGAAGCTTTAGTATTCCACCAATGGTAAGTTGTGTCTTTTAGTAGTGAGACAAAACATTTCAGACATTCTTCTGGTGTGCAAGATAATTCCTCCAAAACTGAGTGGTATTCTCTAACTAGAATTTATCCCGTTCGGGATCATCATCAAATGCTGCTCGAAATTCTTCGGCCCCATAGTTTTGAATTTTATCTACCGAAGCTTTCCCTTTTCTAACAGATTCAGTACCTGCACCTTGTGGGGTCTCGGGAACCGATGGAGGAGCAAGAGGGGAAGCTTGAGCTTGTTGCATTACAGGGTTAGTTCTTAAGTATTGACTAAACCATTCATTCATCATTTGAAAGAAGGCTCGTTTTGCCTCCTCACCTTGGCCCTCAAATATGGGCCTTGTACTACTAGTAACTTCGGCTTCCCTCTGTGCCCGTTCTGGAGTCGGAGCATGACTCCTGGCTTCCTCAGATTGAACTCGGTAGGCAGACATTTACTATAAGAAGACACATTTAAATGATCAGGAGATATCACACTATTAATAATAATTTAAATGACATGAATAGCTAATCCCGTATTTACTACGTCAGTCCTAGAACTAGCTAAATCGTAGCTTTGATACCAACAAATGCAACACCCCTTACCCGTATTCGTTGCCGGAATAAGGTACAAGGCATTACCGGAGTTTACGAATTAATTTTTTTAACTCAATATAACCCTTTTATAGATATCTAACCTTCCCTATAATTTTAAACTGAGACCAATCCACATCAACCAATCCAATTAAACATATTTTCAAGATAAATTCATGCATGTTTATAAGATAACCTCACCACATACCAAAACCAAGATTTGTTAGCCATACCAATGGCTGGCCTTACAATCATTTCACATTAACATTTACTTTATTAGCTTATACATGCCATTGATTTCCAAAATAAAGTTTCTTTATCTACCAAAATCTTGAGGTTGATAGTGTGATGTGTCTCCGACCGAATTCGACCTCCGAGCTCTTAACACTATAAAACAGGGGAAAATGAAACAGGGTAAGCACTTTGTGCTTAGTAAGCTCATGTAACAAGAATTATACTTACCTAATATTTTTAATACAATGCAATAAACATTCAAATATCCATTCAATGCATTATTACCCTAACATGCACAAACTAAACATTCAAGTTAGTCCAATAATTTCCATGTATCAATAATATATACCACGATTGATGAGCTCATCAATACCATGATTTCCATTCCCTCGTTATTTTTCCATATTTATCCCATTGAATTTCTCATAACTTTGATGGATTTTTAGAGGTACACGTTTAGTGTACAATTCAGGGTCCATCAATTCATATTCATGTGCGCACATTTCCATTTCAAAGAGCACACTCCCGCGAACATCATCCTTACAGCGAGATTACCAATCCAGGCTAAATCCCCTGTAATGTAAACTCATAGAGTATTGTTGGGATTACCAGTCTAGGCTAAATCCCCTGCAACGACAATTACTCTAATGAGCTTGGATCTGAATTACCAGTCCAGGCTAAATTTAGACCCTAATTCTCTAACAGCCTAAATTTCAATGGTGTTGAAAATAGTGATTCAAGATCACTAAATCTGATACACAGGTTTTAAAATTTAATAAATAATACGTATGAGTCAAGTGTGATGAAAAGGGAATTTTTGGATTAGTGGATTTTGTGATTTAAAAAGAAATTAATAAGTAAATTGGGTCTAAACCAAGGTATCAAGACCTCAAGTTCATAAAATGAGCCATAAATATTTTTAAAAATATTTATGGAGTGCCATTGAGTTGGTATTAAAATTTTGTTATAAAATTTTAACATTTGGATAGTCAATTGGTTAAAAGGGACTAAATTGAAAAAAAATGCAAAACTAGTTAAATAGTGATTGAAAAGCTTAGGTGACTATTAAGGAGGGTTTTAGAAGAAAATTAGACCCAAAATTTTTTTGGGTTGGACTGCAAGGGGCATGAAATTAGCAGGAAAATTGATGAATTAAGGGCAAAATTGGAATATTGCAAAATTTACTTAATAAAGCTAGGACTAAAGTGGAATTATCTAGATTTCTCTTTATTTTTCTGCATTCTCATCAGAAAAAACACCATAGAAGGGTTTCCTTAAGCTAGTTTTTCATACTTTTACTACAAGTAAGTTTAATTCTTGATTATTTCTAGAAATTTTTGTGTTTTGTGACTTTTACAACTAGGTCCACTTATTGAATTCATTAGTTTTTGATTCTATGAAAGAAATTAAAAGTTGCTATGAATATGTTCTGGAAGTATATGATGATTTAGCGTGGAATTAGAGCTTTAAATTGTTTATATGCTGATTTTATTGAAAGAATTGAATAGAAAGTGAATGTTTGGGACCTAATTGTAAAAGAGTTTGAAGCTAGGGTTTTATGTGGAAATTCTGAATTTCAATAGTTGTGAAATAACTTATAATGTCTAGGTAAAGTATTAATTGAGAAAAATTAGCTTAATTTAGAGGTTAATTGAGCAAGGATTGAATTGTATGAATTGTGAAGTTTGGGGCGAAATGGAAACCAACATTTTGCATTAAAACAGTTTTGAATAGTAGCATTAGTCTAAATTTGAAAAATCACCAAAAATTTTAGAAATTGAATTAGAGAATGAATAAAATATGAAATTAAATCTTATTTAGTCTAGTTTCTTATAGAAAAAACAGTGAAAGCAATGGAATAGTAAATTATGAGATATAATAAATTATGTGAGACAAGGTTAGAATGATTTCGGATTCCCCTATTCTAAATTTGGAAAATCATAAAAAATTGGAGAAAAATATTTAGGGCCTTAAATTTATATTTTTAAAATCTTTAATGAGTCCATTTTCAAGAGAAACAAATGAGAACATCATCTGAGTCCCGTACAAGGAGATAATTAATTTTTAGTGAAGGGTCGAAACTGTCAGACAGCAGAATAGGGGTGACTTTAAAGAATAAACTGTACTTATTGGCTAAACCAAAAATTCTAAAAATTTTATGGTAAGAAGATATTTGAGTCTAGTTTTAGGAAAAATTATCGTATCCTAATTTGGAGTTCTGTGTCTCAAGATAAAAATAATTTAGTGACTATGATATAGATGAATAGCATTGAATTTGCATAAGTAAATAGTGAAATTACAAATAATGTTACTTATAAGCAAGTTATAAACATTAAGGATGTGAAATAGAGTGAAGGTGAAGTCAATACTGATAAGTGAATGATTTTACAATGATAGATCGAGAACCCGAAGCAAGTCGAGGAAAAGAAAAAGTAGCTGATTAGACCCTAAACTTTCACAAATTTTGCAAATCGACCCGGGTAAGTTCATATGCTTGAACTTTCATAATTATTTGCTAAATGAAGAATGGTTAAATGTATTATTTTATATATATTTGTTATTGAATCATGAATATTGTAATAATATGAAAATCGAAGCAAAGTTGAAATTTAGTAGAACGTAAGATTGAGTACTGTTGTTCAGTGAATAATGACGGATTGACGGATGAAACCATGATTATATCATGGAAAAGTGCAACTGTTCAAGTGTAAGACCATAGCTAAGCTATGGCAATGTGACAAAGTGCTCAAGTGAAAAATTTGAAAGTGCAAGTCCATAGTTGAACTATGGTAAAGTGATAAAGTGTGCCGAACATGGAAAAATGATAAAGTGTGCCAAATATGACAAAGTGAAATGTGACAACGAGTGAACAACGTACTTAAATCCATAAGACGTTCTCTAATTTGACAAGTGTTGGTAAGTGATAGTTGAAGCTAAATGCTGGAATATGATTGGATATTTGATGTTTGAAATTGAGCTCAATGAAATAAATTCATCATGTGAAATTGTGGTTGACAGGTGAACTTAGTAATTGTGTATATTGTATAAGTGTATGAATGTTTGGTAAGTGATAAACTGTAATGTATACATATTTTGATCCCATGCTTAGTGTATTTACGGATGATTTCTCCTTAGATTTGGTGAATTTGATGCTTCTAATCCTTTAATTTCATGTTTTATACTTAGGTGAGCATAGAAGAGTAAAAATAGCAAGAAACGGGCCGAAAACGGAGAAAATAGACCCACGTGGGAAATCAACACGGCCTGGACTTCCTCACACGAGCGTTTCCATTTGGTAGGATCGAAGCACGACTTACAGGGGTAGACTACACGCCCATGCCTGCTCAACAGCCTCGACCACGGGCTGGAGGAATCGCACACGGGTGTGTCCTTGCTAAGCCCAAGTATAGTCCTACTCGGAAAAGGCCAATTTTTAGGGTTCTTAGGCATTCAAAAGCCTATTTAAACACCTGAGGAGGCAATTAGAAGGGGGACGCAGAGTAGGAAGCAAGGAATTACTCAAGGAAAGCTGATTGATCCATCTCAGAAGCCGGATTCATCATCAAGACTGAAGATCTTCCTTCAAGTTCCTTCAGGAGTTTTGGGTTTTCTTATGTTTTGTCACGTTTATACTTTTGAGATGTTTTCTTTCATAAGTATGAACTAAACCCCCTAAATACCTAAGGGGAATGAAACCTAAGATAGGTCTTGTTATTATTTTCTGAATTGTATGATAAATATTTGACTTGTTCTTAATTATGTGTTCTTAATTCTTGTTTTAATATTCCAGGATATTGATTCAAGTTAATGATCTTATTCAGAGAAGGAGTAGACCCTGTCTAAGATTAAAATTGTCATAATTAAGCGGAGTTGATTGAGCGCCTAGAGATAGGGTGACAAGATTTTGTCAGATTAGGGTGAAACCTAATAAGGGAATCCATAGATCGAGTTAATGCAATTCTAGGGTGTTAATCAGAAGAGATTTCAATTATTCAACCTAGGGTTAGACGTTATTAGTCTTAAGAGAGATAATAATATAACTTAAGGATTTCTACGGATCAAGTCAAATGAATAAATTGTTTGATTCAGAGTCAAATAACAAGTGAAGTCTAGGTGGATTTTTTTCTTAGGTATTGTCTTAATCAATTGAATTTTCCCAAAAGTATTTTCCCAAATTTTTTTCTGTGCATTCTTAGTTTAGTAATTAGTTTAGATAACCAAACCTATTAATTTTTAGGCTTGATAATAAAAAGGAAGTAAATACTAGTACTCGTGGTTCCTTTGGGTTCGCAATTCGGTCTTGCTGAACTCTACTACTGTTCGATAGGTACACTTGCCTTAATCATGATAATAAGTTAGTCTCAAGAACGATTCATTCATAAATCTTTAAAACCTGTCGTGAATATCACGTATCAAATTTTTGGCGCTGTTGCCAGGGAACTAAGATATTAAGAACACTCGATTTTTATTACTTTAGCCATTTTACTTTTATTGCAATTCAAATTTTTATTTTAATTTTCTTTTCTCATTCTTCATTTTTTCTCTTCTGACAGTTATTTTTTCAGTTTATGACAAGAAGAAACCCGTCAGGACCACTACTTTTTTATGGTGAGTTGACTGCATAGTTTGCAGAAACCGAAAAGAAATAAGGCGAAGCTTATGATACACAGTGGAAGAGCAAGAGGACGATACTTCAACCACAACCGAGGAGATGGCTGAAAACAAAGAAAATCCGCTACCTCCTGCGATTGCTGCTAATCAGAATCCTGCTCCGCGTACTATGTATGATTATGCTAAACCTTCTTTAATAGGAACCAAATCGAGCATAGTTAGGCCTTCTATTACTGCAAATACTTTTGCACTGAAACCTAACACAATTTAAATGGTCCAACAGTTTGTTCAGTTTGATGGTCTACAGGACGAGGATCCCAACGCTCACTTGGCAAATTTCTTAGAGTTTTGCGACACTTTTAAAATCAATGGCATTTCTGGTGACGCCATTTGCCTTCGGTTATTCCCTTTTTCATTGAGGAATAAGGCTAAATAATGGTTGAACTCGTTACCACGAGAGTCAATCATTATTTGGGAACAAATGACCGAAAAGTTTTTACTAAAATATTTTTTGCCGGCTAAAACAGCCAAATTATATAATGATATCTCCTCTTTTTTGCAGATGGATTTAGAAACACTCTACGATGCATGGGAGAGATGCAATGACCTTTTGTGAAGATGCCCTCACTATGGGTTACCACTCTGGCTACAGGTTCAAACGTTTCATAATGGCCTAAATCCTTCGACTCTACAGATGATTGACGCAGCCGCTGGTGGAACTATCAATAATAAGACACCTGAGGATGCTTATGAATTTATAGAAGAGATGTCGCTGAATAATTATCAATGGTAAGTCATGAGGATAAAACCAACAAAAACAGCCAGTGTTTTTAATGTCGATTCGGTCACCATGCTCTCTAATCAGGTAGAACTTTTGAACAGAAAAATTTATGATTTCCTTGGTTCTTCACAGGTTCACCCAGTAATGCAGTGCGAAGCAAGTGGATGTGGATCAAGCAATTCAGAATACCTACCCTATGGCCACAACATGGAGAACGAGCAGTTAAATTATATGGGTAATAATCCTTGATCTCAAAATAATCCTTATAGTAATACTTACAATGCAGGTTGGAGGAACCACCCAAATTTCTCATGGGGAGTCCAAGGCAATCAGAGACCACCACCTCCAGGCTTCCAACAACCACCCTACCAACAAGAGAAAAAGTCAAACCTTAAGGAGATGCTAACAAAATTCATCTTAGTGTCAGAAACTCGTTTTCAGAATACTGAGACAACACTTAAGAATCAACAAGCATCGATCCAAGGTCTCGAAACTCAGATAGGTCAACTCGCTAAATTGATAACTGAACGACCACAAGGTAGCCTGCCAAGTAACACTGAACCCAACCCAAAAGAGCATGTGAAAGAAGTTACACTAAGGAGTGGGAAAGTGTTAGCTGAATCTGAAAAGAAGCCACCACAAAAAGCTGACAGAAAGGAGGTCGAACCCGAAAACAATGACAATCTAATGCCAAAAGAATATAGACCACCAATCCCATACCCAGCAAAGTTGAAGAAAGACCGCATAGATGCACAATTCGGTAAATTTCTTGAACTTTTTAAACAACAGCATATTAACTTACCTTGAAGCTATATCGCAGATGCCTACATATGCAAAATTTTTAAAAGAGCTTCTAACAAACAAAAGGAAGTTTAAAGACTTATCTACAGTGGAACTTAATGAAGAGTGCTCAGCCATACTCCAGAATAAACTGCCAACCAACTGAAAGATCTAGGAAGTTTTACTATTCCCTGCTTAATTGTTAGTTTGAATGTTGATAAAGCACTAGCTGATTTAGGCGCCAGCATTAATTTGATGCCATATAAAATGTTTAAACAACTTGGTCTTGGGGAACCTAAACCCACTAGGATGAGTATTCAAGTAGCTGATAGATCTGTTAAATATCCTAGGGGAATTATAGAGGACGTACTTGTAAAAGTAGATAAATTTATATTCCCTGTTGATTTCGTTGTACTTGACATGGATGAAGATGTTGAGGTTCCTTTAATCTTAGGTCGGCCATTTTTAGCGACTGCTAGGGCTGTAATTGATGTAGGTGATGGTAAATTGGTACTTAGAGTAGGTGACGAAGAGGTTATTTTTAAAATTTATGATGCCATGAGATTTTCTAGAGAACAAGATGACTCATGTTATTTTATCAACTCTATTGATCATGCTACTCAAGATTCTTTTCAAGAATTCATACACAAGGACACGATGGAACTATGTCTCGCCCAAGGAAGGAGGATGGATGATGATTCTGAAATAGGAACCAAACTAAACTCCAATGAAACCTCTCTAAAACTAGCAGAATATGAGGGAATTAAGGTAAAATATGAACTTAAGCAAAAATCCTCTATTGACGAATCTCCCAAACTGGAACTTAAACAATTGCCAACTCACTTGGAATATGTATTCCTTGGAAATAATTCAACATTACCGGTAATTATTTCATCCAACTTGCAACCTAAAGAGAAAGCATAAAAGGGCCATAGCTTGGAAAATATCTGACATTAAAGGGATCAGCCCTTCTTTTTGCACCCACAAAATTTTAACGGAAGATGAATATAAACCATGCATGCAAGCCCAAAGACGACTGAACCCTAACATGAAGGAAGTTGTTAAAGCTAAGGTAATTAAACTCCTAGATGCTGGAATTGTTTATTCTATTTCTGACAGTTCTTGGGTGAGTCCAATGCAGGTAGTTCCTAATAAAGGAGGCATGACTGTTGTGGCCAATGAGAAGAATGAATTAATCTCAACAAGGACAGTCACAGGTTGGAGATTGTGCATTGATTATAAAAAGCTAAATGATGCCACAAGAAAAGACCACTTTCTCCTTCCATTCATTGACCAAATGTTGGAAAGATTGTCAGGACACATGTACTACTGCTTTTTACACGGACTCTTTGGCTATTTCCAAATCCCAATAGCTCCTGAAGATCAAGAAAATACGACATTTACATGTCTATACGGTACGTTTTCTTATCGTAGAATACCTTTTGGATTATGTAATGCTCCTGCTACTTTTCAGCTCTGCATGGTAACTCTTTCATCTTTGCCTCAAAAATTAAAAATGAGTGTTAATAAGATGTGAGGAAACAAACCTTGTGTTAACTGGGAAAAATGTCACTTTATGGTTCAAGAAGGTATTGTGTTAGGACATAAAATTTCTAGTAGAGGGATTGAGGTTGATAAATCTAAAATTGAAACAATTGAAAAACTACCTCCCCCTAATTCGGCTAAGGCTATTAGAAGCTTTTTAGGACATGCTGGGTTTTATAGAAGATTTATTAAAGACTTTTCTAAAATAGCTAAGCCTTTGACTAAATCATAGAAAAAGATGTGCCTTTCAATTTCGATTAGGAGTGTTTAGAAACATTTAATACTTTAAAGGATAAACTGACTAAAGCTCCAATTTTAATTGCACTTGATTGGAATTCACCTTTTAAACTAATGTGCGATGCGAGTGATTTTGTAGTAGGTGCAGTTTTGGGACAGCGAAGAGATAAACATTTTCAACCTATCTATTATGCTAGTAGGACTTTGACAGCCACACAAGAAAACTACACCACCACGGAGAAAGAGCTGCTAGCTGTGGTTTTTGCATTCGATAAATTTAGGCCATATTTAATATTGTCTAAAGTTGTTGTTTATACTGACCATTCAGCACTTCGCCACTTTTTGACTAAAACTGATGCAAAACCTTGACTCATTCGATGGATCTTATTATTACAGGAATTTGACTTGGAGATTAAGGATAAGAAAGGAGCTAAAAATCTTGCGGCTGACCATCTCTCCAGGCCTGAAAACTTAAGTACCAATGAGCCAGATGACAATTAAATAAATGATTCATTCCCTGAAGAATAATTTTTTGCTATATCTGATTCTGAGGTACCTTGGTTTGCAGATATTGTAAAATTTTTAGCCGCTAGCTAACATTATCCCAAAAGGGTTGACACATCAGCAAAAGAAGCGATTCTTCACTGACGTGAAAAACTACTTCTGGGAAGACCCTTTTCTTTTTCGTAAATGTGTAGATCAAATCATTAGGAGATGCGTTACAAGGACAGAAGCATTGAAAATCTTGGAACATTGCCACTCAGGACCGACTGGAGGACATTACGATGGAAATAAAACCGCACATAAAGTCCTCGAATCAGGTTTTTATTAGTCCACTCTATTCAAAGACACCAACATGTATGTTACTTCTTGTGACAAATGTCAAAGGACAAGTAATATATCCAAACGTGATGAAATGCCTCAGACATATATGCTCTCATGTGAAATATTTGACGTTTGGGGTATCGATTTCATGGGTCCATTTCCTAGTTCATTCTGGAATAAATACATCTTAGTAGCTGTTGATTATATGTCCAAATGGGTTGAAGCCCAAGCTTTACCTACTAATGATGCTAGAGTAGTAGTACGATTCCTTAAGAAACTTTTCTCTCGATTTGGTACACCTAGAGCAATTATCAGTGATAAGGGTACTCATTTTTGTAACGCCCAATTTGACAAGACCCTTAAGAAATACGGAGTTCATCACAGAACAACTACCCCTTATCACCCTCAAACTAGTGGCCAAGTTGAAGTAACGAACCGAAAGCTTAAACGTATCCTAGAAAAGACAGTAGAATTAAACAAGAAGGATTGGGAGATGAAAGTAGATGATGCTTTATAGGCTTACAGAACTGCTTTTAAGACTCCCATAGGAACATCACCTTACAGATTCGTTTATGGGAAAAAATGTCACCTACCGTTTGAGTTGGAACACAAGGCATTCTGGGCTATAAAATTTCTAAACCTTGACCCCAAACTTGTAGGTAAAAATAGGTTGATGCAGTTGAACGAGTTAGATGAGTGGTGAGCCAATGCATATGAAAATTTGCGCCTATATAAGGAAGAGACAAAGTGCCGCCATGTCGCCCGTTTGAAGCAACGAAGGAAATTTAAAGTTGGAGATCTTGTCCTGTTATATAACTCGGGGCTCAAATTGTTTCCTGAAAAGCTTAAATTATGATGGTCAGGTCCTTTCGTAGTTCAAACTATGTTTCCATATGGCACAGTAGAGGAAAGTCCATCACAAGGCACCTTTAAGGTAATTGGACATCGTCTCAAAATGTATAACGGTGAGAGTTTCAAAGATGATAAAGAGGAGCTATGGTTCCACGAAGTTACCTAAATATACCCACAAGGTAGAGTCGAGCTTAGACTATAAACAAGCGCTTATCGGGAGGCACCCTGAGCACTAACGGTGTTAACTTCCTTAAATTTTAGTCTTTAACATTTAATTCACTAATTGAGTCATTGAACACAGGATTTCCAAAACCACACGGTCAGGCACACGGGAGTTCCATAGGCCGTGCACATGCCACGGGATACACCACAGCCGGGCAATACAGTCGTGTGAAAACAGAGCAAAAATGTTTCCCCAACATAGGATCCGATAAAGTTGCCACGACTGTGCGACGTGGCCGTGGGCAATCCTGCCAAAGTAACACGGGTGAGCAACATGATCGTGCGCACCGATCGTGGTCGAGCCTGTCAAAATAACACAGGTGTGCGCCTGCATACATGGGTGTGAGAGAAGTGAACGTTGATCGACACAGCCATGCAACATGGCCGTGTACACCAATGCGCCCAATTTCAAAAACCACGAAACGCATAGGCTGAAATGAGAGTATACAGGCGTGCCCCACGGCCCTGTACCCCAATTTCTCTATAAACACCTATTATTTATGCTTCATTATATTTTTGGCTATTCCATTACGAGTAATTATGCTTCATTATATTTCTTAAAGAGTTCTTGATTTTATCACTGTAATATCCTGAATTAGGGCTTAATCGGAATAGTGGTTTCGTGACCACAAATCTGAGATAGAAATAATTATTTTATAATTATTTTGATGATTATGATATGATTTCATGATTGTGTGAAAATTTCGTGATGAAATTCTATGCCTAAAATGCTTAAATTGAAAGTAGGGACAAAATCGAATAAGTTGCAAAACTTGCATTCTATAAGTTTTTAGTATGAAATTGTTTTGGAATATTAATGAGGAGGTCTTAAATAGCAATTTGACCAATTTTAAGTTCATGGACAAAATTAGGACATGGAATGAATTTTTGGAAAGTTTAGTAGTAAGGGTATTTTGGTCATTTAGTTATTAAAATGAATTAAAAACAAAATTAAAAGCCAATTTTTGTCCATCTTCTTCATTAGGCCGAAATTTCAAGGGTTCTCCATAGCTAGGGTTTGTTTCAAGCTTCCAAGCTCCATAGTAAGTGATTCCAAGCCCCGTTTTTAATGTTCTTTACGTTTTTGGAATCCCAGAAGCTCGATTAAGTTTATGTTAGCAATAATTCAACCTAGGGTTTATATTTGGAAAAATACCCATAGGTGAAATTTGTGTATTTTGATGTTTTATGATAGAATATGATGTTTTAAATTATGTTAGACAACTTGTGCTACTCGGTTTTTAGTGAAAACGAGTAAAAGGGCTTAATCGGCAAAAATACCTAATAGTCACAAGTATATGTTAGAGAGAGAATTTGATGTTGCCATAGAAGGGAAAAGTGATCAGCATGTTATAAAACATAAGAATAAGGAATAAAGTTTAATTCTCGAGCCTAGGGGCAAAAGTGTAATTTTTTAAAGTTCGTATTAAATGCTGTTTTGATAAATGTATGTATTAAATAAGATTAATTTGGTATTATAGATCAATTCAAGTCGTGATCGAGGAAAAGAAAAGATTGTGGACTAAATTGCAAAATCTTTATATTTTGGTACCAAGGTAAGTTCATGTGTAAATAATGTAGCATAATTATTATTTTTAAGTTATTGATGTTAATTATATATGATACGTTGATTTTTAATTGTGAAATATTATGCTTTGTGTTTAATGTTGAGTAATATGCAAATCATGTTTACTACTTGATAAATATGAATTGCTACCGAGTATCGGTTCCGATATTCCATGGAAGACGGCAAATGTGAGATCGAGAGAAAAAGCCCGTTTGAACCTTAGGAATAGATTAGGATACAAGTGACATGTCACTAGGATGGTTGAGCATCCGAACTCGTTGAGTTGAGTCCGAGTTCACTTATGGATGCAAATGTCCGAACTCGTTGAGTTGAGTCCGAGTTCGTGAGATGTAACTAGGCATCCGAACTCGTTGAGTTGAGTCCGAGTTCACTTATGGATGCGAACGCCCGAGCTCGTTGAGTTGAGTCCAAGTTCACTTGTGGGCGGGTTACATGGTAGCTTGATTACATATGAGGCACTTATGTGCAAATTATCCGTGTATCCGAGTTGTATTCCGATGTGTTCAACGGGTGAAATTTCTAGTGAAATGGAAGAACACTTAAGATGCAAGTGACGTTTTGGTAAGTGTTGTGAAATGGACACTTTGGACAGGTATGTTCTTAACCGTCGGGTTGAAAATAGATACAACAACGATAAGGTGGTAAGATGATGAATGATGTTTAGAAATGTGATATATGTTTTGGTGATACCATGCTAAAGTTGTTTGGTATATTTGTATTGTTATGTTACTTGTTATTTACATATGAACTTACTAAGCATTTATGCTTACTCCCTCCTCTTTATTTACTGTAGTTTTGAACAAGCCAGCTCGGGAATCGGGACAGGTCGAAGGTTCGATCACACTATCCAAAGGACTTTCATCTGGGTAAATGGCTTGTAAAACTTAAGTATGGCATGTATAGCAATATACCTATTTTGTGTAAATAATTTTATGCTATGGCCATGTTTGGTTGAGAAAATGTTTGATATTGATAAGTCATGGTGATGGCTAATTTAGATCATGTTTGATATCATGGAAGTTTAACAGGTTATCTAGTTCATAAAAATTCATGGAAAGATGAAACTTGCCTTAAAACAGAATATTGCTGCAGCAATGACATGAATTTGAAAAATCACTAAAAATAGTATAAATAGAACTAAATGATGAGTAAGTTATGAAATTTAAGCTTAATGAGTCTATTTTCATATGGATTGAACAAAACAGGAATATAAATTATATTTTATGAGATATTTAAACTAATTAGCCCAATAAAAAATTATAGAAAAAAATTAGTAAATATATATATGAGTCTAGATTCAGGGAAAATTTATGGATATTGATTTCGAGTTTCGTAACTCAAGATATGATTTTTCTTGTAACTGTGACGCGAGTAGCTAGAAAGCTGTGAATGTAGAAACAAATGATTTGAAGTTCTTAAATTGATAAATTATGTTCGGTAACCCCTCAAGCTCGACTCCGGTGATGGTCTCGGGCGTGGGGGCGTTACAATCACAGTCATAAAGAGCTCCAAAGCTCATCATCAAATAGGAACTAAAAATCCAAGGCCAAAGGACTTATAGATTAATAAATCACTACCACCACTGGAGTATCCTCCTCCACCCTCATCATTGCTTTGGCCGATTATTCTCCATAACTCCAATTCAAGGAGTTCATTCATCATTCAGGAAGTTTCACTTCTCTCCCTATCTTATGATTATATGTCTATCTTTTTCAATATATCATCTTTGTACATTGAGGGCAATGTACATCTTAAGTGTGGGGGGTTGATAAACCGTAATTTATACATATTTTTACCCCCTGCTTAACACATTTTATGGATGATTTTTCCTTAGAATTGGTGAATTCGATGCTCCTAATGCCTTAATTTCATGTTTTATACTTAGGTAAGCATAAGAGAGTGAAAGGAACGAGAAACGGGCCAAAAATAGAGAAAATGGGCCAACGTACGAAATTAACACGGCCTGGACTTCCTCACACGAGCAGACCACACAGCCGTGTCAATTTGGAAGAATCGAAGCACGACTCACACGTTTAGAACACACGCCCTTGCCATTCTAACAGGCTTAAGCACAGCCTGAAATAATCGCACACGGGCGTGTCACACGGGCATGTCCCTGCCGAGCCCAAGTTGAGTCCAATTCGAGAAAGGCTAAGTTTGAGGGTTCTTATGCATTCCAAAGCCTATAAATAAGCCCTAGAGGAGGAGAAAAAGGGGAGGCACAGGGAGGAAGGAAGGAATTACTCGAAGAAAGCCGATTGATCCATCTCAGAAGCCGGATTCACCATCAGGACTAAAGATCTCCCCTCAATTTTCCTTCAGGAGTTTTAGGTTTTCTTTATGTTTTGTATTCATTATTCTTCTGAGATGTTTTCCTTTTTAGTTATGAACTAAATCCCCTAAATACCTAAGGGGAATGAAACCTAAGACGAATCTTGTTATTATTTTCTGAATTGTATGATAAATATTTGACTTGTTCTTAATTATGCGTCCTTAATTCTTGTTTTGGTATTCCAGGATATTGATTCAAGTTAAGCTCTTATTCAGAGGAGGAATAGACCCTGTCTAAGAGTACAATTGTCATAATTAAGCGGAGTTGATTGCGCGCCTAGAGATAGGGTGACAAGATTTTGTCAGATTAGGGTGAAACCTAATAAGGGGATCGATAGATAGAGTTAATGCAACCCTAGGAAGTTAATTAGAAAGAGATTTCAATTATTCAACCTAGGGTTAGACATTGTTAGTCTCGAGTGAGATAATAATATAACTTAGGGATTTCTACAGATCAAGTCAAATGAATAACTCGTCCGATTCGGAGTCAGAATAACAAGTGAAGTCTAGGTGGATTTTTCCTTAGGTATTGTCTTAATTCAATCATTTTCCGAAAGTAATTCCCCAATTCTATTTCCTGTGAATTCTTAGTTTAGTTAATTAGTTAGTTAAAACAAACCCCATTATTCTTAGGCTAGATAATAAAAAGACAGTCATTACTAGTACTTTTAGTTCCTTTGGGTTCGACAACCCGGTCTTGCTAAAACTATACTACTGTTCGATAGGTACACTTGCCTACATCGTGATAATAGTTAGTTTCAAGAATGATTAATTATAAATTTATAAAACTTATCACACAAAAGTCACGTATCAGGGGTCTATTATATCATCATTATAAATCCCTGAATTTTGTCTTATTCCTACGTGAATCACTCATATCACTATTAGAATGAATTTTAATTAATTTATGATTTTTATTGATATGTCTTGAATTAAAACATAGGTATTTATGCATTGATTGTTTAAACTTTAAGACTTTAGGGAATCAAGTATGATAAGTTGATTTTTGAAGAATTAAAAACTTTTAGGTTGTTTTCCTAAGTTTAGGTATTATCGTGAGTTGAAATTCACAAGTTTAAACATCAAAAAGCCATAATTTTTGTGAAATCTTGAGCCTTTAGAGCATATTTTATTCCTTTCACGCTCACTTTTATTATGAGTGCGTCAGTATTGATTTGTTATTCTAGAACTTGCTTGATTATGCATGTTAAGACCACACCATTTGATTTGATATGTCAAGATGATAAAGGCACTTAGGTTTAACCCACTCACTCCACAAAAGCCTACCTTCATAATTAACCCTTAGTGAATCCCTTTGAGCCTAACAAGCCATTAATTGATTTACCCTCAATATTAACCCATAACCCATTATTGTTGAAACCCCCTAATTTGATCCCTATTTTTGTCGAGATTTGATTTGAACTAATTGCTTAGCTATGTTTTTCTCTTCTGTGTATTTGACTTGTTCTTAAAAAAAAAAGAAGTGTACTTCAACACATATTAGTATTAATTTGTCATTTTTGAGCTTAAGTGTTAATTCTGTATTCTAAGAAGAAGCTTACTTGTATTCAACTGATGACAAGTCATTTTTTTAGCTAGGTAATTTTTCAATTCAATCTCGATTCTAATCTTTTCTTTCATCTTATGACCACACCCCCTAACCAAAGCCACGTTACAACCCTCTAAAAGACCTTTTTGATTGATGTATCAACTCAATATATAGTGGTGGAGATTTGATTTTCAAGCAAGCTTATGGCAATAACTTTTCATATTGACTAATGAGTGTTTTGATTGATGCCCTTAAACACCTCGAGTGATTTGAGTGAAGCTTTAGTGAGGATGTTAAACTCTGTGATATTTTGATCAAAGGTAATCACTTAGATGATGGGAGACATCTATGTTTTCGTGATAAAATGCTCAACTTGGAATGTTTGAAACTTTGATGTACTTTTAGTTGAATTTTTAATGTATGAATACTTATGGATTATTTTGAGATATTATTGATATAGATTATAAATTGAGAAGAATTTATTTTGATTGTGAGTTGAGGATTTTGCTTGAGGACAGAATTGCTTAAGTGTAGGGGTATTTGATAAACCGTAATGTATACATATTTTTATCCCATGCTTAGTACATTTACGGATGATTTCTCCTTAGATTTGGTGAATTCGATGCTCATAATTCTTTAATTTCATGTTTTATACTTAGGTGAGCATAGGAGAGTAAAAAGAGCGAGAAACGGGCCGAAAACGGAGAAAATGGACCCACGTGAGAAATCAACACGGCCTGGTCTTCCTCACACGGGCGTGTCCATTTGGCAGGATCGAAGCACGACTTACACGGGTAGACTACACGCCCATGCCTGTTCAACAGCCTTGACTACGGGCTAGAGTAATCGAACACGGGCGTGTTCTCGCTGAGCCCAAGTATAGTCCTACTAGGAAAAGGCCAATTTTTAGGGCTCTTAGGCATTCAAAAGCCTATGTAAACACTTGAGGAGACACTCAGAAGGGGGACGCAGAGTAGGAAGTAAGGAATTACTCAAGGAAAGCCGATTGATCCATCTCAGAAGCTGGATTCATCATCAAGACTGAAGATCTCCCTTCAAGTTCCTTCAGGAGTTTTGGGGTTTTCTTATGTTTTATTACCTTAATTCTTTTGAGATGTTTTCTTTCATAACTATAAACTAAACCCCCTAAATACCTAAGGGGAATGAAACCTAAGACAAATCTTGTTATTATTATATGAATTGTATGATAAATATTTGACTTGCTCCTAATTATGTATTCTTAATTCTTGTTTTAATATTCCAGGATATTGATTCAAGTTAATGCTCTTATTTAGAGGAGGAATAGACCCTGTCTAAGAGTAAAACTTTCATAATTAAGCGGAGTTGATTGCACGCCTAGAGATAAGGTGACAAGATTTTACCGGATTAGCTAATAAGAGAATCCATAGATCGAGTTAATACAATTATAGGGTGTTAATTAGAAAGAGATTTCAATTATTCAACCTAGGGTTAGACGTTATTAGTCTCGAGAGAGATAATACTATAACTTAGGGATTTCTACGGATCAAGTCAAATGAATAAATCGTCTGATTCAGAGTCAAATAACAAGTGAAGTCTAGGTGGACTTTTTCCATAGGTATTGTCTTAATCAATCGAATTTTCCCAAAAGTATTTTCCCAAATTTTCTTTCTGTGCATTCTTAGTTTAGTAATTAGTTTAGATAACCAAACTCTTAATTCTTAGGCTAGATAATAAAAAGGAAGTAAATATTACTACTCACGATTACTTTAGGTTCGACAATCCGGTCTTGCTGAACTATACTACTGTTCGATAGGTACACTTGCCTTAATCGTGATAATAAGTTAGTCTCAAGAACGATTCATTCATAAATATTTAAAATCTGTCGTGAATATCACGTATTAGTAAGATTTATGTTTTATGCCTATGAACTTACTGAGCTTCTATAAGCTTACTTGAGTGTATTCAATGTCTCTTGTAGATTGACGTGAAAATATACAGAGGATCGGATCAATACTGAGGATCACACTATCCAGATTATCTCCGGTAGCTTTTGTAAATTTCCTTTTTAATTTATATGGCATGTATATGGTTTGATGATTATATAAATGCTAAGACTTGTTTAATGAATATGTATTAAAGTAAAGAGTGATGAATAAACTAAATGGTATAATTAAAATAGAAGCATGATTTGGTATCAAATTGGTTGTAATGGATTGGCTGGTTTGAAATGGTCTCGGTTTTAAAATTGCAGGGAAGGTTGGATATTTATAAAGAGGTTATATTGAGCTTATAAAAAAATTTTGGGGATTTTGCAAAAAGTTCCCTATGGTTTTGATTTAATTTCGGTTTGGTCCTGAAGTATGTTTTGGGCTTTGGAGGCCCATCTAAAGGACGTTATGACATATTTTGGTAAATGAATAGTATTTAATTCGTAATAACAAAAAATTAATTCGGTAATGTCCGGTAATGCCTTGTACCCTATTTCGGTGACGAATATAAGTAAGGGGTGTTACATTTAGTTGTATCAGAGCCTGGTTTAGTCAGTTCTTGGAACATGTGTGATGTGTAAAGTGTTTAGAAATACATGCCATATAAACCTGTGATAGTTTGATGTGTATGATCCGATCTAATCTTTGTTATTTTTATAAATACTCTCCGATTATAAAGACGTTAGATATACCTGAACGTACTGAATAAGAAGAACCTATCAGTAGAGTGCAGACTTCTGAATAAGGAACGAGTAGTGATATTCTAATTTCCGTGATGCTAGAACGAGAACTTAAAAATATGATTTATGGGGTTATGAATCAGTGGTATAAAGAGACGATATAAGAAAGAAGTCAGGCTCAACCACCTCCTCCCCCTACCATACTACCTGTGACACCCCCGGTTGTCCCTCCACCTCCTCTAACAACTGAAGCTATTAAACATTCTCCGATTGAAAAGATTAGGAAGTTTGGAGCTGAGAAATTTTGAGGGAGATTAGATGATGACCCTGTAAAAGCTGAGTATTGACTACAGAGTTTGTTAAGAATTTTTAAACAAATGGCTTGTTCTCTTGAGGATTATCTGAGATGTGCTATCTCATTGTTAAAAGAAGAAGCATGTAACTGGTGGGAAACTGTGGAAGCTGTAGTACCTGCAGAGAAGCTTACTTGGGAATTTTTCCAGAATGAGTTAAAAAAGAAATATGTCGGAAAGAGATATATAGACAAGAAGAATAGAGAATTTCTCAACTTGCAACAGGGAAATCGAACAGTTGTTGAATATGAAAGAGAATTTGCGTATCTCAGTAAATATGCTTGGGATATCGTGTCGATTGAAAAGGAGATGTGTATCAAATTTAAAGAAGGGTTAAACGATGAAATCAGAATGATGGTCGGAGGCCTAGAGATACGAGAATTTGTTGCTTTGTCCGATCGAGCTCAAAAGATGGAAAAAGTGTATAATAGTAAAATGCAACGAGAAAGAAGAAGTAGAGAATCTTACAAGCGAAGCTCCTCCAAATCATTTTCAACATTTCCAGTTAAAAAGTTCAGAGATGAATCTAGTAGACCTACTTCAACTTTGGAAAGATCAAGTAAAAGTAGGACAATTCAACGAAATATGGGAAAAATCAATAAACCTGTGGCTAGTGCCAGCAGTGTGCAAAACGCTTCGATCGAGATGTAGGTATTATGGTAAGTTTCATCTTGGTGAATGTTGGAGTAAGATAGGGGCCTGTTATAAATGTGGCAGTACCAATCATCTCATTCGGGATTGTCCTCAATTGATGAAAAAAGAAAGAGAACAAAAAGAAAAGCAAGAAATTACTTCTCCAACAAGTAAACACTCCGGTCAAAGTAGTTCTATAAGAACTAATCGTCCAGAAAAGAAAGATTCTGTAGCCCGATTTGAAACTAGAATACCTGCACGCACGTATGCCATCCAAGTAAGAGAGGAAGCTTATGCTCCTGATGTGATAGCTAGTACTCTCTATCTCTTTGATGATTCTGTGTATGCTTTAATTGACCCTAGATCTACGCATTCATATATTTGCACTGTATTAGCATCAGAAAAGAAATTGTCTGTTGAGTCCACTGATTTTGATATACAAGTCATTAATCCATTAGGACAAAATGTGATAGTTAATTTGATATGTCATAATTGTCCATTGAAAGTGAAAGGTTATGAATTCCCTGCTGATTTGATGTTTTTACCTATTCGGGAATTTGATATTATTTTGGGGATGGACTGGTTAACGAAACATGATGCAGTAGTGAATTTTCGGGATAAACATATCAGTTTGAAATGTCAAACAGGGGATGTAATCTCATTTGGGTTTAAAAATATGGGTGATACAGTCAGAATTATTTCAGCTCTCTCTGCTCAGAAGTTGTTACGCAAAGGCAACAAGGCATTCTTGGCCTATATTCTTGATACTCGGGGTTCCGATTTAAAGCTTGAACAAGTGCCAGTGGTGAATAAATTTCTTGATGTGTTTCCTGAAGAGTTACCCGGTTTAGCACCTGATAGAGAAGTTGAATTTGTAATTGATGTGATTCCTTAAATAGCTCCTATCCCAGTGACACCGTACAGAATGGCTCCAGCCGAATTAAAAGAGTTGAAGACACAGTTTCAGGAGTTATTAGATAAAGGGTTCATTAGATCAAGTATGTCGCCCTGGGGTGCACCTGTCTTGTTTGTGAAAAAGAAGGACGGTTCTTTAAGACTCTGTATAGATTATAGGCAGTTGAACAAGGTCACGATAAAGAACAAATATCCTTTGCCTCGTATTGATAATCTATTTGATCAGTTGAAAGATGTTACAATATTTTCCAAGATAGACCTTCGATCCGGTATTATCAGTTGAAAGTTAAAGAGTGTGATGTGTCGAAAACTGCTTTCAGAACTCGGTATGGGCACTATGAGTTTCTAGTAATGCCTTTTGGGTTAACCAATGCTCCTGTAGCTTTTATGGATTTGATGAATCAAATTTTTTAGCCATATTTGGATAGATTTGTGGTTGTGTTCATTGAAAATATACTGATTTATTCAAAAACAGAGTCCGAACATGCACAACATTTAAGGATTGTATTACAGATTTTGTGGGAGAAATAGTTGTATGCGAAATTCAGCAAATGTGAATTTTGGCTCCATGTAGTTGTATTTTTGGATCATATTGTATCAGCTGATAGAATCAGAGTGGATCTAAGTAAGGTAGCGGCAGTGGTAAATTGGAAAGTTCCAAAGAATGTTACTGAAGTACGGAGTTTTCTAGGATTGGTAGTTTATTATCGCTGATTTTTCAAAGATTTCTTAATGATTACCTTACCGTTAACTCGATTACTACAAAAGAATGTTGAATTTATATGGTCAGATGAATGTCAGCAGAGTTTCGATCAGTTGAAAAAGATGTTGACAAAGGCTCCAGTGTTGACTCAACCAGAATCGAGTGTACCATTTGTGGTATATAGTGATGCGCCTCTAAATGGTTTGGGTTGTGTACTGATGCAGTCAGGAAAAGTGGTGACATATGCTTCTCACCAACTAAAACTACACGAGAAGAATTATCCTACACATGATTTGGAATTGGCAGTGATCGTGTTTGCTTTGAAGATGTGAAGACACTACTTATATGGTGAGAAATGTTATCTGTATACAGATCATAAAATTATGAAGTATAGAGATTGTGGTTAGAGTTACTTAAAGTTTATGATCTTATTATTGATTATCACCCGGGAAAAGCTAATGTGGTTGCAGATGCACTTAGTCGAAAATCATAATTGCTTGCACTTCGAGCAATGAATGCCCATTTGTCTGTTAATGAAGATGGTTTTGTGTTAACAGAGTTAAAGGAAAAACCTATGTTCTTTCAACGGATTCTGGAGTTACAAGATGAAGACCTAAAATTGATACCGAAACGACAGATGGTTTAAGATGAGTTAAACTCGGAATAATCCATTGATGAAAATGGTATGTTATATTATCGTAATAGAATATGTGTTCCGAATAACTTAGACTTGAAAAATAATATCTTATCAGAGGCTCACAGTAGTATGTATTCTATTCATCCGGGCAGTACAAAAATGTATTGTGATTTAAAAAGGATGTTTTGGTAGCCTGGAATGAAGCGGGAAATCTGTGAATTTGTTGCAAAACGTCTGATTTGTCAGCAGGTTAAAGCAGAACATCAAGTGCCAACGGGTCTGTTACAACCTGTTATGATTCCTGAATGGAAGTGGGAACACATTACGATGGATTTTGTATCAGGATAGCCTATGACTCTGAGAAAGAAAGACTCAATTTGGGTAATTGTAGATAGATTAACTAAGCCAGCGTATTTTATCCCGGTTAGAACGGACTATTCACTTGAGAGATTAACAGAGCTATATATGTCAGAGATTGTGAGATTACACGGAGTTCCAACCTTCATTATTTCAGATCGAGATCCGAGATTTACATCGAGGTTTTGGAACAAATTACAAGAAGCTTTGGGCACAAAGTTGAATTTCAATACCGCTTTCCATCCTCAGACCGATGGGCAATCAGAGCTTTCAGATTTTAGAAGACATGTTGAGATGTAGTGTACTCGAGTTTGGTAATAGTTGGGAAAGGTATTTACCCTTAGCTAAATTTTGCTTATAATAATAACTATCAGTCTAGTATCAAAATGGCACTATTTGAAGCTTTGTATGGCAGAAAATGTAAGACTCCATTATATTGCTCTGAATTGAGTGAACCCAAGTTAGTGGGAGTTGAATTGATCCGAGAAACTGAAGAAAAAGTTCAGATTATCCGGGATAGTTTAAAAGCTGCTTCAGATCGTCAGAAGTCGTATGCAGATTTAAAAAGAAGAGATAAAATTTGCAGTGGGTGATCAAGTATTTCTAGAAGTTTCACCGTGGAATAAAGTATTACGATTTGGGAGAAAAAAAAACTGAGTCCAAGATTCATTGGACCATATGAGATTGTGGAAAGAATAGGTCCAATGGCCTATTGGTTAGCTTTGCCTCCAGAACTTGAAAAGAGTCATAATGTGTATCATGTGTCTATGTTGAGAAGATATAGATCAAATCCTTTACATGTGATTCCACATACTGAAATTGAGCTTCAACCTGACATGACATATTCGGAAGAACCAGTAAAGATTTTAACTAGAGAAGTTAAAGAATTGCAGAATAAGCGGGTACCACTGGTAAAAGTGTTGTGGCATCGACACGGTATGGAGGAAGCAACCTGGGAAACGGAATGATCAATGAGGTCATAGTATTCGAACCTATTTTCAGGTAACAAATTTCAAGGACGAAATTTCCTAAAGGGGGAGAGTTGTAACAGCCTAAATTTCAATGGTGTCGGAAACAGTGATTGGAGATCACTAAATCCGATAAAAAAGTTTTAAATTTTAATAAATAATACATATGAGTCAAGTGTGATGAAAAGGGAATTTTTGGATTAGTGGATTTTGTGATTTAAAAAGAAATTAATAAGTAAATTAGGTCTAAACCGAGGTATCGAGATCTCGAGTTCATAAAATGAGCCATAAATATTTTTAGAAATATTTATGGAGTGTTATTGAGTTGGTATTAAAATTTTGTTAGAAAATTTTAACGTTTGGATAGTCAATTGGTTAAAAGGGACTAAATTGAAAAAAATGCAAAACTAGTTAAATAGTGATTGAAAAGCTTAGGTGACTATTAACGAGGGTTTTAAAAGGCAATTAGACCCAAATTTTTTTTGGAATGGACAGCAAGGGGCATGAAATCAACAGGAAAATTGATGAATTAAGGGCAAAATTAGAATATTGCAAAATTTACTTAATAAAGCTAGGACTAAAGTGGAATTATCTAGATTTCTCTTTATTTTTCTGCATTCTCATCAGCAAAAACACCATAGAAGGGTTTCCTTAAGCTGTTTTTTCATATTTTTACTGCAAGTAAGCTCAATTCTTGATTATTTCTTGAATTTTTTGTGTTTTTTACTTTTACAACTAGGTCCACTTATTGAATTCATTAGTTTTTGATTCTATGAAAGAAATTGAAAGTTTCTATGAATATGTTCTGGAAGTATATGATGATTTAGCATGGAATTAGAGCTTTAAATTGTTTATATGCTGATTTTATTGAAGAATTGAATAGAAAGTGAATGTTTGGGACCTAATTGTAAAAGAGTTTGAAGCTAGGATTTTATGTGGAAATTCTAAATTTCAATAGTTTTGAAATAACTTATAATGTCTAGGTAAAGTATTAATTGAGAAAAATTAGCTTAATTGAGGGGTTAATTGAGCAAGGACTGAATTGTATGAACTATGAAATTTGGGACAAAATGGAAATCAATATTTTGCATTAAAATAGTTTTAGACAGCAGCGGTAGTCTAACTTTGAAAAATCACCAAAAATTGTAGAAATTGAATTATAGAATGAATGAGATATGAAATTAAATCTTATTTAATCTAGTTTCTTATAGAAGAAACGATGAAAGGAATGGAACTGTAAATCATGAGATATAATAAATTTAGTGAGATAAGGTCATAATGATTTTGGATTCCCCTGTTCTGACTTTGGAAGATCATCAAAAATTGGAGCAAAATATTTATAGGCTTAAATTTTTATTTTTAAAATCCTGAATGAGTTCATTTTCAAGAGAAACAAACGGGAACATCATCCAAGTCCGTACGATGAGATAATTAATTTTTAGTGAAGAAGGGTTAGAACTGTCAGACAGCAGAACATGTGTGATTTTAAAGAATAAACTGTACTTATTGGCTAAACCAAAAATTTTGAAAATTTTATGGTAAGAAGATATGTGAGTCTAGATTCGGGAAAAATTAGCAGATCCTAATTTGGAGTTCTGTGTCTCAAGATAAAAATAATTTAGTGAGTATGACACAGATGAACAACATTGAATATGCATAAGTAAATAGTGAAATTACAGATAATGTTACTTATAAGCAGGTTATAAACATTAAGGATGTGAATTAGAGTGAAGGTGAAGTCAATACTGATAAGTGAATGATTTTACAATGATAGATCGAGAACCCGAAGCAAGTAGTGGAAAAGAAAAAGTAGCTGATTAGTCCCTAAACTTTCACAAATTTTTGCAAATCGACCTAGGTAAGTTCATATGGTTGAACTTTCATAATTATTTTCTAAACTAAGAATGGTTAAATGTATTATTTTATACATATTTGTTATTAAATCATGAATATTGTAATAATATGAAAATCGAAGCAAAAGTTCAAATTTAGCAGAACGCAGGATTGAGTAATGTTGTTCAGTGAATAGTGACGAATTGACGGATGAAACCATTATATTATCATGGTAAAGTGTGTAACATCCCAAAATAAGGCCTAAACGGAACAGTGGTTGCGAAACTGCGAATTCGAGATAGAAAAGTTTATTCTGATTAATTTTTATAATTTACTGAGTGATTAGATGCATATGTTAGAGTATCGATGGAAAATTTTATAGATAACATGCTTAGTTTGCCTACTAGGGCTTAATTGAAAAAGTTGATAAATATGAGTTTTAGATACTAAAGGATTAAATTGAAGAGTATAATTGAAGTAGAGGTCCTTAAATGGTAATTATACCATTAGGTTTTCATGGACAAAAATGGACATATATAGATAAAAATAACTAAAGTTTTAATGAAGGGTATTTTAGTCATTTGGTAATTAAAAGATTAAAAAAGGGAAAAAGATGGCAAAATGTGCCCATCTTCTTCATTAAGCTAAAATTTCAAGGGTTCTTTATAGCTAGGGTTTTGTCAAGCTTTCAACCTTCATAGTAAGTGATTCCAAGCCCCGTTTTTAATGTTCTTTACGTTTTTAAAGTCCCGGTAACTTGATTTAGCTTATTCTAGCAATAATTTAACCTAGGGTTCATATTTGGAAAAATACCCATAGGTGAAATGTGTCTATTTTGATGTTTTATGGTAGAATATAAAGCTTGAAATTATGTTAAACGACTTGAGCTAAGTGATTTTAAGCGAAAACGAGTAAAACGACATAATCGGTAAAAATACCTAATGGTCATAAGTACATGTTAGAGTGGGCATTTGATGTTGCTGTAGGTAAATAAATGATCAGCATGTCATAAAACATAAGAATTAGGGATAAAGTTTCATTTCCGAGCCTTGGGTAAAAAGTGTAAATATGCAAAATTTTAGGGGCAAAATCATAATTTTTCCAAAGTTAGAGTTAAGGACTATTTTGATAAATGTGAATATTAAATAAGTTAAATTTGCTATTATAGATCAAGAAGAACAAAATTAGGGGTTAGACCAAGGAAAGAAAAAGGTTGAGGACTAAATCAAAATATTTGATCGTATTTTGTATCGAGGTAAGTTGCGGTAAATAAATGCAATGTTTTATTATTTATAATTAATGATGTTATTTTTCAGAATCTATATATTTATTTTGTAAATTTATTCCTTGATGATTCAAGTAAGAATTGACGGAGAAATGATACTTAAAAGTTTTGGTTGAACCTTAAGAATGTGTAGGATACAAATGTCATGACATTAGGGTTTAAGGATACCAAGTAAGACTATGCCAAGGCATGGCATTGGTAAGTTTTACAAGGCAAGGAAATCATGTAAGACCATGTCAAGACATGGCATTGATAAATTACTATAAGGCAAAGATCCCATGTAAGACCATGCCAAGGCATGGCAATGGTGAGTTCATAAGGCAATGATACCACGTAAGACCATGTCAAGACATGGCAATGGTAAGTTTAAAAAGGAAAGGTATCTGTGTATCCTTAGTATTCTAAATGGTTCAACGGAAAATTCAAAGAGTGTACCAAAGGGAAGGTAAGATAAGTCCATGTTCGAAAGGTTCAGGTTATCTTGATAATTCATTTAGAATGTTGTTATTTATTTACATGCAAACTTAATAAGCTTTATGCTTACTCCCTTTCTTTTCTCTCTTTTTTATAGTATCGAAAAGCCAACTCGGGAAATCGTAAGGATTTCGAAGATCACCTCACACTATCAACGAGTTATCTCGGTATTTTGTGACTAGAAATACTTTAAGTTATGGCATGTATAGGGACTTGGCTATTTTGTGTGTATGTCCTTATGATATGATTAAAGAATGGCATGTGAATACTTGGTAATGATTAGCTTATGATATAGCTAATTAAGAACATATTTTGGTATTATGTATGCCTAAATGAGGTTTGATACAAAGAAACTATGAAAGAGTAAGAGTTGGCCATGGAACAGTTAGGAAACAACAGCAGTGACGTGGTTTTGAAAAATCACGAAACATTGTAGAAATAGAATTAAATGGTGAATGAGATATAGAATTAAAGCTTATTGAGTATATTTTTATAGGAAAGAAACAGAGCGGGCAAAGGAAGTCTATATTCTAAGATATTTAAATTTCTGTAAGACTAGTTTAGAGTGACTTCGTGATCCCCTATTCTAACTTTGGAAACTCACTAGAAATTGTACAAAAGGAATTATAAGTAAAAGTTTATATTTTTAGATTTTAGAAACAAACAGAAACATTATCCAATTTCTGTATAATGAGATAATAGATTTTTAGTAAAGAGAGGTCAGGTCCGATGAACTGCGAAATAGGGGAAAATTTAATGAATAAACAGTACTAATTGGCCGAACCAAAAATTCTAGAAAAATTATGGTAAGAAGATATATGAGTTTAGTTTCAGGGAAAATGTACGGATTTAAATAAATGGAGGTTTGCCGAGTTCGTTCGTATGAATCTGGTCGTTAGACCTCCACCCCCTTATGATCCTCAGACTACCATGTAGCTTCCCCAGTTACAGATACAGTCAGAAGAGAGAAGCTACCAGTTGATAAAATTAGAAAACAAGGGGCCGAATAGTTTCGGGCTACTAAAGATGACGATGCAGAGAAAGCTGAATTTTGGCTCGAGAATACTATCAGAGTCTTTGATGAGTTATCCTGCACACCTGAAGAATGCATGAAGTGTGTTGTATCACTTTTACGAGACTCGGCCTACCATTGGTGGAAGACACTTGTGTCAATAGTACCGAAAGATAGGGTTACTTGGGATTTCTTTCAGGAGGAGTTTCGTAAGAAATATATTAGTCAGAGGTTCATCGATCAGAAAAGAAAAGAATTCCTTGAACTAAAGCAGGGTAAGATGCCAGTGACTGAATATGAACGTGAATTTGTGAGACTCAGTAATTATGCTTGAGAGTGTGTGTCTACTGAAGCTATTATGTGCAAAAGATTTGAAGATGGGCTTAATGATGATATTCGACTGTCAGTCGGTGTCTTAGAAATAAAAGAGTTCGTCATTTTAGTTGAAAGTGCTTGTAAGGCAGAAGAGTTGCTGAAAGGAAAGGGTAAAGCTGAAATTGATATGCAAGACATGAAGAAAAAGCAAATGAGCAAGTCGTTTCAGTCTACATCTAAGACGTCTAGAGAGTTCTTTACGAGATCTAATTTTTCAGCAGGGTATTCTAGCCGAAATGGAGGTAGAAGATTTATGGGTTAGAAAGCTCAGACCACTTCAATTGCGAGTGTTGGCAGTATTCAGCCTGATAGACTCGAGTGTCCTTAATGTGGTTGACGTCATCCAGGTCAATGTCGAGCAACTGAGACTAGTTGTTTCCGATGTGGTACATCAGATCATTTCATTCGGGAGTAATATCGAGCGTAAGATCAGGCAATGCCCACATTAGAGGCAGACCTCAGAGAAGTTCGGGAATAGGGGAAGATAGAGGTGCATCTAGAGATTCAGCAGTGAAACCTGATGTTAGAACACCTGCAAGGACCTATGCTATCCGTGCTCGTGAAGAGGCATCCTCCCCTAATGTAATCACGAGTACATTTTCTCTTCATGATGTTAATGTTATTGCTTTGATTGATCGGGGTTCGACCCATTCCTATATTTGCATGAAATTGATGCCTACTATGAACATGTCCATAGAGTCTACGGGATTTGTGATTAAAGTATCGAATCCATTGGGTCAGTATGTATTAGTAGACAAAGTATGTAAAAATTGCCCTTTGATGATTAGAGGTTACTATTTTCCAACCAATCTCATGCTATTGCCATTTGATGAGTTTGATGTAATTCTTGGTATGGATTGGTTGACTGCGCATGACGTGATAGTGAATTATGGAAAAAAATTTCTTGAGTTGAAATGCGAAAATGGTGAAATTCTTCGGGTTAATTCAGATGAGTTAGATAGTTCAATTGCCATGATTTCTATTATGTCTGCTCAGAAATGCATGAGAAAAGGATATGAAGCTTATCTTACTTTTGTGTTGAATACTAAAGATCCAGAGTTGAAAATTGAATCAATGCCTGAGGTATGTGAGTTTCCTGATGTGTTTCCGGAAGAACTACCAGGTTTGCCTCCTATCAGAGAAGTTGAGTTTGGTATTGAATTGGTTCCAAGTACAACACCAATTTCTATTGCTCATTATAGAATAGATCCAATAGAATTGAGAGAATTAAAAGTTCAGTTGTAGGAACTAATAGAGAAAGGCTTTACAAGACCTAGTTGTTCACCATGGGGTTCACCAATGCTCTTTGTGAAAAAGAAAGATGGTTCGATGAGATTGTATATAGATTATCGGTAGTTTAACAAGGTGACTATTAAGACCAAGTATCCACTGCCTAGAATTGACTATTTGTTTGATTAATTGAAGGGAGCTACTATGTTCTCCAAGATAGATTTGAGATCCGGATATTATTAGTTGCGATTTAAAGAGTTAGATGTTCCGAAGACTGCTTTCCGGACTAGGTATGGCCATTATGAGTTCCTTGTGATGCCATTTGGCTTGACTAATGCTCCTGCCATTTTCATGGACTTAATGAATCAAATTTTCAAACCTTACTTGGATAAATTTGTAGTTGTGTTCATTGATGATATATTGATTTATTCTCATGATAAGACTGAGCATTCAGAGCATTTGAGAACAATTTTACAGACTTTGAGAGATAATCAGCTTTATGCCAAGTTTAGCAAAAGTGAGTTCTGGTTACGGGAAATTGGTTTTCTTGGACATATATTCTCAAGTGAAGGTATTTGAGTTGATTTGAGCAAGATTTCATCCATTGTTGATTGGAAGCCTCCCAGGAATGTATTAGAGGTCAGAAGTTTTCTTGGTCTCGCCGGCTATTATAGACGATTTATAGAGGGATTTTCCATGATAGTTACTCCATTGACAAAATTGCTACAGAAAGATGTCAAGTAAAGGTGTCAGCAGAGTTTTGACAAGTTAAAAGCATTGTTGACTGAAGCTCCTGTCTTAGTACAACCAGAACTGGGTAAAGAGTTAGTGATTTTTAGTGATGCGTCATTGAATGGACTAGGCTGTATAATTATGCAGGAAGGAAAGGTAATTGCTTATGCCTCTAGACAACTAAAGCCACATGAGAAAAATTATCCGATACATGGTTTAGAACTAGCTGCCATTGTATTTGCGCTGAAAATCTGGAGACATCACTTGTATGGTGGGAAGTACCGTATATTTACTGATCATAAAAGTTTGAAATACTTGATGACTCAGAAAGATTTGAACTTGAGGAAAAGAAGATGGCTAGAGTTCATTAAAGATTATGAACTAGTGATCGATTATCACCTGTGTAAGGCAAACGTAGTTGCTGGTGCTTTGAGTAGAAATTCTTTATTTGCATTAAGAGCTTTGAACACTAGTTTAACCTTATCGAATGATGGTTCTATCTTAGCCGAATTAAGAGCTAAGCCAATGTTTTTTGAAGAAATTTGTGAAGTTTAGAAAGATGATAGTGAGTTGCAAGCCAAAAGAGCTCAGTGTGAGTCGGGTATAGAGTCAGATTTTCAGATCAGTTCTGATGGTTGTTTAATGTTCAGAAATCGGATATGTGTACCAAAGAATGATGAGCTTATTCAAAAGATTTTAGAGAAAGCACATAGCAGTTCTTTGTCTATTCATCCAGGTAGTACAAAGTTGTATAATAATTTGAAGAAAATATATTGGTGGGTAGGAATGAAGAGAGATATTTCAAATTTTATTTCCAGATGCTTGATCTATCAGCAGGTAAAATTCGAACATCAGGTTCCTTCAGGTTTATTGCAGCCTGTGTTAGTTCCTGAGTGGAAATGAGATCGAGTTGCCATGCATTTTGTGACAGGATTACCTTTAACACCGAGAAAGAAAGATGCATTATGGGTTGTGATTGATAAGCTAACGAAGTCGACACATTTTATTCTAATTCGTATGGATTATTCACTTGACAAGTTGGTTGAGTTATACATTTCAGATATAGTCAGACTACATGGAGTACGGTTATTGATTATTTCAGATAGAGACCTGAGATTCATTTCGCGGTTTTGGAAGAAGTTACAGGAAGCTTTGGGAAAAAAGTTGAGTTTTAGTACAGTCTTCCATCCTCAGACTAATGATCAGTCAGAGAGAGTTATTCAAATACTTGAGGATATGGTCAGATGTTGTGTCTTAGAATTTCAAGGTAGTTGGGAGAAATATTTGCCGTCAATAGAGTTTTCTTATAATAATAGTTACAAGTCGAGTTTGAAAATGTCACCTTATGAAGCTTTGTATGGACGTAAATGTCGTACACCTTTGTATTGGACAGAGCTTAAATAAAATCAGATTTACGAGGTTGATTTAGTTAAAAAAACTAAAGAGAAAGTGAAAGTTATCAGAGATTGCTTGAAAGCAGCTTCAGATAGATAGAAGTCTTATGCAGACTTGAAAAGAAAAGAGATTGAGTATCAAGTTGGTGACAAAATGTTCTTGAAAGTATCCCGTGAGTTCATCCTTTTAGTTGTCCTAACATGAATTTCCACATCAACCAACTTTATAGTTTATTTTTATTTATTATTACTAATTAATAAAATAAAATAAAGCCCAAACTTTTTGAATGAATCACATTGTCTGGGCCGGTATTCCATTTTGTATGCTTCAAATTATTCATCTCACATTAAATTATTTTAGTCGTATACTACAATTTAATCTTTTTCTTAATATTAAATCATTATATATTCAATATTAAAAATATAAATATGTGCAGTTAATTTAAATTTTACATATAAAAGATGGGAATAAAAAATTTGGAAAAAGATATGTATGATAAGCAAGAAGAGTGTTCAACCTTTGTATTGACGTGCTAAAAGCCTTATTCGTACAAAAAAACCGCATTTAATAGTTGATTTTTACGTCAAAAAGAAGAAAACTAATAGTAGTAGTAGGAACATGACATGAATGAAACCATGTTAAAACAATATAACTACTATTTTCAGAATTTAATTTAAAAAAAAAAAAAACACTATCGTCCTTTTCTTCTTTCTTTCTTCCAAGTTCTTCATCATAGAAACAAAACCCAAAGGTAGAACCATTTTTGCAAGCATAATTTTTCGGAATTTCGGAGACCACTTCTTTCACTTTCTTTGGAACTCTGTTTTCTTCTTTCTTGTTTGGGAATTTAAAGATGAAGAAACGGAGAGATAAGCTGACTTGAAAGATGATGGAGCCAGTGCCAGGGGCATTGGGAACTAGCGCTAGCTTGGCTCTTCGTTTGGGACAAACAATTTTCTCCTCTGCTTCACTTCTTTTCATGTGTTTGGATGTTGAATTCTATAACTATACTTCTTTCAGGTGATTCCCAAAAGCTTCATTTCTTCTATTTTGTTGGGTCAAATTTTGATTTTGGTTTTCTCTTTACCGTTTAATCGTCAATACCCATGCCCTTATTTCTGTTATTTTGTTAGAATTCAATTTATTGTTACTTGATAGTTGATTTCTGGTGTTAAAGTGGAAGTCTCTGGGAAAACTGTCATGATCATCATCTTGATGAATCTAGTACTATGTTAGGAGTTAAAATTTTTATGAGAGGACTGATCAAACATTTCTTTGCTTTTCCATTTTTATTGAGGAAGCAAGATATCTGCAGTCAAATGAGCTGTATGCAATTCTTTTATGTGATCTTTTGGGTTCTGGGCTTTGGAATTATCAAATGCTTTCACTTGCTTAACTATCAAACTTCAGTAAGGATTCTAAAAAAGGGGTGAACTGTATGTTATTTCTTCTATTTCAATTGAAATTTCTCTAAGTTGATTCTAAAACTAGTTATCATAAACTTTAATGGATCTTGTATTGTATCTTCTAATGTTTTTTCCTTGACTTTTGGTCCTTGATTTCTCATGTTCATATAAACATCGAACCAGATAGTACGGCATTATCCATCTCATCTGTCTTAACTTTTGTAAATGTTCAGAACCCTTTATATATCAATTTTAAGATGAGAATATAACTAACTTGTACGGTAACTTATGTACTCCAAGCTTCTCACATCCAATTACCCTTTCGTTTTGGTAGGTTTTCAGTGTGCTTATGAGATGAGATACAAGTACCAATTGTTTTGATTCATAATAGTATCTTTTTTACCATTGATCAATGCTGGAGTATGCCCTGTTCTCGTATATGTTCTTCGGAACTTCAAACAAAGCCTTGGTGTTCTTAGTAAAAGCTGAATTTTACCAATTAGCTTCCCATTATCTCTTAACTTGTCTGGTCTATGGTATCCTTTGA
This sequence comes from Gossypium hirsutum, assembly GCF_007990345.1. Taxonomy (NCBI): domain Eukaryota; kingdom Viridiplantae; phylum Streptophyta; class Magnoliopsida; order Malvales; family Malvaceae; genus Gossypium; species Gossypium hirsutum. The sequence continues at coordinate 18,892,290 of NC_053433.1, forward strand.
TTCATTGTAAGGATGAAACTACAATGTAAAGCTTTTGTGTTACGCTGTTGAATGGTACCTGAAGGTACTGCTAAGACTAAATATTGGGGATGATTGCTTACTTTCCTCTTTTCTTTCAACTTTTTTCAGCTACCTTGTGACGGTGATGGCCTTGGTAACGCCGTGGAGTGTGTCATTGACATTAATTGATGCATATTCCGTGTTTATCAAATGCTTACCACGACAACCACGAGTACTGCTGATCGTCATTGTTGGAGACTGGGTATATAGCAAGATTTCCTTTGCTTTGTTATCGTCACCATGATGTTATATTTTTTTCCACAGCTTGACGGGAAAATTCGTGTTTTATCTGATTGCAGGCCTTGTCATTTCTCTCACTTGCCGCAGCCTGCTCAACTGCTATCGTTACCAGTTTCTTGGTGAATGTTGGGACGCCATATTGCTAGTCGAAGTTATGTAGTTGATATCAATTTTCCTCAGCTATGGCTTTCTTGTCTTGGTTCCTGTCCTTTGCTTCAACACTCTTCAATCTTTGGCTCCTTCCTACTTTGTAGCGCATCTGTACTTCCAAACCCAGTTTCATACAGGGATCATACAGGGAACTCAGTAAGCAAATCTTGACAATTTCTAAGATGCTCAAATCAAGAATTGTACATAGACACTATTATGTATAGTAAAAAAAACACATTAATGACCAGATTGAATTTCAATGAATTGGAATGAAGTTTCCTTGTCAATGATTAAATGTCTTATAATATTAAATACGAATATGATATGTGTATTAAATGTGTGTTATAGTTGATCAAATAGACTTTGGAGTCAAGAGTTTCAAAGGTAAAAAAGTAAAAAGATTAGAAGATGAAGAAGACAGCTTGAATGAGTTTAGACTTAAGCCTCTTCAAGTCATCATTCAAGCATGCTTTCACAGTTTGATTTCCTCTTTACTGGTCATAGTAATATTACTAACTGTTGATGCATGATGATGCCTCTTATAATGCTCCATGTCCATACCTTTGATTAGGTGTAATCCTATTGTTTTTTTGTTAGTTAATCCAATGGAACAATAAGGATACTCCAACAAGAAACAATAAAGACATCATCTTCCCTCATTATATTGATTTGAAAACGGAAGAATTAATCAAATAACAGCATGACCACTTTAACCCAACCACTGATGGTGGGGTTTGGGTCATTATCTACTGTGACCCAACCACTGATGGTGGGGGTTAGGTCATTATCTAATCTGTGACTTATCAAAAGCCGAAGGCCAAATACTGAAAGGGATAGCAAGCAATAGGCAAATAACCGATGCTTGTTGGGCCTTATCACTTGGAACTTGATCTTTGTTAAACAAGTTCTCAGATTATAAATGGAGAAATAAGTTTTGAGATAACTTTTTGTGTTGTCTCCAATCTAATTTGTTTCTAATTTAGTCAGGACCAATGTGAGTTTTGGACACTGAAAGCCTTGGAACAAACAAAAAATAGCCAAACCATTAGCCACTATGACCCCTTGTTAATATAGATTTAACAAAAGCAAGAAGTGCTGCTGCTTTAGGGGAGATTCTCCAATATAACAGATTAACAACAGAAGCATTGGAGCCTGGAAGAAGTAGCATTGCAGCCGAAAGCCTACTTAGAATAGTCACCATTTGTAAATAAAATCGTAAAGTACAATGAACTACAATGAATTTTACAAGTTACTGTGAACCTTCAGAGATGATCTGAAGCCTAAACAGGTTTCATAAATTCTTTCAAGGTTGGCCAAGCTGATATAAACGTGAAGTCTCTTTCACAAGAAAAAAAACTTATTTAATTTTAAATGATGTAATTGAAGAGAAATTATTTAAGATCTGGATTTGATCTTCTTGAAATTTTGTATGCTGGACAGCCTTGTTCAAACCTTTTTGTTTTAATATGCATTACGCCAAGAAGCTGGACTAAAGGTTTTTTTTTTTTTCATTTTAATGGCATTAAGATAAAAACAAAAAATATTTAATATAAATAAATTGAATTGAATTTCTAATTAGTTTTAGAGAGATGTAATTAGTTGTTCAAATATTTGATAAAAATTCAAATCCGTCACCTAATGTTGGAGTTAAAAAACAAACGGAATTAGAAAAAACTATACGAAATTACAACTTTATAGCAGTACGTAGGTTTAGGATTCTTCCACTTTAGCCAATCCCAAGCAGGCCTAAACGTGGGAAGAAGAAACACATCAACTTCAGCCAACAAACTCACGGAGGCTTGAATGTGGGAAGAAGTCGCAGGTCCCGATGCCTTCCTCTCATTCTCCCTACCATCGTTCTTGCTTTTCATCTCTTTCAGTCTCTTCTTTACTCTCTCACCGCATTCCCTATTTTCTCATCTTTATCCTCCCTTCTCACTACTGGATAGCTTCTCAAGTATTTTTGCCTCATCATATACCTCTCTTGACTGCATCCGCTACTTAGTTTGATAGGATTTCGCACATCTTTGCAACTTGATGAATACTTTAAACTCACCATGATTTCGATATATTATTCTTCCACTCGTAATTCAAGGTGTTGTGTTTATATGAATAGGAAATTAATCCTAGTCCTGTTAGAGGTCTATTCCCTGCAAGCATGTTGCATTTATATTAGTAGGAAATTAATCCTAATCCTTTTAGAGGTCTATTCCCTGCAAGCAAAATCTACATTAAGATGAGACAAAGTTGTAATTTCATTTACTAGTGATGCAACAAGTAATATTAAATACCGAAATATTATTAAATTGAATGTATTAATTATCCTAGTGATTTAGTTTATTTAATGACTTTTTCATATAAAAGGTCAATCGTTGGGATTTAGAGTTTTACGTTTAAATTGTGGAACTTAATCAATTGGATTAAATAGGGTTTATTATAACTTGAACTGTGTCGACCAAACTTTTTCTTCTTCAATTGCCCTCGTCCAACACTACAGAATTCTTCTAACAATTCTTGAACAACTTTAACGTATTTCTATTGAGGATCCCAACCCAACGTCAGCTCCCACTTGCAGCAGTGTCTGATGATGACTACCCGAACTCCCTCCTCCATTATAATACAGCAACCCACCATCTCCTATCCTCAGCTCTTTATCTTTGACCTCCAAGTGTGGCAAGGAAGGAGATAAAGATAACGGAAGGCCTTGACATTTTACAACACTTGGCCTGTTGAGTTGGGAAACAATGTTACCATTATCAGGAACCCGAGTAAGGAGAGGTGGAGATAGTACAGTGCTTATACGAAAAGCCCCTTCGGGACCTGATACATTAAACCCTTGAAGAGAAGAAGGTGGAGCAGAAGGAGATGCCGATCTTGGCTGCGGATTCATCAAGAAAAGGTGCATGGCAGAAGCTGGTTCTGCATTAATGCTTGGCAACTGCTGATGGTTAAAGTGACTCATTGATTTACCTTACTGTCCCAAACCCCCAACAATATTACCAGCTGGCTTGTTTGCTTAATAATTGGACAGTAGAGAAGGCTGGTGGAATAATTCGGTGGCAGCCGTCACCATACCTGAAGAAACATCGAACATTTCGGATAACTTGCCTGCTGTTTCATAAACAAGAAGAGCATTTGATTCTTCCTTTTCGATCCCTACTAATGGTAGAGGTGGAGACTAAGAGCCTCGAACACTCATCGTGGCTGATCCCTGGAAGCCATTCGAGAATCTGAAGATGGCAGCTGCGTGGTGTAATCTTGGGACATAGATTGTCTTTGTAGGATTAGTATTGCTATCGTTTTGAACTGGAATTTTGGTTACAGGGTTTTTTAGTGGCGTTTGGATAAAAAACGCAATAAATATTATATATTAGCGGCGTTTGCAATAAAACGCCGCAAAAAATTGAGCAATAATGGTGTTTTTAGTCCAAACACAGCTAAAAACTAAGCAATAGCGGCGCTTTTGGAAAAACGCCGAGGTTTTAGCGGGACTTTTTAAAAAATGCCTCAAAAAACATATCTGTCTATTTATTATTTAATTGGTTTATTTATTTTAATTAAAATGCAATTTATTTTTTTAAAAAAAATAATGACACGTGAAAAAATTTGAAAGTAAAAACATAGAAAAATATTTGTTAAAAATGAAAAAATTTAATTATCATTATAGTTTAGGGTTTATTGTATATGGTTTAGGGTTTAAGATTTAAGAGTTACTATTTCTAGGTTTATGGGTTATGGGTTTAGGGATTATGGTTTATGGTTTAAGTGTTGGGGTTTAAAGTTTAGGGGTTAGGGTTTAGGGTTCATGAGTTATGTTTTAAAATTTAGGATTTAGGGGATAGGAGTTAGCAGTTTAAGGTTTAGATTAATAAGTATTTTTAAATTTTATATTAAATAATTTCTTATATAATTGTAAAAGAGATAAAATTAATTTTAATATATTAAAATTATGATTATAGTTTAAATTATTTAAGAGATAATAGATAAATTTTATATATATTAAATGGTTTAGAATTTAAGGTTTAGTTGAGATTTGTTAAATGATGAAATTTTATACCATCAATTAATGTTTTTATATTAAAAAATATTTAATCTAAACCATTTGATATATTTAAGTATTAGATTTTAAAAAAAATTGATAAATAAATAAAATAAAGTAATAGATTGATATGGATAGGTAACTATCTATTTTGGATAAGACCAAATTATAACAAATAAAAATGAAATACAAAAATTAAAATCATTCCACATTGAACATCTAGCAAAATAGTTATATTTTAGTTTGAAAAAAATATCTCTAATAAAATGGAGATTAGATCGGAAAAGAATAATATAAAATCATGATTAACGTCTCAATCTTTAATAGAAATTTGATATGTGAGAGATTGATTGCTTACATTGGATAATTCTAACTTAATAATTAATTATAGCCATTTAATTATTTGTTTTCTTATAAAAATATATGATATTTATTTTGAGAGTACTTAGTTTTTTTTATAAAAATCTAATTTATAAAAAATAGTAATAATAAATATTTTATAAAATTATGTAACTAATAATTTTTAGTAGACAAAAATAAAAGATTTTTAGCAGAGTAAAACGACGTCGTTTTGTTTAAAATGAAATGATTTTTTTATGGCGTTTTTAAGAAAAACGCCACAAAAAGTGAGCAGCGTTTCCTTCCTTACGCGTTTTATCCCCAAAAATTTCCCCCCTGCAACCCCTAATTTTCCCCCCTAAAATCATTTTTTTCCTTTCATCTTAACCCATTTCAACTTTCCTTCCTTCATTGATTTTTATGTGTTTTTTATTTTAAATCTCTCTGCAACATATATCAGTTAAAGCTTCAACCTTTATACCCAAATACAAGATTTAGAGTTTAAAAAAGCATCAGTCTTTGTTCTTTTGTGTATAAATCACGAGATTTGTTTGGTTTCTAAGAAAATATTTTATTCGTGTTTGGAAGATTTTCTTCATCATTTTAGGGGGTGTCTTTGTTTTTCTTTTCGTTGACGCTCTATAAAGTCTTAATTCCACCTCTTCGTTTCATTTTTCCGAGAAAATGTTGGACTTGACAGAAAATCCCAAGTTGGTAAGTATAATCTCTCTGGGTTTTCTTCATTTTTTTCCCCTTTATTTACTGTTCAATAGTTTTTTTTTTCATCATCATAATCAATTGTTTCATTTCTAATATAAATCCTTGAAAAAATTTTATCTTCGAATTTGGGGATAGGATTTGCATCTTCCAATGAGATTTCAACACAAAAAATCTCAGTTTCGGATCATATAGGTGGGTTTCAATACACAGCTATAAACCCAATGGCTTTGTTATCGACATGGATAGTTTCTCTCATGGAGGACTTAATAAAGAAATCAATCAAAACCCAAGAATCACAGTAAGTTTACTTTATTTTTTCTGGGAAAATTTCCAAAATCTTGCAATACCACTTCAAGCAGGGGTGGCCTTTTCTTTGTTGCTAATAGTCTATTTTACTCTAACTATTATGTTGTGTATTGCAATGCCAAATGTGTAGTTGCATTGAGAATGAAAATCGAATCACTTCAGGTATTCTTTTCTTTTTCCTCTTATGAGTCCGATATTGAAATGTGTTTTAATTCAATTTTGAGTAATTGATTTTTTTTTTAGTTTTATTATCTTTGAATCTGCTCATTTGATTTACTGGAAACGATTTTCCTGATTTTGGGTAATTAGAATTAGATTTCATCCATGGTATTTGTGGATTATGAAGCTATTGATTCAAGAACAAAGCAATCAACCTATCTTCTTTTCTTTTTTTTCTTTTTGTTCAAAATAGTGTAAATTAATTGTTTAAGATTGTAAGCCTATGAGTAATTGAAACCAAATAATCCTTGTTCTAGCCAAATATTCGTAAAATTCTCCCCCTGGTGGACTGTAAATTGAGTTTGAACTGGATTTATTGATCCCCATTTTGTTTGTTCTTATTGCATTTCTTTAGGAAAAAGGGCACTGATACAATGAGGTTTGTTACTGAGTATCGAAGAGGTTTTTAAGTTTATTCAAGTTAGAATGTATGCACATATGAAAATCTTTCTTTGTAGGGCTTCTTGAATCTCGAGACGCAAAATTTGATTTCTAGGCTATATTGCAAGGTTGTTTGGAGGGGCAATTTTATATAACTTGTTTAATTTTTTTAATAAACTGCTTACAACCCTCAATTACTAAAGTAAAATGTTTGAAGTATATTTTATAATTTTTTAATGAAGCAATTTTAGGCTCTAATTAACCTGTTAGTGCATCACTAATGAAGGTATCTCAACTTTGATTAATTACTTGTTTTATATGTTATCAAGATACTGATGCAATGATCTTGGTTTTCAAATTTCAACATCCTAATAACATGGTTTTACCCAAATTTTTTCTGGTTTATCAGGTTTAGGTAAGATCAAAATAGAGACTCTATTGTACTTACCAAAGCAAGAAGGCATGTAATGGATAAAGATGTGAGTAAAGACATCTGAACCAATGCAAATTTGAGGTTTAGGTAAGATGTGAGTAATATTTATTTATTACTTGAAATTTTAAGGAATTTATATATTTTTTGAATGCTTTATTATTGTTGACTTAAATTGTTACATCAACATCATAATAGTTATTACGCACATTAATGGTGAAAAACAGAAATTATTAATCAAAAAGTTTAATTGATGCATTTTGAGCGTCTTAAGATTTAATTGAGTACAACTTTTTCAAAAAACGACCATGAATTGATATTTTTTCGAAAAAGTATTTCTTTTTTAACCCGTTTAAGGTTTTTTTTATATTTTTAAATCTTTGATGATGATCTTTTATTTCTTGTGCAGCATGGAAAGGATCTTTGAACAATATGAAAGATACTCGTATACTGAGATCCAATGTGCTACAGATGAAATTCAACAAAATGTAAACTCAACCCTCCTAAACTTCATTTTACAAATCTTTAATTTTTTTAAAACATGCTTTTTTGGTTTCATTTTGAAAGGGGATGTTCATGGATCAGACCATGAAAAATTTGAAGACACCAAATCTGTTCTACTTGTTGACTTGGGATGATTTCAATATGTTCTTTTACAGGGAAACTGGACCTAGGAACATGCAAAACTTAAAGCTAGAATGGAGACTTTACAAAGAAACCTGAAGTACCCCCCAATGGCTTCAAATTTCAGATACATTCAAGGCATGCATCTTTCACTTTTACTAAAATAATTAATTATATTTCTAGGCATTACGAAGGAGAAGATATCCAGAATTTGAGTCTTAGAGAGCTTCAAAATTTGGAGCAACAACTTGATTCTTCCCTTAAACGCATAAGATCCAAAAAGGTTTAAATCACTCCAACAATATATATACAGCATTATTTTCCTTAGTGTAAAAGATTTTCATGATTTATATTTTAAATTGGTCCAATATTTTATCGTATTGATTAAAAATAGCGTCTCAACCACATAAACAATAAACAATTAGGGGTGAATTCAAAAATCTTTTAAATAGACCATTTTTCATTTTTGAAGAGTCAAGTCCCCGCTTGCCTTTAAATTTGCCTCTCTAGTTAAAATTTTTTAATAAACTCAAAATTCGAATATCAAATCTTACTTTTGTACGATAAGTTATGCATGCATGCATATAATTTTGCTTATAATTCTGCAGCAACATAACTTGGCTGTTGATAATGTTTAACTTGCAGAATCAACTTATGGTTGAATCAATTTCTGAGCTTTAGAAAAAGGTATGCCATGGTTTCTCTTATAAATATCTAATTCCTGAGCTCATTTTAAATATTCTACTAAACCAAAAATGTCAAAACTAGCTTTCATTGTATTATTTTAACATATATTGTGCTCTGATTTTTTCATTATTTCTTTTTAAAGAATTCGACACCTTGTATTAAAAATATATCAGACATGATATAGGATATAATTCTCTAATAACTCTCCAAATATATGAAAAATCTCATATTCCTGTCTAATACGAATCCATGTCTTATAGTAATATTTACTATCCAAATCCAAGTAGCATATATATGAAATTATGAACTTGAGCTTGCTTGATTTGTTCCATATGCAGGACAAAGCACTGCAAGAACAGAATACCAAAAACAAGAAAGATTGATATAAAGCTTTATCACTCTTATCAATCACTTACCAACTCCTTGATCATCATGTTTTCCAAAGGTAAAGTCATTGATTATATACATAAATTTCTCAAAAGATAAAAGAATACCAAAAATCTCAATATTCAGCTTGTTTTTTTTTTCTTTTTCCTGTCATGAACAGACAAAAAATGTGGTGAAGATGATTATATTCTCACCTACTAGGACAAAGAAGAAGAATGGCTGATTGCAGGCGATATTCCATGGCAGTAAGAATATTTTTCCTTCCTTTTCTTGGTTCCTTACTATAGTTTTCTTATTACAAGCAACCTTTGCGAGTAATAGTAATCATGGAAGGAGTACAAGAAAAAAAACATAAATTTATCCGGCATTTATAAACATTTGTAATCCTTTTACATTATCTTCTCATAGAAAAGAACTTTAATTAACTTAACATATTGGACTGAATTTTAAATACATACGCAAGTTAAGGTTAAAATTGAATTTATGAATAGAGTGTCTAAATTTGGATGAATTAATGTTGGTTTTGTAGAAATTTTGTTAGGAGTGTGCAGCAAATGGAGATAGTTAGGAACTGGGGTTGAACATTGGAGTTTGATGGGATTTGCAGTCTACTTTTATAAGCAAAATTTACTAGTTTATACCAACTTTAGTACTTTGAATATCAGTTGTTCCTTCCAATAAGTACGTAGTTTGTAAAATAAAAAAAAAAAGAAAAAAGAAAAGACAAAAACATGTAAAATGAGTGAAGTAGTCGTAGATATTCTAAAAAAAGTGGACTTCAACACTGTTAAATGTTCTCTTGTTGCTTTTACTAGGTTAAGAAGCGAATGAAGAAGCCTATCTATGTCTACTACCAACTGGACAATTTCTACTAGAATCATCGGAGGTATATCTTTTCTACCTTCACTATAAGTTTTGCGCTCCATTATATGCTCTATTGCATGCTGGCTGATCTTTAAAATGATGTTAAGGATATCCTCTTTTTCATTAGCAGTCATCATGCAATATTTTAACTAATTCTATTAGCATTTACCATATGCTTTTTACATGAACCCATATGAGTTTTGGGTTTTATGGAAGTTTGTATCTCTTAAACTGGAATAACAACCATCAGTATGAGTTTCTATTAATGTCCTCTAGATATGAAATCAAATTGTGTTGAATTATATTGAAAAACCACCGGAAAATGTTTGTGTCCTCTTAATATCAAACTCTAGAGTCTAGAATCCAAGCACCTCGGTGTGGATAATAGATTGTAACTAGATTTATCTGTCAAAGTGACGATTTATCTGATCATTTGGTTTTGCATCCTTTAGATATTAAAGGTGCGGCAGAGGATTCAATCTCTTCAAGCTGGAAAAGCCAAGGCTTAGAACTTCTTCAAGTGGAATATTATTTAATGTTGCATTCCATGGTCATTCACCTTAGTTGGAACTTGAATTTTGTGTTATGGAAATAGGATTTTGTAGCTACCTTGTGTACTAGCTTCTTTAACCATGATGGTTAATTTTTACGAGTTTTGTAGTGTTAATTATTACGAGTTTTGTAGCTTCTATTATTTAAACATAATATTTAAATTCTAAATTTAAAATTTAGTTTTAAAGTTAAAATTTTAATAAAAAATTTAATTTAATTAATATTTTTTTATTTATCCTTAAAAGTATATAGTTTAAATTTCAAAAATAAAACATAATATAATATTTATCATAAAAATAAATATTATTTAAAGATATGTTCTTTAGCAGCGTTTTCGGAAAAAGCGTCGCTAAAGGTTATGGTTTTTAGCGGCGTTTGTAAGAAAAGCGCTGTTAAAGGTCATGATTTTTAACAGCGTTTGTAGGAAAAGCGTCGCTAAAAGCATGGTCTTTAGCGGCTTTTGCGGAAAAGTGCCGTTAAAGGCCATGGTTTTTAGCGGCGTTTTTGGGAAAGCGCCGCTAAAGGTCATGTTCTTTAGCGGCGTTTATGGGAAAAGTGTCGCTACAGATCATGACCTTTAGCGGCATTTTTTTCATAAACGCCACAAAATGTTAGCGGCGTTGTCTTTAGCGGCGTTTTTTATGGTACTTGTAAAAGCGCCACAAATAGTTTTAGTGGAGCTTAAAAGCGCCGCTATAGGCTTAAAAAAAGCCGCTAAAAGTCAATTTTGCTGCAGTGTAGTGAGTCATAGATTCTCGAGAAAGATTTGATGAGACAAAAGCCAGTGCTACTATTCCCATTTAAGTATCTTCTCGTGCTTCATGATCATCACTTATCCTTGACCTTGTCTATGTTAAATTATGATCAGTAATCCACCAGTAAAAACAAATAACACCCATCTTGAAATTAGTCTCAATCATTCAAGCATTATAAGTAACTAAAGAAAGAAAGATAAAAAGAATCAAATTCTCTCAGTGAATTGAAGGGTACAAGAAACGGAAAGAAGAATATGAATTTGTTATCAGTTTCAGCTAGGGAATCAAATTCAAAATGTTTTCCTAAAGAAGCATATGTTAAGAGTATAGTTACAGAATATGAAGAATGATAAACTGTAATTTATACATATTTTTATCCCATGCTTAACACATTTTATGGATGATTTTTCCTTAGAATTGGTGAATTCGATGCTCCTAATGCTTTAATTTTATGTTTTATACTTAGGCAAGCATAGAAGAGTGAAAGGAACAAGAAACGAGCCAAAAACGGAGAAAATGGGCCAAAGTACGAAATCAACATGGCCTCGACTTCCTCACACGGGCAGATCACACGGCCGTGTCAATTTGGCAGAATCGAAGCACGACTCACACGGGTAGAACACACACCCGTACCATTCTAACAGGCTCGAGCACAGCCTAAAGTAATCGCACACGAGCGTGTCCCTGCCGAGCCCAAGTTGAGTCCAATTCGGAAAAGGCTAATTTTGAGGGCTTTTAAGCATTTTAAAGCCTATAAATACACCCTAAAGGAAGAGGAAAAAGGGTGGCACGGGGAGGAAGTAAGGAATTACTCGAAGAAAGTCGATTGATCCCTCTCAGAAGCCGGATTCACCATCAAGACAAAAAATCTCCCCTCAATTTCCCTCCAGGAGTTTTGGGTTTTCTTTATGTTTTGTATTCATTATTCTTCTGAGATGTTTTCCTTTTTAGTTATGAACTAAATCCCCTAAATACCTAAGGGGAATGAAACCTAAGACGAATCTTGTTATTATTTTCTGAATTGTATGATAAATATTTGGCTTATTCTTAATTATGTGTTCTTAATTCTTGTTTTGATATTCCAGGATATTGATTCAAGTTAAGCTTTTATTCAGAGGAGGAATAGACCCTGTCTAAGAGTACAACTGTCATAATTAAGCGAAGTTGATTGCGCGCCTAGAGATAGGTGACAAGATTTTGCCGAATTAGGGTGAAACCTAATAAGGGGATCCATAGATCGAGTTAATGCAACCTTAGGGTGTTAATTAGAGAAAAGTCTCAATTATTCAATCTAGGGATTAGACGTTATTAGTCTTGAATAGGGATAATAACATAACTTAGGGATCTCTATGAAACAAGTTAAATGAATAAATCGTCTGATTCGGAGTCAGAATAACAAGTGAAGTCTAGGTGGATTCTTCCTTAGATATTGTCTTAATTCAATCGTTTTCCAAAAGTAATCCCTCAATTCTATTGTTTGTGAATTCTTAGTTTAGTTAATTAGTTAGTTAAAACAAACCCCCTTATTCTTACGCTAGATAATAAAAAGGCAGTCATTACTAGTACTTTTAGTTCCTTTGGGTTCGACAATCCGGTCTTGCTAAAACTATACTACTGCTCGATAGGTACACTTTCCTACATCGTGATAATAGTTAGTTTCAAGAATGATTCTTTATAAATATTTAAAACCTGTCACACAAAATCGCGATCAAGTTTTTTGCGTCGTTGCTGGGGAATTAAAATATTAGGAACGCTTAATTTTTATTACTTTAGCCATTTATTTTTCTTGCAAGTTAATTCTATTTTATTTTTATTATTATTTATTAATTTACTTTTTCTTTCTCTTGGCAGGTTTTTATAGTTTATGACTAGAAGAAACCCGTCAGGACCACTACTTTTTTACGAAGAAATCGATCGCACAGTTCGCAGAAACTAAAGAGAAATAAGGCGAAGCTTAAGATACACAAAGAATGAGCAAGAAGATGATATTCAAACCCCAACTGAGGAGATGGCTAAAAACCAAGACAATTAGCTACCTCCTGCGATACCCGTTGAACTAGCAAATCAAAATCCCACTCCTCGTACTATGTATGATTATGCTAAACCTACTTTAACAGGAACTGAGTCAAGTATAGTTAGGCTTACTATTGCTGCGAATAATTTTGAACTACAACCTAACACTATTCAAATGATATAGCAATTTGTTCAATTTGATGGTTTGCAGGATGGGGATCCAAACACTCATTTGGAAAATTTCTTGGAATTCTACGATACATTTAAAATTAATAGCGTTTCTGACGATGCCATTCGTCTTCGGTTATTCCCTTTTTCATTGAAGAAAAAAGCTAAACAATGGTTGAACTCGTTACCACGAGGGTCAACTACTACTTGGGAACAAATGATTGAAAATTTTTTATTAAAATATTTCCCGCCGACTAAAACAGCCAAATTACGTAATGACATCTCTTCGTTTGTGCAGATGGACTTAGAAACTCTTTACGATGCATGGGAGAGATACAAGGACCAACTGCGAAGGTGTCCTCACCATGGATTACCTCTATGGTTGCAAGTTTAAACATTCTACAATGGTGTGAACCCCTCGACAAGGCAAATGATTGATGCAGCAGCCGGGGGAACCATCAACAACAAAACACCTGAAGAGGCTTACGAATTTATTGAAGAGATGTCACTGAATAACTATCAGTGGCAAGTCATGAGAACTAAGCCAACTAAAACAGCAGGCGTTTATAACGTCGATTCGGTTAGTATGTTGTCAAACCAGGTAAAATTTCTAAATAAAAAGATTGATGGTTTACTTGGTTCAACTCAGGTACAACCAGTAATGAAGTGCGAGACGAATGGAGGAAGAGCATACACAGAGTATCAACCCTTCAACCCTAGCACCAAGGAGGAACAAGTCCAATATATGGGTAACAATAACCCTAGATCCCAAAATAACCTATATAGTAACACTTCTAATACAGGTTGGAGGAACCATCCCAATTTCTCGTGGGGCAGTCAAGGAAATCAAAGAATACAACATCCTTTGGGTTTTCAACAACCACTCTATCAACAGGAAAAGAAACTGAACCTTGAAGAGATACTGTCTAAATTTATCTCAGTGTCAGAAACCCATTTTCAAAACACTGAGACAACACTTAAAAATCAACAAGCATCGATCCAAGGGCTCAAAACTCAGATAGGCTAGCTGTCCAAACTAATCTCCGAACGACCACAAGGTAGCTTGCCAAGTAATACTGAACCCAACCCAAAGGAACAACTCAACGCGATTAATGTTCAAGACGAAGAAGGATTCGTTGAGTCTGAGCCAGAACCGAGGCAAGAAACTGTGGTGAGCAGAGGTCAATGTGAGGTGGGTCATAATAAAAACAAATCAGTGAAAGTAGAATATAAACCTCATGTGCCATACCCCAACACGACAAGGAAAGACCACGCCGATGAACAATTTGGTAAATTCCTTAAACTCTTAAAAAAATTACATATTACCTTACCGTTTATTGAATCCTTATCGCAGATGCCAAACGCAATGAAATTTTTAAAAGAGCTTTTAGCAAATAAGTAGAAGTTGGACGAGGCGTCGTATGTGGAGCTGAACGTAGTTTGCTCAGCTGTTCTACAGAATAAACTACCCAACAAACTAAAAGATCCAGGGATTTTTACGATTCCTTTTTTAATTGGTAGTTTAGATGTTAATAATGCATTAGGTGATTTAGGGGCTAGTATTAATGTCATGCCCTACAAAATGTTCAAACAATTAGGTCTTGGGAAACCCAAACAAACTAGGATAAGCATTCAATTAGCAGATAAAACTATAAAATTTCCTAGGGGTATTATTGAAGATGTGCTAGTTAAAATTGATAAATTTATATTTCCGTTGACTTCATTGTTCTAGACATAGAGTAGGATAGCAACACTCTTCTGATTTTAGGATGGCCCTTTTTAGCAACTGCTAAAACGATTATTGATGTTGGCACAGATGAGCTCACACTCCGTGTGAGAGACGAAAAAATCACTCTTCAAGCTCGCAATTACAATACATTACAACACCATATCGGACAATGCATTACAACAGTACGATAGCAGAGGTCTGTAGCCAATTTAAGATCAAACACCATAACTCATCACCATATAGCCAAAAAATGAATGGTGTGGTGAAGGCAGCCAATAAGAACATTAAAAAAATCATGGGGAAAATGACTGCGACTTATAAAAATTGGCATAAGAAGTTACCATTTTCCCTCTATGCTTATCGAATGTCTGTTGGACCTCCACCGAGCAACGCCTTTCTCTTTGGTTTATGGAATTGAGGCAATTTTTTCTATTGAGGTTGAAATTCCTTATCTTCGAGTTTTGTTAGAGCTGAAGTTAGATAAAGTGGAATGGATCTAGTCTCGATATGATCAACTGAACTTGATTGAAGAGAAGAGGCTGAAAGCTATCCGTAATGGTCAGATATACCAAAAGCGAATGATACGAGCTTATGACAAAAAGGTTTGCCCAGAGAATTCCATGAGGGGGACCTGATATTGAAAAAGATCCTTCCTATATAAAAAGGCTTCAGAGGAAAGTGGATGCCAAATTAGGAAGGACCTTATGTGGTAAAGAAAGCATTTTCTAAGAAGCGCTGATTTTGACAGAGATGGATGGAAAAAACTAGCCTAATCTTGTGAATTCAAATTCAGTCAAGAAGTACTTCACCTAAAAAAAATAGAAAGGCCAAGGTGAAAACTCATAAAAGGCGCCTTGAAACCAAAAGGGTTTTGAGTGAAAACTCAGGAAAAGGTAATTTAAATTTTGATCGAAGATGGGGTATGTGGTAGTCTTGTTCCTTCAGAAATAACAAGGAGGAGGAATTTTACATCTTGGGGCATCAACAAAGTACTATAAATCTCCTAAATACATATCAAGCTCAAAATGATCCTCAAGAAATTTGTGCAAAGAAGCTCATGGTGCGATATTTGGGGCACTTAATTTCATCTAACTCATTTTGTATTTTAGCAATATTTGCTATTTTGATTAATTCATTCATTTCGAGCCTTACTCCCAATAAATTTCAATCTTATCCATTGTTACAGTTTTTTTCAAGCAAGCATTTTTCATTGAAATAACGATTAATGGACTAATAATATTCAAGTAAAATGATTTTTTGCATATTGCTCTGAAAGGTTTTCTAAATAGTACAAGGATTTGAAATAGGACAATGAGTCAGAACTAGTCAAATTTAAGAGTTAAAAATATTTGGGAAAGAATAATCTAAATTATGATTATTTCTTCGAGTTTTTTGACAAAGATACCAGCTAAACAGGAAGGCAGGTAATGCGTCAGTGATAGAACCTTTATGAACAACGAGCAATGTCAACCTAAACATTAAAAGGGAATTATTCTAAAAAAAAAAGACATTCGGCATTCATGAAAATATCATTCATATACATCTAGTTAGGAGCATTTGATTCATTCTGATCATAACATCCTAATCACTCGGCATAAATATAGGCCCATGAAATGGATTCTACAGGTCATGTTCCCCAGAGAACAGTGTAACAGATCAGTGAAACCACAAATCCTATACCCCTAAAGTTACAGTGGGACGGATTGAAGTTATCATGGTGAATTTTATCTCCCTAAAATTGCAGTGGAGCAGATTAAAGCCGCAAATCCTATACCCCTGAAGTTGTAGTGGGACGGATTGAAGTTATCATGACAAATCTTATCTCTCAATCTTATCTCCCTAAAGTTGCAGTAGAGCAGATTAAAGCCACAAATCTTATACCCCTAAAATTGTAGTGGGATAGATTGAAGTCATCATGGCGAATCTTATCTCCCTAAAGTTGTAGTGGGATGGATTGAAGTTATCTGACAATACATTTTAGCCCCTTTGTTATTTAATTTATTCAATTTGTCCTTTTAATTTCATTTAAATTACGATAAGTCCTCTATTAATTTTAACTCTTTTATTTATTTATCTATTATTCCTTCGTTTTTTTAATATATAAAATTTGTTATCTTTTCAAACATTTTTTTTATTTTACGCCATTATTATTATTAATGTTATTATTTATTATATTTTGATTATTTATATTAGAATTAGAATATTATTTTATTTATTTATCATATTATTTTATTTATTTATCTATTTATTATCTCTTACCCTTTATATGTTCAGAAAAAAATATGATGTTAATATTTTTTCTTTATTTGTGCATTTGTTTTTCGTATTATTCTTATTACTATCATTATTAATATTATTAATATTATTTATTTTTCCCTATTATCATTTAATTAGTATAGAATTAGTAGTTATAATATGATTATTGCCGTTGTTTATTTGGTGTTTTATTATTATAGTTATATCATCATCGTTTATTAGTATGATATTTTTATTTTTATTTGTATATCATTGTTTTATTTTTACACACTATTATTTTATTTTAATATAACCATGTCATAAATTGTGTTTAAACATGCTTCCGCATTTTTATACTATGCTCGAATAAGCTAAATACACATTATTTTAAATATTGCATTCGTCTTTGCACGAGGCACAAAAAATGATTTTTTTAAAATCAAAGTAATGTTCATTATTTTGGAATTAGAAAAATCGTGTTCTTAACTTACGGAATATGGCTTCTTTCTAAAACCGAGATAGTCGAATATTTACTTTAAAATAAAATAAAAACGGGATTCAAATAACGATTAAATGGCGTTTATTCTTGATTTCGAGGATTTAAGGCATTGTTTGATATGATCCTTCCTTTTCGATTGACTTGAAATAGGCCCCTTTTTTTATGAAAAATAATTTAGTAATGTCTTGATACAAAGGGATCGTATTTTAAATTCGCTTCAAATTTTTAATTTTTGACACTAAGACATCGAGTAATCAATTAGGTACCAATTTTGGGCGTAACGAGGGTGCTAATCCTTCCTCTTACATAACAGACTCCCGAACCCATTTCTTGGATTTTGTAGATCGAAAAGTATCGTTTTAATAAGTCTAACATTTAATTAAAATGAGTTTTAAGGTAACTCAATTAAACCTAAATAAAAGAAATTAGTGGAGACTCTAATTTTTATTTTTAAAATAAAAGTCGACTTCAAAAAAGGTTTCGACAATTTATTATAAACAAAATGATTTATTACTTAATTATTTTATAAATTGTGTATATAAAAAGAATTGGTATGTACGGTGATTGTTGAACTAGCTACCAAAACAACTTATTTAATTTTAAATGATGTAATTGAAGAGAAATTATTTAAGATCTGGATTTGATCTTCTTGAAATTTTGTATGCTGGACAGCCTTGTTCAAACCTTTTTGTTTTGATATGCATTACGCCAAGAAGCTGGACTAAAGTTTTTTTTTTTTTCATTTTAATGGCATTAAGATAAAAACAAAAAATATTTAATATAAATAAATTGAATTGAATTTCCAATTAGTTTTAGAGAGATGTAATTAGTTGTTCAAATATTTGATAAAAATTCAAATTTGTGGCCTAATGTTGGAGTTAAAAAACAGACGAAATTAGAAATAACTATACGAAATTACAACTTTATAACAGTACGTAGGTTTAGGATTCTTCCACTTTAGCCAATCTCAAGCAGGCCTAAAGGTGGGAAGAAGAAACACATCAACTTCAGCCAACAAGCTCACGGAGGCTTGAATGTGGGAAGAAGTCACAGGTCCCGATGCCTTCCTCTCATTCTCCCTACCACCGTTCTTGCTTTTCATCTCTTTCAGCCACTTCTTCACTCTCTTCATCGCATTCCCTATTTTCTCATCTTTATCCTCCCTCCTCACTAATGGATAGCTTCTCAAGTATTTTTGCCTCATCATGTACCTCTCTTGACTGCATCCGCTACTTAGTTTGATAGGATTTCGCACATCTTTACAACTTGATGAATACTTTAAACTCTCCATGATTTCGATATATTATTCCTCCACTCGTAATTCAAGGTGTTGAATTTATATGAATAGGAAATTAGTCCTAAACCTGTTAGAGGTCTATTCGCTGCAAGCATGCTGCATTTATATTAGTAGGAAATTAATCCCAATCCTGTTAGAGGTCTATTCCCTGCAAGCATGTTGCATTTATATTAGTAGGAAATTAATCCTAATCCTTTTAGAGGTCTATTTCCTGCAAGCAAAATCTACAGTAAGATGATACAAAGTTGTAATTTCATTTACTTGTGATGCAACAAGTAATATTAAATGCCAAAATATTATTTAATTGAATATATTGATTATCCTAGTGATTTAGCTTATTTAATGACTTTCTCATATAAAAGGTCGTAGTTGGGATTTAGAGTTTTACATTCAAATTGTGGAACTTAATCAATTGGATTAAATAGGGTTTATTGTAACTTGAACTGTGTCCCATCCGCATTACAAGATTATCTCATTTTCTTCACATGGAAGAACCTTTCAATGAGATAGGATTTCACTCATTGGAAATTACAGACTTGTATTACAATTTAGTTAACACCCGCTTTTTCTTCGGAACATTTTACCTTTCAAACTTCAAAGCTCGCACCATCCTAAAATTGAGATTGGTTTAAGGCCCAAGCCAGCTTCTTCTAGAGCAATACTGACGAATTCTGGAACATCCAGATTGCTTATTAACCAAGGTATTTAAATAGCGTTATTTCCCTTATACCACTTCAGAATAATCTAAGGTAGGTTCTTACCCTTCTCTTACCTAGAGGAGTATTCTGGCTGCTAGGGGGCCGATTGAAAGAGGAATAGGATGGCGCATAGGTATTGGATCAGTTGTGAACATTTGGAATGACTCTTGGATTCCCGGACCTGGAGATGGTAGAATTAATTGTCACAATATTGATATCAATTACACTACGGTGGACCAATTGATCACTTCGAGACACTGTACTTGGAAGGAAGACATCGTCCGTGCCATCACTGATTGGGACCAAGCTGACTGTATCTTGAATATCCCACTTACCAAGTCGAAGCAGGCAGATACGATGGTTGGAAGTATGAGGGTATGGGTGATTACACAGTCAAGAATGGTTATAAATTACCACTACTGGACAAATTACGAATACCAGATGCCTATCCTAGTAGCATGCTCCAAAGTAATAGCCCTATACAGCATTGTGGGCTTTACAGTTACCTGGTAAGGTAAAAATTACATTTTGGAAAATTTACAATGATTACATTCCTACATATGCCAATCTAAACAGAGAAAATATGCATGTTTCTACAATTTGCCCTATGTGCCAAGCTGGGTTGGAATCAGTTGATCACCTATTGAGACTTTGGTCGGTCACCTGTCAAATAATAAAAGGGTTAAACCATATGCTTCCCCCTGTCTCATCTTTCCCAGAATACAGATGCTGGTTGGATGAAAATTTTCGTGTGGCAAATGAGAAGTCCAAGAAGTTATTGGCAATTACCCCATGGGCGGTCTGATTGGCAAGGAATCGACTTGTTCATTATGGTGTTCGAAAGACAGTGAATGAATTAGTGGGGTTTATTTTCGGTTATCTACATGAAATTGAGGAAATCAGTCCTGTCAGGGTTATCACAGTACACTCAGCAACAGATTTGGAGATACCACCTGACCCAGGTTTTATTAAAATTAACTTTGACAGTTCTTATAATGCAAAAACACACTCAGCTATCTCAGGAATCTTAGCACAAAATCATTTGGGGCAGATTATGGAGGCATGTACTTACCCCGTGGATCATGTGGCATATGCGTTTATAGCTGAGGCTTGGGCATGGGAACAAGCTGTCCGGTTTGCAATTGATATGGGCTTTCGTAAGGTACAGATGGAAGGCGACTCCTTGACTGTCATTAAGCGATTGAACTCCTACATCAAGAACAAATCCGTTCTGAGTCCAATTGTTGGACACATTAAAGATTATTTGAGTTTTTTTTATAACATTACTTTGTTGCATATTCGACGAAATGCAAACTGTGCGGCGCATTCCTTGGCAAAAGAGGGTCGACGGTTTCAATCGGCAAGATTCTGGGTCGAGGAGGCGACGGTGGAAAAGATAGTAGAGATGGACTGAACGCAATGGGTAAAGAATGCCTGATTTGGGTATTTTGGGTTTGGTCAATTCGGAAACCTTCACCTTTCACTCCGAATTTGGCTACCAAACTTTTTTCTCTCTTTGGATGCGCATTGTTGTTCTATCTGTCAGCTGCTGTGATGCAGTTTTGCGAGAGTTTACAATTGGTCTCTTGGGTTTTCTGATTCGAATAGGAGTTCTTTTGTGTTTCTGTTTTGGTTTTTTTTGGTTTTGCTTTAGGGTTAGTTTTCTTGTTAGCTAGATTTTCTTTAATGCGGGTGTGGTCTTTTGTTGTTTCCCAGATAGTTGTTAATTTGACGTTTGGTGTTTCTCCCTTTACTCAATGGATGCCAACTTATTATTTCAAAAAAAAAACAAAAAAAAAATCTCATGTAACTGATAAGGCAATTATTTAGAAAATAATAATAATGACTTTAAAAGAAATTACTTAAAATATATAAACCCATTTAATTTCTTATAAATTTAACAATACTTTATTTCCAATAATAAATATTCTCAAAGACTATATAAGAATATTTATAAAATTAAAGAATAAGCAATTTTATACTTAATTATAAATATAAAAATAAGTTAATTATAACATAAATTATTATTTATATTTATTTTTTTAAAAAGGAAGAAAAAGGAGTAAAAAACAAAAAAAAATGTTCCACAATCAAATGATGACACATGTCACCCAGACTTGTCCAAGGACTGAGTGACTCACCGGCCTGGTAGGCCTAGCTCGACTTAGGCTAAGTTTGGACAGATTTTTACACATTGAGTTGACTTGACCTAGTTTGAATTAAATTTAAATACTAATAATTTTTTTAAAAGTTTAATTTAATTATAAATATATATTTAAAATATCGAGTAAAAATATTTTTAATATTTTATTAAAAACATACTTTTAATCGGATCAAGCCAACTCAAAAACGGGTAGGAGCTTGAACTATTTTGGAATCAGACCTTAGCTTAACCTATGAATACCTCTAATGTCACCAAATGACATTTAATAGAAAAATTAATGGAATGACAATGACTTGATTGGAATGATATTTATAGTTAAGAACTCAATTTGAATTATATCTAGGGATAGATTTAAAATTTGACCTATAATTTAAGGATGGCTAATGCAGTTAATTAAACCCTAAACCCAACGTCAATAAGGTCCAATAGCGCAATTCCAGCCTAGTGCTGGATGTTTATTATATGCATTTGTGGACGTCCATTGTTGATTTAAAAGTTCATAAAAGCCGGAGGTTTGAGTGTCAAACACAAACTCAAACTCATGTCCAATATTGTTGTCTGATTACATGCGTGTGCGGACGTCCATGGTTCCTTTAAAAGTTCATAGTTCCGGGCTCAATCTTAAGCCACAGAAAATTTTCATAATATATTGCTTAAGATTTTCGTTAAGGCTGATTTATGGCTAATCATTGTCGAAATCATTCTTTTGAAAACGGGGATCGACTTTGTTTGAAAGTGAAAATTAAAACGGGAGTCGCCATCAATCTTTTATTAGGTGTGATCGGATCACCTTTGTTTTAATAAATCAATTTTAGTTTACTAAAACAGGGCCTTTGGTCTACGAAATTTGAGAGAACGAGTTCGGGAGTCGGTTACGTGTGAGGAAGGATTAGCACCCTCGACACGCCCAAAAAATTGGTACTGAATTGATTAGTTAGTGTCTTAATGTCGAAAATTAAAAATCGGGAAGGGACTTGAAATATGATCTTTTGTATTAATACTGATTTTAAAATTCTTGAATTAACTTAAATCGATTTGTTTAAAGATTTTCTTATCTCGAGATATCGGAGTATCACATCCCGTAAGTTAGGACACAATACCATGAATTCCCGAGCACAAGGTCGTCTTTTAATTTAAATTGGAAATCCGTGTATTTCAAAACTCAAAAGGATATTTAGCTATTTAGAACCAACGAGAGAACCGAAACCCCGTAAGTTAGGGCACAATTCTTCGATGTTCCAAAATGCGAAACATTGTCTTATTTATTGAAATTAGTTAAAACATGAGAAAAAATATTCCCAAAGTGAGAAATTAAAAATAGATAAACGACGCAAAAAAATGATATCATTAATGAAAAATATTAACATGGAATACTAGAATATTAGAATAACAATAATAATGATATTTACAAAAAAGGAAAATAAAAACAAATCATGTACTAATAATAAAATAGGAAAAAATGATATATTTGGTAATAATAATAATAATAATAATAATAATATGCACATAAAAATACATATATATATGCATATAATAAAAGTATGTAATAATAATATCTACAATAAAAGAAAACATTAGGAAACGTACATAAAAAATACATAAAATTTTTTTACAACAATAATATAAAATAATGATATGTACAAAAATATATATATGTACATAATATAGTTATAAAAAATATATATTAAATTCGAAATAGGTAAATAATAATAAAAAGGGTAAGAATATACCGAAGCCCCAATATTATGGATTACTGAAATTAATCTATTTTCTTCTCGGGCTGTTGAAATGGGCCTTTGTAGGTGATCTTAACCGGATCAGATTGCCGCCAATAGAGTCAGGTTGACCCGATCATTTTAAAATTTAATATTTTTTTATTGTTTTTTTATTTTTTTAAGACTAATTTTTGTTTAGAACAATTACAAATAAAATCTACATAAAATATACAAAATCCAAATTACTTCAACCCAACACAAACCAATCTCAGCCCACTAACTTAATAATCCAACACAACCAACCCAACCCACTAACTTAACATATCATCACCCAACCCACTAATTAACCCAAACTAAATTTAACCCATCAAACCTTACATAAATCAACCCATTAACTAAAATATTTCTTTTTTAATACTAAACCCCCCTCCCAAAACAAACAAATCTCCAAGAGCAAACAAAGAAAGAAAGAAAAAATCCAAGCTTCAAGCCGCCGAACCCCTCTTTCTCCTTCCACCGTGCGCGCCACCAACAGCTATCGTATGCGCCGCGTGAAATCAAGCTTTGGGTAGTTGAGGTTTGGGTTTTAGGGTGGCTTATAATCGATTGGCTCGAGTATTTAGAGTGGGTTTCGGTTTGGGAGCTTGGTTGTGGTGTTAATGGTGGTTAGTCCTTGGTTGCTTGGTTGCTTGCCGGATATTGAAGTTTTTTCTTGCTTAGATTGCTGAACGTTCCTTTTTTTTGCTGAAATTTTTTTTTTGGAATTTTTTTTGCTGGAATTTTTTTTGCTCTTTTTTCTCCAATGGGAGAGAATCCTCTCTTTTTGGTGTGGTCTCTTGCTTTATTTCTACCATTTTGCTTCTTTTTTATGCCATTTACAGGCAGTGGGTGAAGAAGGAACAACCACCCATGTTTTTGGCTTGAAAATCTGGAAAGTGGGTGCCCCAAATCACGTAACCTGTCTGAAGGACCAAATCACAAATGCAGCAAAACTTCTGGGGCTAAATGTAATTTTTAGAAAATTTAGGGTTAAAATGTAATTTAAGGAAAGTTTAGGGGTCTAAGTGAAATTTAAAGAAAGTTTAGGGGTCAAAATGCAATTTTTTTATTAATTTTTTTTTGAAATTTTGAAAATTAAACACAAACTCTAGTCGGACAAAAATTTAGTGCTTACAGCTGCCCCTCTTTACTCATCATTGTGAAACAAGAATAGTGCAAAGACTTAAAAGCACTAAATTTTGTTCAATTGTCCAATCTTTATTCTTTACTCGGTATGTGATCTTGAGCTCAACTCATTTCTCGCAATATGAATTGACTATTTAAAACTAGATATTAAAAATAGAAATTGAAAATAGCTCAGCACGTGAGCCAAGGCTCAACTCACTTCTCGCAATATGAGTTGATTTTTGAAAACAGAATTTGCAAAAGGCTCAACTCAACTCTCGTAGAAATTAAAAAGCTCAACTCACCTCTTGCAATATGAGTTGAATTAAAAAAAACAGAAATTGAAAATAGCTCAGCACGTGAGCCAAGGCTCAACTCACTTCTCGCAATATGAGTTGATTTTTGAAAACAGATTTTGAAAAACAGATTTTGAAAATATCTCGACATGTGACCCGAGGCTCAACTCACATCTCGCAATGTGAGTTGATTTTTTTGAAAAATATAAATTGAAAAAAAATACCTTAGTGTGTGATCTGAAGCTCAACTCACCTCTCGCAATATGAGTTGATTTTTTTGAAAGACAAAAATTGAAAATAGCTCAGCGCGTAAGCCAAGGCTCAACTCACCTCTCGCAATATGAGTCGATTTTTTTTTTAAAGGTAGAAATTGAAAAACGGAAATTGAAAATACCTCGGCGTGTAACCTGAGGCTCAACTCGCCTCTCGCAATACGAGTTGATTTTTTTGACAATAGAAATTGAAATTACCTCAGCGTGTCCTGAGGCTCAACTCACCTCTCGCAATATGAGTTGATTTTTTTTGAAAGACATACCTCAGCATGTCTTGAGGCTCAACTCATTTCTCGTAATATGAGTTGATTTTTTTTTTGAAAAACAGAAATTGAAAATACCTCAGCATGTCTTAAGGCTCAACTCATTTCTCGCAATATGAGTTGAATTTTGAAAACAGAAATTGAAATTACCTCAGCGTGTATTGAGGCTCAACTCATTTCTCGCAATATGAGTTGAATTTTGAAAAAATAAATTGAAATTACCTCAACGTGTCTTGAGGCTCAACTCATTTCTCGCAATATGAGTTGAATTTTGAAAACGGAAGTAACAACATCAAAATACCAAAACCTGTCATCTGGTGGAACTCAGGTGTCTTTTCCTTTGATTTAGTACAGCTATCATCACATCCTCTCGCTCTACTGGAGTATCTGTATATGTCATGCATGACGTTATCATGATATGCACATGTTTGTCTTGAATGATTTTATGCCTACATGATTATGCTATGAGCATTAAGCATGTTTGTCATATGTCCTTCTTCGTCATGATTTTTGCGATGACCTGTATTCATTACTTCGGCTCTTGACTTTCTCTTTAGGCCCTGTACTCGTCCTCAAGCTTCACGAACAATCTGCGTTTCTCAGTTATCGCTCTCTTGCCCCTGATTGAACTTTGTCCTTGCTTTGAGGCTCTTGTACTTATCAAGTTCTTATCCAGGTAGTGCTTAACATTTCTTTTGTTTAGAGTATGTCATTTCACTATTTATCATGAAAATAAATGACATAATGAGATGCATGAAAATGGTCAGGTAGGGACAAAAGGATACCTCACATTTATTTATTTCAAATGTGGCAAACAAAGAAAATTAACCAATGATAATGAAAAAATGTCATAAAGAGAAAAGGGATCACATTCAATGGATACAGATGCTCTAGATATTCAACACACGAGCTCTTCCACGTTTCTTATCAAGAATCTTTTTGAGCATGGCTTCTGTAGAGGATTTTGAGCTACTGAAAAATGCTTCAAATACTGTAGTCTCGCTGTTTAACCCACCGTTCAACTGCCTCGCTCTTTAAGCCCGGGTTTGCTTCATTAGAATGCCCTTTCAGGTTTTCATCCTAATCTTTTGTGTTAATCAAGATGCCCTTTTTAGGTTTTCACCTTGATCTTTTTTTTCTTTTTAGGCATAATATTTCTTCATAGCATCTGAGTTCACTGGATTCGGTAACTCCTTCCCATCCATCTCAGTGAGAATCAAAGCTCCGCCCAAGAATGCCTTCTTTACGACGTATGGTCCTTCCCAATTTGGTGCCTATTTTCCTCTTAAGTCCTTCTGTATTGGGAGAATATTTCTCAGTACGAGTTTTCCTTCGTGGAATTCTCTTGGCCGTACTTTCTTGTCATGGGCCGCGATCATTCTCTTCTGGTACATCTTTCCGTGACAAATTGCCTTTAAACGTTTTTCTTCGATGAGGTTTAACTGGTCATATCGAGCTCGAACCCATTCTGCTTTCTCTAGTTTCAACTCCATTAAGACTCGTAAAAAGGGGATTTCAACTTCGATGGGTAGCACAGCCTTCATTCCATAGACCAGAGAGAAAGGAGTTGCTCCCGTAGATGTCCGTACAGATGTGCGATATGCATACAAAGCAAATGGTAGCTTCTCGTACCAGTCTTTATATGTCTCGGTCATTTTCCCAATAATCTTCTTAATATTCTTGTTGGCCGCTTCAACAGCTCCGTTCATTTTCGGGCGATAGAACGATGAGTTATGATGTTTTATTTGAAATTGCTCACACACTTCCTTCATCATCTTGTTGTTCAGATTCAAAACGTTATCTGAAATGATTCTTTCAGGCAAACCATATCGACAAATGATTTCCTTTTTCAAAAATCTGCAAACTGTAGTCTTTGTCACATTGGCAAACGAAGCAGCTTCTATCCATTTTGTGAAGTAATCAATAACCACAAAAATGAACCGGTGTCCATTAGAAGCTTTTGGGGAAATTGGCCTTATAACATCCATGCCTCACATAGAAAAGGGCCATGGAAAAGCCATGACATGAAGGGGCGAAAGAGCTACATGAATCTTATCGCCATAAATTTGACATTTGTGGCATTTTCTTGCAAAACTAATGCAGTCGCTTTCTATCGTCAGCCAGTAGTAAGCAAGTCTCATAATCTTCCTGGCCATAGTGAAGCCATTGGCATGTGTCCTACAAATTCCCTCGTGGACATTTTCAAGTATTTTTCTGGCTTCAACAGCATCTACGCATCTCAAGAGTACCTGATCTTTTCCTCTTTTGTACAGGATATCCCCATCAAGAACGAATCCAGCTGCCATTCTTCTAATTGTCCTTTTGTCGTTCTCATTTGCTTGTTCGGGATACCTTTGATTCTTGATATATTCTAAGACATCATGGAACCATGGTCGTCCATCTGGTTCTTTTTCAATGCTAAAACAATGTGCAGGGACTTCATATATGCTCATTTGAAGAGGCATTATTTCTGTTTCTCTGTTTGCTTTGAACATTGAAGCCAAAGTGGCCAAGGCATCAGCCAATTGGTTTTCTTCTCGTGGGAGGTAATTAAAAGTTATTTCTTCGAATTCTTTAATCAACTCTGCCACTAGATCACTGTATTTAACCAGTTTCAAATCTCTCACTTCCCAATCTCCACGGATTTGGTAAATCACCAAGGCTGAGTCTCCGTATACCTCTAAAGTTTTGACGTTTCGTTCAATAGCTGCACGAAGTCCCATGATACATGCCTCATATTCCGCTATGTTATTGGTACAGAAGAAATTTAGCTTAGCAGTGAGTGGGTAATGGTTCCCTTCTGGCGATACTAAGACTGCTCCAATCTCATGCCTCAATGCGTTCGATGCACCATCAAATCTCATCTTCCATGACTTCTTTTTTGATGACTCACCCTCTTTTTCTGTAATGCACATCAAATCTTCATCCGGGAAATCAAATCTCAATAGCTTATATTCATCCATTGTTTGAGTTGCTAAGAAGTCAGCTATTGCGCTCCCCTTTATCGACTTCTGACTTACATAGGCAATGTCGTATTCCGATAGGAGGATCTGCCATCGTGCTATTCTTCCTGAGAGTGCCGGTGATTCCATCATGTATTTTATTGGGTTCAGCTTTGAGATTAACCATGTCGTATGATACAACATATATTGTCTGAGTCTCCGAGCTACCCAAACCAGAGCACAACAGTATTTTTAATAGACGGATACTTTACCTCATATTCAGTGAACTTTTCGTTGAGGTAGTAGATCGCCTTTTCTTTCTTTCCTGACTCGTCGTGTTGCCCAGAACGCAGCCCATTGAATTTTCAAACACAGTCAAATACAATATCAATGGTCTTCCTAGAGTTGGCGGTACTAGCACTGGAGGACTAGACAAATATTGTTTTATCTTATCAAAGGCCACCTGGCATTCCTCATTCCATTCTCCCGGGTTATGTTTTCGAAGAAGCCGAAAGATTGGGTCGCATTGGTTGGTAAGTTGAGCGATGAATCAGGCGATGTAGTTTAACCTCCCTAAAAATCCTCTGACTTTCTTTTGCGTGTGCGGAGGTGGTAACTCCTAAATGACTTTTATTTTATCTGGATCAACCTCGATACCTCTTTCACTGACAATGAAGCCTAGCAACTTTCCCGAGGTAGCCCCAAACGTACATTTGGCTGGATTAAGCTTTAGCTGAAACTTTCTCAGCCTTCCGAACAAGTTCTTGAGGTTCACTACATGCTCTTCTTCGCCTTGAGACTTGGCAATCATATCGTCAACGTAGACCTCTATTTCTTTATGCATCATGTCATAGAATAGCGTCACCATAGCCCTCTGATATGTTGCCTCAGCATTCTTTAACCTAAATTGCATTACTTTGTAGCAGAACGTGCCCCACATCGTTATGAAGGTAGTTTTCTCCATATCTTCCGGGGCCATTTTGATCTGATTGTACCCCGAGAATTCATCCATGAAGGAAAATAACGAATGTTTTCCCGTGTTATCCACCAATGTATCAATGTGCGGTAAGGGAAAATTATCTTTAGGACTTGCTCGATTCAAGTCACGATAATCCATACACATTCGTACTTTGCCGTCTTTCTTTGGTACCGGAACTATGTTAGCCACCCATTCTGGATATTTGGAGGCTTGTAGAAAGCCAACATCATATTGCTTCTTAACTTCTTCTCTTATTTTCAACAACATCTCAGGTCTCATCCGTCTTAGCTTTTGTTGAATGGGCTTGCATTCTGGCTTTAATGGGAGCTTATGGACCGCTACATCTTCATCCAATCCTGGCATGTCCTGATATGACCATGCGAATACATCTTTGTACTCGCGGAGCAAAGCAATCAAATTATGCCTGGTGCCCCCTGAAATAGAAGTCCCAATCTTCACTTTTTGCTTCCTTTCTTCAGTTCCCAAATTTATTGTTTCAACAGATTCTTGATGAGGCAAAATCTGTTTATCCTCTTGTTCCGCCATTCTTAGCAAGTCAAGAGACGAGACATAGTCTTCAGCATTTTTTTCGGCTTCGAATTCTCCTAAACAAACAACCTTCTCAAAATCAATTTCAGGACTCGTAACGGGTTTGTTCATGCTGTTGAAATCTGAGCACCTGAAAGTTGAATGGAAAAGGAAACTATAGAGGGGCATCCAAGTATTGGAAACAACAAACGAAATGTTATGGCATGGCATGAGGCAAATGTAAGGATTGGCTATGAAATGAGAAAATGATTATGAAATTAGTGATAATGTGAAAGATTATGACAAAATGCATCTTTATTGATATTCATTTGAATGATAAAGAGCGAATGTAGGCTCTTACAAAAGAATTCTATTATATCTAAGGACATAACAGAATGTTAATGTTTGAGCATTAATCTAAAGACTTATAAACTACAAGAAGATCCTCGACAATCTAATTGTTTAACCTGAAACCCAGGGGACAAGAATGTATCCTTGAGACGTCTTTACTTGCGTTAGCTCCTTTTTCAATGACGTTTATACTGATATTCTGATAACCCTTTTCGATTATTAACATTGTGCCTTGTGCATTATCCCGCCCCGGGTATATCATTCCCGCAAACGTAAATGTTCTTGACAAAAGAGGGAATTCCATAGGCTCTCATTCTTGTTCTCGGCCTAAGGTTCTCACGATCCTTCTTTCCTGATCTTTCTTCCACTGTCTTCTTCTTTGACGCATGTCCGGCTGGAACCCTAAACTATATCGGGCCTTGTGGTGCACTGATTTTTGAGCCCTGACTATTCCTTGCAGATTTCTCCCTAAACCTCTTCTCGCTCGAGCTCCCATTCCTACAGTCAACTTAACACCCATTTTAGTATTTCTCGACAATTTAGGTACGGGAATTTTGTTTCCCTCACTGACGAATGTGGCATTGACGAATTCAAGGGATCGGAAGGAACATTCCACTGCGTCCTTGCTCACTTCAAGGTATGGCGTATCAGTAGAGATAGATGCGACAATGTCTTTTTCTCCCTCGACAGTGACCAAACAGCCATCCATGATAAATTTCACCTTTTAATGGAGGGGTAATGGGACCGCTCTAGCAGAATGGATCCAGGGTCTTCCCAAAAGGCAGTTATATGAGGGTGTAATGTCCATGAATTGGAACTCGACATCATATATGTAGGGACCCACTTCTAGAGAGATCTCAATTTTTCCCATGACTTCACGCCTTGTCCCGTCGAATGCCCTTACCGTAGAATGACAGGGCCTTAAATGGGACAGATCCATCAGAATTCTGGAAAGCGTGGCCAAAGGCATAACGTTGAGTGTCGACCCATTATCGATGAGCACGTTCAGTATTATGTAGCCCTTGCAGCGAGTCGTAATATGCAGTGCTTTCACTGAGCCTCTACCGTTGGGTGGTATTTCATCATCACTAAAAGAAATGAAATTATCCGCGTTTAGATTATTCACCCATCTGTCAAGCTTCTCAACGGATATATTTTTTGCCACGTAAGCTTGATTCAACACCTTCAGCAAAGCATTCCGGTGTGGCTCCGAATTAAACAGCAGAGATAAAACCGAGATTCGTGCTGGTTGCTTATTCAATTGTTCCACCACATTGTATTCACTGTGTGTGATAAATTTTAAGAACTCCTGTGCTTCCTCCTCATCCACAGGCTTTTTAGTTTCTTGCACCGGTGGAATTTCTTGCTCGACTTCGGCCTCATGCATCACTGCTTTCCCTTTTTGCTTCCAGTTACTGTTCTTTTTTACCGGTTTGACCTCTTTCGAATAACATCTTCCACTACGAGTGAAATGATCTACCTCCCCAACACTTTCAGTCATGGCTTTGGGTTTTTCATCTTCAGGTGTGACGATATTGACGTCGTATTTCCATGGTACGGCTTTGTCGTCCTTGTACGGGAAAGGAAACGGTACTTCGATTATCATTTTTGGTTTCACCGGCTCCTTCGTCGCGTCATAATAAATTACCAATGGTAGATCCGCGCTATAAGGGAGACCTGATGACTGGCTGTCAAAGGCACATATTTCTCTTTCGTTGGCCTCTTCTCTCTTATTA
Organism: Gossypium hirsutum; assembly: GCF_007990345.1. Taxonomy (NCBI): domain Eukaryota; kingdom Viridiplantae; phylum Streptophyta; class Magnoliopsida; order Malvales; family Malvaceae; genus Gossypium; species Gossypium hirsutum. The sequence continues at coordinate 18,924,092 of NC_053433.1, forward strand.
AAGATCTTAATCTCCTTATTATCCATCCGGTCTTGAAGCAACCTTTTAAATTCCTCACACGACTGAATATCGTGTCCTACAATTCCATGAAAATTGCAAAAACCTTAACCTTCTTCTTCGAGAATTCTATCGGGGTGACAAAGCAATCCTTTCTTAACCAGTACCTCCCAGATTTTCTGCAGAGGCGTCCTTATTTCCGAAACACATCTTCTGACTTTCCATTCGTCTTCTTTCCCCACTGTGCTCACATTTCCTTCGATATGGTTAGGGAACGGGTTCCAGTTGCGTTACTGGCACTATCGAATCGTAGGATACCTGCGTCAATGAGCCCTTGAACTCTCCTCTTAAAGGCTAGGCAATTCTCCATGGAATGCCCCTGGTTCCCGGCGTGGTATGCACAGCTAGCATTTGAATCGTACCACTTTGGGTATGGAGGTTTAAGGGGTGCCATGTAATGGGGAGAAATCAGTTGTTTCTCCAAAAGTTTTGGGTACAATTCCCAATATGACACAGGGATGTGAGTAAATTGTGGTCTCTCGGGATTAGGCCTTGCTGGTTTTGGTTCGTTTCTAGGCTGGCTTTGAGCAGATACCGTGTTTTGTGGGAATATGGTGACGGGTCTTTGGTTGTTCGTGGCGTATACGGGGTAGGAAGGAGGGGGTACTTGGCAGTAAGGGGTTTGATGGGGATAATAGAAATTTGGAGGTGGATAATTTCGAGGTCGGGGTTGGTTTGGATATGGATTAAGGGTATAACGGGTTCCCGTTCCCACCATGTGGGCTTCTGGTTCTTTCTTCTTCATAGGTGCTGCCCTCTTTGAACATTCTGAACCTTCCATTCTACCGCTCTTGACGGCATTCTCTATGAGCTCACCGGATATTACAATATCCATAAAATCTTTCGTGGCACTTCCCACTAGTTTGTCATAAAATGACGCTTTTAAGGTGTTGATAAAGAGAACAGTGATCTCCATTTTTGTTAGTGGGGGTTCCACTTGGGGCGAGACGTCCCTCCATCTCTGCGCATATTGTCTAAAGGTCTCTAACGGCTTTTTCTCCATCATTTGCAAGGTCATCCGGTCTGGCACCATATCTGATACATGCTTGTACTGGTCACAGAACGCTGATGCCAAGTCCTTCCAAGATCAGAACTTTTCCCTACTAAGCTAGTTATACCACCGAAGAGCCGATCCTGCTAGACTATCTTGAAAACAATGTACAAGTAGCTTATCTTCGTTCACGTAACCGGTCATTTTTCGGTAAAACATGACAAGATGTGCTTTTGGACATCTTGTCCCATCGTACTTTTCGAAATCAGGCACCTTGAACTTCGGAGGCAGGATTAGGTCAGGTACCAAACTGAGTTCTTTAGCACCTAGTACCGAGAAGGCTTCAGTACATTCTATTGCTTTGAGTCTTTCTTCCAAACTCCTATACTTCTCTTGAGCCTCGTGATCATCTATTTTCAACTTGGCTATTTTCACTGGATCATCTAAATCTGGAACTACAGGATTGGCAGGGGTTGCTCCGAAATTTGACATAAATGTTCCTTGCCCTAGATGAGCAAATGGCATAGGTCGTTGTTCCAAGCCTGTGGATTCCCCTTGAGTATACCCTTTTTGTGCTACGTGGGCATGTGGTGGAGTGAATCTTAGGGGATAGAGTGGATTCTGGTCATGATTAATTCTTGATTGAGGTTCGATATTGTCGGGGTTCTGCATGGGTCATTTTTCTTTGACCAAAACTGACATCATCTCTATCATTCTAGCCATTTGATCCTTTTGTTCAAGTGATTCCTCTCGAGATCTTACTATCAAATCTCTCGTTTCTTGCTGTGACTTAGCCAGTTGTTCTTGTAATTCTTTCTGGACTCTTTTTATCCTTTCGATTCTTTCATTGAACTCAGCCTCCATTGCTCTAGCTTGTCGACGCGTTTTATACGAATGGCGTGGTTCCAGATTTGAAGTGTTGCAACTGCGAATTATATGATTCTAACCTTAGCGAATGATTATGGGACATGTACATGCAATGAATGAATGCAAAAAGAGGCGTTGATTCCTATTTCAATTTCATTAGAAGAACTTCACTAGAAGAAATTTTTTTTACATAGAACGGATGATTACATATACGACTTCGCCCTAATGCCCAAAGTCTTAACTTTTCTAAGAAGCCAAGCTAAGCTTCGGCCTCGGTCTGATTCCGACTCGTACTTTAAGCTCAATATATCAGCCTGAACTGCCAAGGTTTGCAAGTGATCAGCTATCTCCCGAACCTGAGCTATAGCTTCGCCCATGACATAGTCTCTATCTCTAACCTGGTTTTGAGAGTGGTGAAGCTGTTCTCTGTAATGGTCATTGTTTGTATCAAGAAGTTCCACTCGATTTTTGCTATCTCGCAGTGCGGTCTCGAGTTCTTCTATTTTCCCTTTCAACTCTTCGATCCTGCTCAGACTAGCCTTCAGTTTAATTATCGAATTATGGCTACGATGTTGCTAAAGTAATCTTTCCAATTCAGCCACTCGAGCTCGTAACTTCTCCTTTTTGTTTTGGGTTTCTAACAAACTTTTCTTCAGAGTGTCCTCTCATACTCAGGCATCTTGAAACCTTTTCTCCCAATGGTCGGTTCTAGTCTTTTCCTCTTTAATCTCTTGACGCCATTGTTCCGATGTTTTACCTAATCCGGCAGTTTTTATCGTTATACGAAGCTTCTTGTAATTGGTTTTTAGACTATCTAAATCTTCCTCGGCCTTGTTATTTCCTTTCCTTAACTTCTCGGCCTCTAGCTTGTGGATATCGACGTCTAACCCCAACTTCATTTTATCTTCTTCTAGCTGCTCTATCTTCTTCCCCAACTCCGAGTTTCTTTTCTCAAAATCTTGCTTAATGATCTCTAACTCGGATGAGATGACCCGTAAATGCTCCTCTATCGGTTGAGTGTTCCCTTGATTCTGCCTAAGGATATTGTCGTTGACTCTCCTATCCCACCACCATTCATACTCAGAGGTCGTCATCGGGCCTGCGGTGAATCCTTTCATTCTTCGAGTTTGGTTCCATGCATCTGATATCTCGCGAACCCTCTTCTTATAATTGTTGTCTTTATAGGGGAACTCACATTGTGCCAACCCTTATGTCACCGGTATAAACTGCCTTGATCGATACTACCTTAACACCATCAGTGGAGCGTATCCAACGGCTTCCCATATTCCAGCCAGAGGGACCCAGTCAAAATCACCGCACCTATATAAGATCTCATCAGGAATCAACCATGGAGCCCCCCATTCAACGTCTTCGGCCCGTAAATTTTGGAGAATAGTTATCCACCTCTCTTCGGAGATGTCGTCCCGCCTCGATGTGGCCACTAATTCTCTTAATAGGAAATAATCCTTAGAGAATACCCGATAGGAGACCTTCTCCACCTTCCAAAAATGACTATGGAACCAAGCTAAAAGAAGCTGTGCGCAACCAATAAATCTTCCTTTGCCCGCTCTCCGACATGCATTCAAGGATCGAAAAGTTTCTACTAGGATTGTCGGGACAGGTGTGGTACCTTTATCAAGTCGATCGAATAAATCTGAGACGACTTCATCTATGTGTCCAAGTGCTTTAGGAAAGACGATCAAACCGTAGATGCTTAAGGCAAAAACATCAACCTTTTTCTTTGAATCTGGGTGTGCAAGGATCAAGTCCCTCAAATTCCTCCAAGGAATAAATTTACTATCCCCTTTTTCCTTGATGCGGGCCGTAACCCATTGTTCGCTCATCCCTGTGATATTCATCAATTTCTTCAAAAAGGGAGGGACGTTGACAGGTCTTGAATAAGCCCTATCAGCCTGAATCTTCGAGCAATTAAGTAACGCCATATATTCCTCCATTGTAGGTACTAAATCAACTCCTCCAAAAGTGAAGCAACTGTAAGCGGGGTTCCAAAATTGCGCGAGGGCCCGAAACAAGTACTTGTCCACTTTTACATCGAGCAAATAGAGTAAATCACCGTAGTTACAGTAAAAGAGTTGTTTGACTTCGCCATTCCGACTATTCCATATATCCTTTAACTCTTGCAGGTCGTTCTGAGTCACACTGATGCGAGTGAAATCCTATAACTCTGATTCATATCCCTCGGTCAAACTATCTCCTTTCTCCTGTTGCGTTCTCTTAGACCACACTCGAACGGCCGCATTATCCTCCACTCTATCAAGAAATTCTTTTTCCATGCTAAACTTTTCTAATTAGTAACCGAACGTAAATCAACACCCTTTTATGATGAAATGTCATACGAAAATAATCAAAATAAAACAAGTCAGTAATATATACAAAGAATAGAATTCAAAGCAAATAAGGAGTAAATAAGCACCTAATCAGGTAACCACTAGGGTTCGGTGTGGTTCTACCTAGGGTAGGCTCCTATGGCTCATTACATGTAGTTTGGTTCTAAAGTAAAGGTACCCGAACCAGCAGATTCCTTGATCCTCACCCATTATAGGTTCATACAGACCGAGTTCGATTCAGGGGAATACATTTCCCTACGGCTATACGGAGGTGAAAACCTCACGAAGACGCAGGTACGGATGTATCCCGAAAGCGATCCACTATCATATACGGAGGTGAAGACCTCACGAAGGAGTAGTTTTTCACTTCCACTTAAGAGGGTGAAATTGACCAATGATGCGATATGCAAAGATCCCTCAAAGAATTAAACCACTAAAAGCAAGCATATTATGAAGAGAGTCGCGAAAATAACAGACAACATGCAATGTAGTAAATTTAAAACCGATTTTCGATTTTTGAAAAAAGACAAAAAATAATCAATTTAAGGCTCGACTCTCGAGGTCCCCAGCGGAGTCGCCAAGCTATCAAAACCATTCTTTTGAAAACGGGGATCGACTTTATTTGAAAGTGAAAATTAAAACGGGAGTCGCCACCAATCTTTTATTAGGTGTGATCGAATCACTTTTGTTTTAATAAATCAATTTTAGTTTACTGAAACAGGGCCTTTGGTCTACGAAACTTGAGAGAATGAGTTCGGGAGTCGGTTACGTGTGAGGAAGGATTAGCACCTCGACACGCCCAAAAAATTGGTACCGATTTGATTAGTTAGTGTCTTAATGTCGAAAATTAAAAATCGGGAAGGGACTTGAAATATGATCTTTTCTATTAATACTGATTTTAAAATTCTTGAATTAACTTAAATCGATTTGTTTAAAGATTTCCTTATCTCGAGATATCGGAGTATCACATCCCGTAAGTTAGGACACAATACCATGAATTCCCGAGCACAAGGTCGTCTTTTAATTTAAATTGGAAATCCGTGTATTTCAAAACTTAAAAGGATATTTAGCTATTTAGAACCAACGAGAGAACTGAAACCTCGTAAGTTAGGGCACAATTCTTCGATGTTCCAAAATGCGAAACATTGCCTTATTTATTGAAATTAATTAAAACATGAGAAAAAAATTCCTAAAGTGAGAAATTAAAAATAGATAAACGACGCAAAAAATGATATCATTAATGAAAAATATTAACATGGAATACTAGAATATTAGAATAATAATAATGATATTTACAAAAAAGGAAAATAAAAACAAATCATGTACTAATAATAAAATAGGAAAAATGATATATTTGGTAATAATAATAATAATAATATGCACATAAAAATACATATATATGCATATAATAAAAGTATGTAATAATAATATCTACAATAAAAGAAAATATTAGGAAACGTACATAAAAAATACATAAAATTATTTTACAACAATAATATAAAATAATGATATGTACAAAAATATATATATGTACATAATATAGTTATAAAAAATATATATATTAAATTCGAAATAGGTAAATAATAATAAAAAGGGTAAGAATATACCGAAGCCCCAATATTATGGATTACTGAAATTAATCTCTTTTCTTCTCGGGCTGTTGAAATGGGCCTTTGTGGGTGATCTTAACCGGATCAGATTGCCGCCAATAGAGTCAGGCTGACCCGACCATTTTAAAATTTAATATTTTTTATTGTTTTTTTATTTTTTTAAGACCAATTTTTGTTTAGAACAATTACAAATAAAATCTACATAAAATATACAAAATCCAAATTACTTCAACCCAACCCAACACAAACCAATCTCAGCCCACTAACTTAATAATCCAACACAACCAACCCAACCCACTAACTTAACATAGCATCACCCAACCCACTAATTAACCCAAACTAAATTTAACCCATCAAACCTTACATAAACCAACCCATTAACTAAAATATTTCTTTTTTAATACTAACCCCCCCCAAAACAAACAAATCGCCAGTAGCAAACAAAGAAAGAAAGAAAAAAATCCAAGCTTCAAGTCGCCGAACCCCTCTTTCTCCTTCCACCGTGCGCGCCACCAACAGCTATCGTATGCGCCGTGTGAAATCAAGCTATGGGTAGTTGAGGTTTGGGTTTTGGGGTGGCTTATAATCGATTGGCTCGAGTATTTAGAGTGGGTTTCGGTTTGGGAGCTTGGTTGTGGTGTTAATGGTGGTTAGTCCTTGGTTGCTTGGTTGCTTGCCGGATATTGAAATTTTTTCTTGCTTAGATTGCTGAATATTCCTTTTTTTTTGGTTTTTTTTGCTGATTTTTTTTTTTGGAATTTTTTTTGCTCTTTTTTCTCCAATGGGAGAGAATCCTCTCTTTTTGGTGTGGTCTCTTGCTTTATTTCTACCATTTTGCTTCTTTTTTATGCCATTTGCAGGTAGTGGGTGAATAAGGAATAACCACCCATGTTTTTGGCCTAAAAATTTGGGAAGTGGGTGCCTCACGTAACCTGTCTGAAGGACCAAATCACAAATGCAGCAACACTTCTGGGGCTAAATGAAATTTTTAGAAAATTTAGGGTTAAAATGAAATTTAAGGAAAGTTTAGGGGTCTAAGTGAAATTTAAAGAAAGTTTAGGGGTCAAAATGCAATTTTTTTATTAATTTTGTTTTTGAAAATTTGAAAATTAAACACAAACTCTAGTCGGACAAAAATTTAATGCTTACAATCATCTTGTGTTAGTTAAGATATTTGTAGAGATTTAGGTTGAAATGTCTTTCAAGAACTAAGAGAAAAGGGGTGGGACAATATGTTAGAGAAAGCGACTCCCAAATCCTAAAAACAAAATCTTCTAACAATCATTTTCAATCACCAATCTTGACCTGCCCAGAATGTGGGTAAAACATATTCCTCAGCTTATCATACTTCTCCATATCAAAATTGTGAGCTCTAATGAGCCGTTTTTGCTTTGTGGTGAATCGGCTTTGGTAAAACCCTTCAAAAGAAGGTTCTTTGGATGTCTTGAGGAAAAATGTATAGGCAGCCATGAAATACATGGATGTGAAGAAGAAACATATTGGTTCCATGACATCCCATGACAGTTCCCAAAAGGTTAGCCTCATGAACCCCGCGGTTTGAACCACCAAATAGACTAGACCCACCCATAGTTCTCGACGGACCAATGAATTGGCTTTTGAATCAATTTTAGCCTTTTGCGTCTCCATTTCTAACAAATGTTTAATTCTCGGGTCATTTGGATTTGGTGTCTGTAAGGGAATCAAACCTCCCACAGCTTTGGCTACCTACAATCACAAAATTCAAAATAATAATAATTGGATTCAATTCAATTTCCCGGCACCTTTTTATTAGGGCTCCAAAATTAACATGAAAAATGAAAGAATGCTACCTTTCAGATTTCACTATCTAAACAACCACCCTCCACAAGCCAAAATGTTAGGGGGCCAAGTAAAATAGTGGACTTAATAACTTGTCATTAATTTAATATCATTTTTCATCAAATAAATAATTTATTTTATTTTTTTATACAATACTTAAAATTAAATAAAATTGATAAACACATTTTATCGCATTTGAAAATAAATCTTCTTATATTAACACCTATAAATTAAAACTCAACATAGTAAACCTTATGCATAATTTACTCTTTCACTAATTATTTTTAATAAATAATGGTATGGATACAGGCAGTGGGTGAGAAACATCTCTATCCCAGGAACCCAGGGTCCACTAGAAGTGTTGAAAACTGAAAATTGTGCTCTATATTGGGTAAAAATCCGGTCCAGAAATACAAAAGACAAAACACATGCACACGCACACAAAACAGTATCAGTTCTCGACAGCTGCTCCTCAAGCAAAAAAATCTATGAAATTGAAATTCGGAAACTATCATTTTCTCCCCCTCCCCCCCCCCCCCGGGCAATTGTAATGGTATAATCTTTAAGCAAAATCACAAATAAAATGGAATATAAAGAGATAATTAATTGCGAAAAAGTTGTACAGCTACCTGTTCGGGTCGCAAAAAGACGAGGTTTCCTAAGACGATGACGCCCCCTGACTCGTCAAGTAATTTGGCGGACTCCAATCCTAGTTTCGGATCCGAAAAACATTCTTCACAAATCCGAATGAAGTTTGAATAGGGAATCCAGTTTTTCCCGGTCTCTCTCAGCCTCGTTTTCATCACCTCCAACAGCGCCACCCTTAGCAACTTCTCCGCTTCCTGATCCGACAGTGCCGCCACCTCATGCACCGTCGTTTTCTCCTCCAAATGCGGGCTCAACCCCTCCAGTCGGATCCGGTCTTTTGACGTGCCAATTCCCCTTAACGTCTCCATTAAATTCTCTCTCATCGGTAGCTTCCTCATTGCCGGTGAAAGCATAGCTCCTTCATGAAGAAACCGACGGCACATTCCATTGCTGTTAACGTTAGCTTTAAAGTCTCCTTGATCCGGCACCATGTTGGTTACATTTTGCAGAACTCGATTGTGAGCCGTTGACGAAGAAGTGCGGCATCTAGTAAGAGCTTGTGAAGACATTTTCGAAATATTAAAAAGCTTCTCCACCAAGGTTTTCTTGAACATGATGAAATTAAAATAAAATAAAATAAAATAAAATAATAAATAAACCTTTTTCTTTTTTCAGAGTGGAGAAGATTTAAAACCTTTGCCCGTTTGGCACAATGAAACGGAGAGTTGGCCATTTTATAGTGTCCAACAATGGAAGAATATGAACAAAAAAGATGAGAAGAAAAATAGGTAAATGAAGATGGGAAATATCGAAGAGAGCGACTTAATCACCCTACACGTGGATGGCTAAGCTTGAACTTCCGAACGCCGTCGTATCATATGAAAAATTTAGCGTTGGCGCCTCTGACTTGCATAAAGCCGGTATAAAATATTGATCTATATGGTTGTAGGTGAGGGACTCATGGTAAATAGAACAGGGTGGCTTACATAGGAAATTTTCTGTGTTTTTGACAGGGCAGCTAACAGCCAAACACAGAAGTGAAACTGAAGACTGTTATGTTTTCACGCAAATGCCACATATGATTTAAAAATATAATAGGAAACAGTTTTAAATTAATGATTGACTGCTTCTTTTAAATAATTACTTCCAATATTGTTAATTAAAGTCACTGTTGTACTCATAAAGAGATTTTTAGATAAGGTTTTTTTAATGGAAAAATTAAACACTGAAATGGTATGTTAATATTGTTATTTATTAAAATAGGATGTTTGAAATAATTTTAATGGGTGAGAGGAGAGAGATGGACGACACTCATGTTTTTTTAACACAATAAATGAAATATCATTATAAAATAATGTATTTTATTTTAAAAGATAATTTTTTAAGGGTGAAGGGAGAGAGATAAGCAACATCAATATAAAAAAAATATCTTTTATGAGTGGAGGGAGAGAGATGGGCTACACTAGTATTTTTTGGTGCAAAAATACGATCTAAATGGTAGAGGGTAAATTTTGTATCGTTTTTGTTACAAGCCAATTTTGACCCACTATACCCATTACAATTAAACCTAACTACCCATTCAGCCCAATATTTAAACCCCATTTACAATCAGACCCACCACTCAAACCTTAACCTATCAAACCCACAACAACCTAATTACTAAACCCCAAATACCCATCTAAACCGAGAGGCCCAATCATAAACCCAAATACATTACAACAAAACCCAAACCCACTACCCAAACCTACCCTCAGCCCAACACTAACCCATACCCACTAAACTAACCCAACAGAAGCCCAAACCCCTTACAACCCAATACCCATTGAAACCCTAGCCACCTACCCCCATCGACAAAGTCACCTCAGCGCCGCAACACCCATGCCGTCTGCCACATCCGCCACCTGCTCCACCTGCAAGACAAGAAAGACACGCAACAGCAACAAAAAGAAAGCAGACAGTGTGACAAAAGAGGCTATAAAGCCGAATGAAAACGTTTGTAACGGGGTTCTTTTTTTTCGAATATTCAAGAAAAACCAAACAATACAAACACAAATCTATATTGAGAAGCAATCTAACAACAGAAAGGTGATTTCTTTGTTCTTTTTCCTCTTTATTTCTATTATCCTTAAATAAATAAATAAAAGATATCGAACCTTACCTCGTTTGGGGCGATCAGAGAGTAGAACCGAAAGGTTTTCTCCTGATTTCAGTTGGCTTTGTTGAGGTTTTTGAACATTTTAACTACAGATCTAAGGTAAGGGGAACCAAAGGGTAAAAAAGGGCCGATTTTGCGATTCCGGCCGCCGTATATGGTGGTCGCCGGCAACGGACGGACGGTGGTCCGATAGCCGGAAATCATCCATGCCAGAGCACTAAACCCTTTCCCTTTTTTTTTTTTAAAAAACAAAGCTGAAATGAAATTTTAGAAAAATTTTGACTTTTATACTATTTATAGAACGGTGCCGTTTTGGCATTAAACCCCAGGACATAAAACGACGCCGTTTCGCCCTGGGTCAGACCGACCCGACCCATACCCGCCTACGATCGCGTGTTTTTGTTCTTAGGGGCTATTTGCGCAATCGGTTCTTCCACATTTTTGGTGTTTTAAATCAGGTTTATATTTATTTATAAATTGGCCCCGAAGTTTGTTATGATTCTCGAATTGATCCTCCCTGATGCGCATTGTTTTAAGGGTTTTGGAAAATTGCTCTTTTGGTCCCCCATAGTTTTATGCGCGTTCTAATAGATCCTTTCCCCTTTATATTTTTTTAAAATTCGCCCCAAAGCTTTGATTTTAATCCAATTTCAGTCCTTTTTCATTTATTTTTCGTATTTACCTTGAATTTCATATTATTTTTCTATTTAATTCAGCTTTAAATATTAATCATGTTATATATATAATATTGTTATCACTATTATTTTTATATATTGTTACTATTATATTATATTTAGCTACATATATATGTTTTCTTTATGTTTCGTTTCTTACTATTATATGCATATATATTTATTATTAATATTGTTAGCATTAGCATTTTCACTTAATGTGTATATAGATATACATGTACGTATTAATAGTTTTTTATCATATGTGTATATTGTATATGTTATATTTATATTATGTATATATTTTTAATGTTATTAGTTGTATATTTCTTGTATATTTTCATGTATATATTTTATATTGTCTCATGTACATACTCCGAAATACTATTATATATATACATATTTTTAATACCATATTGAGTATATATTATTATTTTTATTTTTATTCCGATTATACTTATTATTAATATTAGTACATATATTTCACCATTTGTGTATATATACATTTTTGTGTATATAGTATTATTTTCGTATATTTAATTATATTATTCTAGAAAAAAAGTTATAATATGTATATATTTGTAAATATCATACTATTCATATATTTTTATGTTATTTCATATATATATATCTTTATGTTATTTGTTATATATTTCTTTTACTATTTCATGTATATGTTTTTTAAATACCATAATATTTATATATTTTTGTACAATCTTATGTATATATTTTATCCTTGTTATTATAAGTACTAGTATATGTTTTATTATTTATATATATATCTTTAATACATATAGGCATATGTTTATTATTAATAGATGTTTTCAACATTATTATTATGTATGTATATATTATGTAAATATTATATTATGTAAGTATGTATATATATATTTATATATATTATATACATTTTTAAAAAAAATATATTATATCGTTTATATGTTATTACGTATATATTTTGATATCATTAGTTATATATTTCTTTATACTATCTTATGTACATATTCCTAACACCGCTGTTATTTTTATATATATACGTACTTACGTAGCATGTCTATAGTTTTTATATATATACTATTATCATTCTAATATAGGTATATATTATATATCTATCCTTTTAATACCATTATGTATGTAGTTTTTTATTCGTTACTAGTAAGTATACGTGTGTAGCATCATTAATATTTTTAATATCATGTTTTTTCATAACTATATTAATCATTATTATATGCGTATACATATACATATATTGTTTCCATTTCATATTTAATTCTCATATTACGTTTAATACCGCATACATCTTCATCGTTTTCGATATTATTGTCATATTTATTATTTGCTTCAATATACTTCTAGATCTGTCTTCTTTTTATTTTTATTTTGCTTTGCATTATTTAGGAAAATTTATTCCTTTTTTAATAAGTAAGGCAACGTATCGGTTTAATACTAAGTCACCGATTTCATCGCTATGTTGGGTGAACATCAATCGACTCGTGTTAAAATGGTATGCCCTTCTAAAAAACCGAAAGACTAAAATTTCTCGTGTTTCAATTGTATTACGACTAAATGTTACATTGAACTCGTATTTTTTGAAAATCAAGACCATACGTATTCTACAAGATACCAATTTTGGGCGTCGCGAGGGTGCTAATACCTTCCTCGCGCGTAACTGACTCCCGAACCCTAATTTTTTTTCTCTAGATTTTTACGTAGACCTAAACTCAGCCTTCTTTTTGTTAAAAATAAACTTATTAGGTGTCCAATCACACCTACAAAAAGGATCGGTGGCGACTCCCTTTTATTTCCAAAAATCAAACTTCAGTTTTCAAGTTTTCACTAAATCGCCACAATTAGCGACCGAAAGCAAAATTTTATTCATTTTTTAATAAGTAAGGCAACGTATCGGTTTAATACTAAGTCGCCGATTTCATCGCTATGTTGGGTGAACATCAATCGACTCGTGTTAAAACGGTATGCCCTTCTAAAAAACCGAAAAACTAAAATTTCTCGTGTTTCAATTGTATTACGACTAAATGTTACATTGAACTCGTATTTTTTGAAAATCAAGACCATACGTATTCTACAAGATACCAATTTTGGGCGTCGCGAGGGTGCTAATACCTTCCTCGCGCGTAACTGACTCCCGAACCCTAATTTTTTTCTCTGGATTTTTACGTAGACCTAAACTCAGCCTTCTTTTTGTTAAAATAAATTTATTAGGTGTCCGATCACACCTACAAAAAGGGTCGGTGGCGACTCCTTTTTATTTCCAAAAATCAAACTTCAGTTTTCAAGTTTTCACTAAGTCGCCACAATTAGCGACCGAAAGCCAATTTTTACGTCGCTACAGTTTTATCATTTTTTTAAAGAATTACTAATATATTTACACACAAAAACAAATCAATAACAACTTAATTTGAAAAATTACTAATATTTTTACACATATTTTTTTAAAAAAATCTCATTTGTTTATTTATTTAATTTTTATCCCCATATTAAAATTTTTTATTACATAACATATCTTCAACATTTATAAAATATAGTTCTTTTATCACAATAATCCAAAAAAAAAAACCAAAATGGATCATGTAAAAATATATTTAAAAAAATACATAAAAATAAATACCGAAATGGATTTACAAAAATAAATACCGAAATGGGTTTACAAAAATAAATCCACATATTTATATGTGTAACAATATTAGTAATTCTTCACAAAAAAAGGTATAAAATTCATTCTCCACCATTTAGACCGTATTTTTATATTAGAAAATACTAATGCCACCCTTAAAAATATCTTTTTTATACTAATGTCACCCATCTCTCCCTTTCCACCCTTAAATTTAAAAAAATACATCATTTTATAATGATGTTTCAATTATTGAGTCAGAAAAAATATGGGTGCTGCCCATCTCTCCTCCTCCACCCCTAGGAATTGTTTCAAACACCTTATTTTAGCAAATAATATTATTGGCATACTATTTCAGTATTTAATTTTTTAAATTTGTATTATATAGATTTTTTATTTATATTCTCTTAAAATCTTTTTTTCAAAATACGTGTTTTCATATCATTTATCATACGTAGGGTTTATATTCTTTGCAGGTTTCATTTCCATTTATATTAGGATAAGTATGTTTATTTATTATTATAATAATATGAAAAAATATATATTTAATACAATTAGACATAAAATAAAAAATAATTAGAATAACTTTAATTTTGAAATTAGAAAGATGAGTAAAAATTATTATAAAAAAATAAGACCTCTTCAGAATAAATGAAAATTCTTCTTTGCTAAAAATAAGTTACTGGAGTAACTAAATATTTTTAATTAAAATTATTTTATTGCTAACTCATATATTAAACATGGTGAAAAAATAATACTCCAACTAAACGTAGCATAAGTGAAGTACATGAGTGGTACCTCAACACCCTTTCTATTTATTTACAGTTCTCCAATTTATTTTTATTTCATTAAATTTTATTAAGGTTAATAACTTTATCCAATATGCTATATCAAACATTAAAAATAAGTAACAAAAGGTTTTATTTTTTTATTAACATGAGATTTTAATTATATTATTATAAACAATTAATTCAAAAGGATTATTAAAAATACTAATTTCACCTATTACATGGAAGATAACTTTACATTTTCAAAACAACTTAGTACTAAATAATAACAAAACATAACCAATTTTCTTGATTCCTTGAGCTACACAAATTAGGAATATATTACAAAAATGTCCACTTTTATTTTCATGCATCCTTTATTGATTCTTGCACTGAACGACTTTTTGTTAGCCCTCTGCCTTCATGCTTTTGTTGGTCTTATAAAAAAAAAGGCATCAAGATTATTTTTGCTACACTTAGATCATCCATACCATTGGTACATAGTCTTACCTCAGACTTGATAACTTTCTTTAGTCCACGGCAAACAAAAACATGAAAATTCTAGCTAAACCTAGATAACCTATGACATTGGTATATGGTCTTACCTCAAATCACACTCAAACAAACCCACCAAAATTCCTGTCTATGTCGTTGAGATACCCTTACCCATCTCCCTAAACCCTTGAGTTCATCCCTTCAAGTAGCCGTTGTCCTTTAAGACATTTTTCTTGGACTCAGTCATTTTATCAACAAAAAACTTACTTGCAGACAATCCTTAATCCATTTCCCTAAACCTTAAAGACTAATAATTAACCGTAACTCAAAAACTTTAATTATTAACCCAGACCCTAAACCCTAAATTAAAACACTTGATAAATAGTTGTCAAAATATTTTCCTCCACCATATTCAAGTTTCAATCTTTTCTCAAGTCAAAGATTTCAACCAACCTCGAACTTCAATTGAAGGTAACCCCTGACTCTCCTAATTCAAATGCCTTCCATAAGAATGGACTTCATCAAGTGTCGGAGTACCAATAAGGTATGGAGACATCCTTTAAACTAACCCTAAATAGATTTAAGGTTTACAATACGATTAGTCTTGAAAATTTATCCATAGCAAAGCAATGATTCAAATCCTGTAAAAGATTGGCGTTATGAAAAACAATTGAATCAAGAAAGTTGGAGTTTCCTTTAGTTGAAGTTATAATTGGGTCAAAATCCTTGACTCGACAAATGATTATTGTAACAATCTGAATTCTAGTTGTGTCAAAAAATGTAGTTTCAAAATCTCATTTTCATAAACCGAGATCGTAAATATAAAATAAGAATATTTACAAGGTTAATATAAAATTGTAATAAAGATCGGTTAAGTAATTTAGCTGAAAAATAGTAAACTTGGGGATTAAATTAATAAAAGTCTAGTCGCTATTTCCTTTTAAATTAGAAAATGCTTGGGGACCTAAGTACCAATTATCCAAAGAGCTTAAATGATTATTAAACTAATGTTTTTCACATAGAAAGTGGGTTGTGATGATGATTCCATTAAGTATAAAATATAATTTAATTAAACTACTATATGTGTTAATTAATTACACTTGATTAAATTAAGTAACTTACTAATCATAATATATATACATAGTTAGTGGAGGAAAGATGAATACTTATCATCTTCCTTACCGTCCATGTTAGAAGAAAGCAAAGATAACTTCCATGTTTGAAAGTTGTATTCGGACATTAAAATCAAGTAAGTCCATAAGTTATTTTTCTTTAATTTTTATAGATTTATAACCATTGCAGCTTGATTTAGCTAGCCTATGTATCAATTTGTTTAACTATTGAATTTTAGCAAGTTTCCATTAATGAGAAGTTGATGAATTAGACTTGAAATTGATAGATATTAGGCTTAGATCATGAAAATGACTACATTGTAAAACTAATTTAGCTTATTAGTTAACTTTGTAACATTAAGGACCAAATTGAATAAATTGAAAACCTATCATAGGAATGTACTATAAATAAAAAATATATAGAGTTGGATTTTGATTCGAATCTAGATATCGAAAAATATGCATATCCCGAGTATAGGGACTAAATTGAATAAAATGAAAAATATGTGTGACTTTGTATTTGGATGTTAATTGAATGAAATTTGACTTTTTATTTATTTATTGAATTATGGATCGTAGCAGAAGACGATGATCGGCCATCATGAGAGAAAGAAAAGACATGAGTCGTTGATGAGTAACTGAATTATTGATTTGTACTTTTATAGTTCAAGAACATTACATTTGTATGCATATTCATGTTAATCGCATGATTGAGTACCAAAGTAAATATATAATTTTCGTATGAATTGATTCGTTGTGAATGATATTGATTATTGGGAAATTGGACTGAATTGAATAAAATAGAAATAATTAATATATAAATTGATAAATATCTTATATTATGAATTGATGATAGAAAGGATATGGAAAAATGGTGTAGAATATGTGATGATATGAATTTGATAATAATAAGTTATATGAATTGAATTGTGTTGACAATATTGAATATCGAGAATTTAGACTAAATTGAATATAGTATAAAAGAGTGTAATATTATTGATATATAATATGTGATATGAATTATGCTATATGATATTGAATATTTATATATACATGAATATGAATTGATGATGAAATAAAATGAGATTATGATATATGAATGGTTGATGCCCATGGGAACTTAGTAAAAGGTTAGAATACAGTTGACATGCCAATAGGGTCATATGCGCGCTTGTGTAAGGGATAGTTGATGATATGAAAACTATGACAGGTTATTTCAAGATCCAACATCTGTTGTGGGTCATCAAGTATTCATTGTCTCTACAGAGACCTTGATGTGGTGCATGGATGTATTTGAATACGTGTATACATTTGATGCCTATGGGCTTAGCACTTCAGTACCTTGGTATGGTGTAGTTTATGCTTAGATGAGCTATCTTGGTGTGGTGTAGTTCGCTCGTGTGTCCGAGTTCGTTTTTACTAAGATTACATTGAGTGAAACATTATATTGAATTTTGAAATTGGAATATGAAATATGTATCGGTTAAATGATGTTTATAATGATTTGATAATACAAAATGATATTAAAAATACATGTATGTTATATGTGATTATTGATAGCATGTGAAAGACCATGTGAGTCGGTTATATGAACCCAAAGGGCCAATATGAAAATATAGCAAATCAATAGACTCGATACAAAAACAGGATAATGATACGTTAAATGGCTTGAATTGAAATGAAATTGAATGTATTAGTGCTATTAGAAAGTAAGGTTTGATATGTTATATTGATATGATTAATTGGTGACAATTGAAAGGAAAGTATATACATGATTGGTAATAGATTAACAACAAGATATTGATAAGTTATATTGTAATTGATGGCATTGTATGAAAGTGAAACACTTGATATGATATAGTTGGAATGTGATCTTGCAATGGCATATATTTGTCTTGTTACCGTGTTAACTATATGACTTAAATCATGAAAGTACCATTGAGCATTATTGTTTAGTGTACAGTTTGTTTATTTTGTGCGCAGGTATTAGGGAATATCGAAGTCTCGAGGATTAATTCAACATCCAAACTGCAACTCTTGACTTAGCAAAGTTTGTATAGTTCCTTTACATTTTGATATTCCTAGGTTTCAAGGTCGATTTTGTATTGAAATTGTCATCATGAAATTCAAATTGGTAATATGATTTGAGTCAAGTCCATAATTTGTTTAATGTACACTTAAGAATATGGTATGAGTAGGTTGGATTGGGTAAATGGTCGGAATAGTAAAAATTGTCATATGGTTGAGCATAAATTGATAATTTGGCTAATTATTTGTATAAATAATGTTAATGAATATAATTAAGTATGTGTGAATGGTTTAACTTGTTGAAAGTATTAAAATTTTGTATTTATTGGCTTGTTTTGGTGTTGCAATGTCATACCTGATTCTCCTAAGGACCTAAATTTAAAGAAAAGTTGGGGAGTTGATTGCATAAAAATAGAAATTTTTGGGTCTATTGAGGTATTTTAGAAACTTCAGTGGTTGGTTGGGAATGGTTGGATTCTAATTCTAGTTTAGTTAGATTAGAATCTATTGGTTCCATAGTGGAAGACGGAATGATTAGGATTGAGTGGTTGTATTAGTTTTTGGAGATCGTGCCAATAAAGTATGTATATAGGTGTGTATGGAAAGAAAATCCTTCTTAATTTTGTTTTTACCAATTTTCCTCTCTCTATAGCATCGTCCTCTTTAGTAACTCTAAAAAAGAAAAGGATGTAGCTGAAAGAAGTTTTGCATGTTGTAGCCTTCGTGTGAATTGAAGTCTAGTGGTAGAGAAATTGGGGAATTGATTAGCTTTCTCACCTCTTTGTACTCATGGATTGAAAAAAGAAGTAGAGTAAGAACTCTTAAAAGCTTCTGTATAATTATGGATTCTGGGTTTTTAAGGTTTGAACGCCTTTAGTCTAACCAATTGATGGTTATCATAATTAGCTATCAGGACGAATGAGCCTTTGGAGTTTGGACAAGCTAAGTTGTCAAGGATAAAGGAAGCAACGTGAGTTTCTGCACTCTGTTTTGGGTGCTTGATAAGATTAAGTTGTTAAATGATTTGTGTTGTGACTATTTTGGATTCTTTGAGTCCATCGTTGTGTGCAAAATGGTGACTGTGCATGTTGTGAATGCAAATTTTGTACAAGTATGTGAGTATGAGAAAGTATGATCATTAAATGCTAAACAAACATTGCATGGTATTGAATATGTGGTATACTTTGTGTTATTTAACTAGTATATTGGTTTCATGAAATATATGGTTATATTATACGTGGAGTACAAAGGAAATTTACCTTAACGGGGTAGATGAAGATAAGAATGTTGGCGGAATAAAGTAATGAGTGGATGAATAGGGAAATTAAATTTTCGTTAAATTCCACAACTAGTATTGTTGTGTGCAAATCGTGATGTGCGAAGCTTCAAGCCTTGCAAAAGGGACACTAGGGTGTTCGAGCATCAAGGTTAGATGTGAGACGAAATGATATTGATTGGTTCGCTGGAATAAGATTGTGACGACAGTTATTGACTGGTTTTTCAGGGCAACACCGTGACGATGGTTTATAGGTTCCATAGAGCAACATCACGATGGTGGTCAACAGGCTCTATAGGGCGACACCTCAAAAGAGGTTTAATGAGTAACTCCATAGCTCAAGTATGACAACCAGTATAGTCCGTCAGGACAGTAAACACGGGATAGTCCATCGAGACACTAAACACTAGGTAGTTCGCTAGGACAATAAACAGTGTAATACCAATATCTCAAAGTTTCCAAGAAATAAAATTTAAAGTAGAGTCGTCAACTTCTTTTTTATCCTCTGCTTGTCGCAGTTTTCACTGGCGTGATCGATACCATAGCTCTCACTTTTATCCATCCACTTGATCAAGAAATTCTTTACCCACTATTGGCTGACTTTCCTTATGTTCCTTAGAATTTGGATTCTTTCTTTGATTCGTTACACAACTAAATCAAACTGTAGTTCTGTATATATTAAATGCTGACTGAATGGATGCTCCATCGTCCTAATGGATTTATACTTTTTGACTAGCCCTAAGCTATTAGTTCCCTTTGTTCCATTCTTCTGTAACCTTTAAATTGAATATAGTTCCTAACGAACCATATCCTCCGCTACTTCCCGATGAACTGTCCACCCAAGGTAGCCTTTGGCGGACTTACTCATTTTAGGTTAACTTTTGCCTGTGGACCCTTAGACTTAGGTTTCGCTTGTTCATTTCACTATCACTCCCAATTTCAGTGTACTCACTACAATTCGTAGACTCATATCTCCACATAGTCATCCTGCATTAGTAGCTTTCTTGCATTCTCAGATGTTCCTGCTCGCCTTTCTTATCTTTGAAGTTTGGAAAATCTTATTTACCCGCATTCTCAGGTTCGTTGTACTTATCCATTCATGTTACTCTCCAAGTATCAGAATTCGATCTCCCTTACCTTGTCCTGTCGTCTCCCTAACCCAACATTTTTTGCGGGCTTCACCTGGCGCCTTAGTTGGGCTATGGTCTTACACAATTTGAACCCATATTTAACGTCCTAGCGGACTATAATGGTTGCCATAGTTGAGCTATGGTCTTACATTTGTAATCACCATGTTCAATATCCCGGCGTGCTACCCCGTGTTTATTGTCCCGATAAACTATACTAGTTTTCATAGTTGAGCTATGGTATTACTCATTAAATCTCTTTTTAGGTGTCACCCCATAGAGCTTGCAGAACTCCATCAAGTTTTTGCTTTATGGAACCTAATAGCTGTCGTCACGGTGTCACCTCGAAGGACCAGTCAATAATTGTAACAGCCCGATTTAGACCATAATCGGAACGGTGGTTTTGAGACCACGAATCCGAGTCAGAAAAATATTTTAAAATTATTTTTTTGTTTATTTTGTGTGAATTTATATCTGTGAAATTTTCGCGATTTAATTTTGTCATTTAGGTGTCCGATTTAATAAAATGACTTAATCGCGTAAATTAAAAATTGGTAGTTTAATGTATAAACGGTCGAATTGTTATTGGCTTTATAAAAGGAAGCCCTTAAGTGGTAAATAGCCCATTGACTTATTAAGTGGACAGTAGTTGGCATATATTATATGGTTTTGTTATAACTTTAGTATGGATAAATAAGTAAATTAAATCATAAGTTAATAAAATATATTCTAACATAAAACGGAAATAATAATAAAAATAATAAGAAAGCCATGTCCATTTTATTTTTATCATTGCCGAAACTAAAACAATAAAGAAAAAGAAAATAAAACCTAGGTTCGGTTGCTTTTCAAGCTCAATCAAGGTAAGAGTTTAACTCGTTTTTGATGATTTTTATGTTTTTGAGATCGTTGCTTCGAGTACTATAAAACCCATGCTTCAATTTTTTATTTTGATGAATATTTTTAGTTGTGCCATTGTATAGAGCTTGTAATTTTTTTTTGATGATGAAATATGGAATATATGTTTTAGATTAACATGTTTTGTATTGGAGTTTTTGTTTAGGACTAAATTACAAAAATAACAATTTGAGGGGCTAAAATGTGAAATAAATGAAATATATGGACTTGTATAAGCATGGGTAAAAAATTCGGCTCAACATGGGCATAGAGAAATTTTGCATATTTTGTGTTTTGTGCAATAGGGACTAAATTGTAAAAATTATAAATATCAGGGGTAAAATAGTAATTTTCCCGTTTATGTGTTTTGGACCAAATTGAATGAAAATATATTTGAATGAGCTTAATTTGAATATGTTTAGATCAAGATCCAAAGAAATCGGATTTGGATCGGAGGAAAACGAAAGTCATCGATTAACTGCTCTGTTCCGTTTTATAACGTCTGAGGTAAGTTTATAAGCAAATAGACGTGTTGAATTGTAACTAAATGTTAGGTATAAATGCTGTTATGAAATGTAGACATTTAAATTTGTTATGACCGAATATGAAAAGGCTTGACTATCACATTTCCGAAATTGTTTCGACGGAGTTACGACATCCGAAAACCCTGTATGAACCTTAGGAATAGTTAGGATACATATGTCATGACATAGGATTCCGATATATGTGTGCAAGTAAGACCATGGCATTGATATGTGATTCCGATATGTGTTTACTAGTAAGACCTTGCCTGGGACGTGGCATCGATATGTGACTACATGTAAGACCACGTCTGGGACGTTGGCATTGTACGATTTGTGAGATTATCCGAGTGTCCTATCCAATTCCAAATGGTTCATCGGGCAAAGGTAAATTGAGTTTGAATGTGTAAAATGAGCCATATGCTAGGTATGAATTAACTCGTTACCTATTTGAAGTAAAGCAAGTAAGTACCTTGTTATTTTTGCAGACCTTGAAATGGTGCAAATAAAGAATATATGCGAATGTGATATGTGTACTAGACTTTGTGAGTCAGTAGCTTATTTATCATGAATAATCTTTAATCATGTGCATATATGATTAGTTAATTTTGGCTACATATTTAATATATGAATATGATGAATTATATTGATACAGGGGTTTAAGTATGCAAGAGTAATCGGCCTTGTAATTATTATTGAAATGAAATTTAGTATTAGACATGCATGAATATAAGTGTTCAGCTTCATAATTAGCATATATATATATGAAACTATGCAACTACACATGAGTTTATATGCTTTTGGATATGTGAAGTAAGTTACAATGATTAATTGGTTGTGGGAAATAAATGATAATAATGATAATTTAGCTTCATGAGTGTTCGGCCAGTGTGATATTTGAGTGTGAAAATATATATTTATAATGAATTATAAATATTTGGTTCTGAAAGGTTATGATTTTATAATTTAGTTTGATTTGAATAAGTTGATAATATTATTGGGATGTTAAATTGCTTATGACTTACAAAGCTTCAAAAGCTTACTCTATGTTTTTATGTGTATCTTATTTTATAGATTTTGGATTCAAGTTACAAGCTCGTAGATCGCAGCAAAGTCTATCACACTATCTACAACTTCTGTACTTAAATATTCGAACTTGAATTATGGCATGTATAGACTGGAATGTGTTTTGTAAAGTTGGATTTTCGATTATGTGTATTCTAAGCCATGCGAAAATGGCTAAATTATTATATTAGAATTCGGTTACGTTAGATAAGGCTTATATTAATTTTGGTTATTAAGTTGTGTGCCATGAATGCATAAAATATGTGATAAATATTATATGTTACGAAAATGACTTACTTATTAAGTTTAAATTTGGCCTGATGAGTTCTTAGTCAAAATATTTAGTAAGCTTGTCTATTGGTAATTGATGATGGAAGTTTTGGATGCGTATGTATTTCTATGTAGCAAGATTCGGCTATGAAAGAGTAATGCCATAATAAGTATTTGGTATGTTAATTAGTTGTGATGGGTAAAATGAAATGCGGCATAATTTAAGTGGTGAGTGATTATGTTCTAGTCTGACTAGTTGGGTTGTTAAATGGTAAACAATGCATATGAATCATGAATAATCTAGTTGACTGTTTGTTATGGATTTAATGCTCAATTGTTAAGTACGGCCTTGGCTTTAGGGTAAATGCGCACTATACATATATAAATGTTGATTAGGTTACATATAAATAATCGGTTTTGTAATGAGCCTATATTGAGAGTGTAACCATAATTCAGATTATTTGTGAAGAGGTTAAATACATATATTCAGCCGTATGATGCATGATGAATATTATTGAGTTTTGGTAAATTAAGAAATTAGGTAAAGAGAAAGACATATGCATGATGCAAATTTGGTGTTATTTATGGACTAAGTTAAGACATGCATATATAATATTGAGTCCATTTATTTTAGCTAAGTTTTTATATGCCTTATACGTATGTAAAGGTGTTCATATTAATGGATGCTATATACCCATGTATGTGACTACATGAATTTGCTAAACTTGTGTAAGTTTGCGTATGGTACATTGATATATTATATTTTATTTTGCTTCTTGTGAGTGATGTGGCTATATATACATATGATATGTAATGTTCAAATTCAAGAGTTGTAATAATTTATGACATAAATTTTTGATTAACTTTCAAGACGTACTTAAATGAATATATAAATACTTATATTAAATTGTTCGGAATCGTATTTTATTCAGTAATGCATTATGACCCTATTCCAGCGACGAATATGGGTTAGGGGTGTTACAATAATCATCATCGTGGTTTCATTCTAGCAAGCCAATTGATATCATTCCCTCTCACACTTAACCTTGATGCTCGAACATCGCAGTTTCCCCTCCACAAGGCATTGAGCTTCGTACATCATGGTTTGCACTTAACAACTCTGGATTGTAGAATTTAATAGAAATTCCATTTCCTCATCCACCGCCCATTCCTATGATTCCGCCAATTCTTTTCTTAACTTCCTCTACCCTTTCAAAATAAATTACCTCCGTACTCCGCATATAATATAATCATATATTACATACAATTCAACGAGCTAGTGCCTCTCACCTACTATTAGTCATGTATCTAAATGTCTACTCACAATTATATTGCATTCAATAAAAATGCTTGGAAACCTATGCATGCACAACTTACTTAACCTCTACATCCATACACAACTTTGGTGTAGGACACAACTCAAAGTAGCCACGAATGTGGTTTAAACAAACAATACAACATCAACAATCACCCAAAAGTCAAGTGTAGAGACTCACCTTGCTTACTTTATCCTTGATAGCTTAGCTTGTCCAAACACCAGAGCCTACTTCATCTTGATAGCTAAGCATAGCAACCACTTATCAATTAAAGTAAAGATGTTTAACCTTTAAAACCCTGAAATCCATAATTATACAAAAGCTTTTAAGAATTCTTACTCTACTTCTTTATTCAACCCACTAGTACAGAGAAGTAAGGAAGTTTACTAGTTCGTCAATTTCTCGGCTTTTTTATTAAAATGACCCTAATAAATTAATTAAGTACCAAAATGACCCACATTTTTAATTAAATACCAAAATAACCCAAAATCTACAGTAAAAGTCGGTGGAGCCAAATTATATGGCGCCACCAATTTGCCACGTCAGCAAGGAGCATAAAAAAATAATTTTTGGTGGAGCCATGTAGAATGGCGCCACCTGAATAAAATACAAGGGAAATACTACAAAATCTAAAAAATTGGGGGCCTTTAAAACAATTTCCCCTTTTTCTGGTGGAGCCATTTTAAATAGCGCCACCAGATACTGACACCCTTCTGTTGATTTTGTCCTTTTTACTTTTATTTTTATTTTTTTTAAGTTTTGTCTTTTTCTTTTATTCTTTTTCATTTTTTAAGTTTTCTTTTTTTTAACTTTTAACTTTTTCTTAATTTTAAAAAAAACTTTAAATGCATATTTTAAATTTATTTATTTATTTATTATTAATTTTAAATTTTAAATATATATTTTGTCTTTATCCTTATTTATTTTATTTATTTATTATAAAATATTATAAAATTAATAATAAATTTGAAAGGTCATATCTTTAAATATTTAAATGTCTTATATTATTAAAAATTATATTTAACATTTAAAAAATAATATTTTAAATTTTAAATTTTTTAAAAATATATATCTAAAACTTCAAAAAAAATGATTAAAAATATATTATACAATATTTCAAATACACATTTCTAGTTTTTTAAAATTAATAATAATAAATAAAATATATTTAATATTTAAAAAATAAATTTTAAATTTTAAAATATACATTTAAAATATTATAAAACTAATAATAAACTTGAAAGGTCATATCTTTAAATATTTAAATATTTTTTATTATTAAAAATATATATTTAATATTTAATAAATAATATTTAAACTTTAAAAAAATAATTTCAAAAATATATATTTAAAATTAAGAATAAAAAATAAATAAAATAAATAAGGATAAAGACAACATTTAAATTTTAAAATTTAAAATTAATAATAAATAAATAAAATAAGGATAAAGACAAAATATATAATTAAAATTTAAAATTAATAATAAATAAAATAAACAAATTTAAAATATACATTTAATGTTTTTTTTAAAATTAAGAAAAAGTTAAAAGTTAAAAAACAATAAAACTTAAAATAAGAAAAAAAATAAAAGAAAAAGACAACTTAAAAAAAAAGTAAAAAGGAAAAAATCAACAGACAAACTATATATTTTGTCTTTATCCTTATTTTATTTATTTATTTATTATAAAATATTATAAAATTAATAATAAATTTGAAAGATCATATCTTTAAATATTTAAATGTCTTATATTATTAAAAAATTATATTTAACATTTAAAAAATAATATTTTAAATTTTAAATTTTTTTAAAATATATATTTAAAACTTAAAAAAAAGATTAAAAAATATATTATACAATATTTCAAATACACATTTCAAGTTTTTTTAAAAGTAATAATAAGAATAAATAAAATTTATTTAATCTTTATAAAATAAATTTTAAATTTTAAATTTTAAAATATACATTTAAAATATTATAAAACTAATAATAAATTTGAAAGGTCATATCTTTAAATATTTAAATGTTTTTTATTATTAAAAATATATATTTAATATTTAATAAATAATATTTAAACTTTAAAAAAATAATTTCAAATATATATTTAAAATTAAGAATAAAAAATAAATAAAATAAATAAGGATAAAGACAACATTTCAATTTTAAAATTTAAAATTAATAATAAATAATAAATAAATAAAATAAGGATAAAGACAAAATATATATTTAAAATTTAAAATTAATAATAAATAAAATAAATATATTTAAAATATACATTTAAAGTTTTTTAAAATTAAGAAAAAGTTAAAAGTTAAAAAATAAAACTTAAAATAAGAAAAAGAATAAAAGAAAAAGACAAAGGTCAGCGCATATCTGGTAGCGCCATTTAAAATGGCTCCACCAGAAAAAGGGGAAATTGTTTTAAAGGCTCCCGATTTTTCAAATTTTGTAGAATTTCCCTTGTATTTTATTCAGGTGGCGCCATTCTACATGGCTCACCAAAAAATTATTTTTTATGCTCCTTGCTGATGTGGCAAGTTGGTGGCGCCATATAATTTGGCTCCACCAACTTTTACTGTAGATTTTGAGTTATTTTGGCATTTAATTAAAAATGTGGGTCATTTTGATACTTAATTAATTTATTAGGGTCATTTTAATAAAAAGGCCCAATTTCTCCACTACCAGGCTTCAATTCAAACAACGACTACAACATGCAGAGCTTCCTTCAACTACGTCCTCTTCTTCTTCGAAGCAACTGAAGAAAAAATGTTAGAGAAAGAGAATAAAATTGGTAAAAATAGAATGGACATGTATTTTGTTTCCACACACTCATATATATACGCCATTGGCACAGTTTGCACAAGCCAATACGACTACTCAATCCTAATTATTTTGTCTCCCATTATGAAACTAGTCAGTTACAATCTAATTAAACTAGAATTGAAATCCAACCATTCCTAACTAGCCACTTAAGTATCTAAATATCTCAATGGAGCTTGCAAATTTCTATTTTTATACAATCAGTTCCCTGACTCTTCTTTAAATTCGGGTCTTTAGAAGAACCAAGTATGACACTTAAGCTACTTGGACAACAAGGAAACAACCATTCTTTTACCTTAAAGCAACCTCGACTTAGTATGAACCTTATTCTTTAACCTGAAGTAACCTTAATTATTATATCATGGTGATGTCATACTTATGTTAATTAACGAAGCCATATGTCAATCACATAAATTTAATGTAATAAAATAGACCCTACTTGAATAATAGGCTAAATTACTAAAATAATAATCTAAACGTCTAATTTCAGTCCAATGTAAGAACTTAGGCTAATCTATGTTTCATCTTTCTTGTCATCTTCATACATAACATCATGAGTGTAACAACCCGATTTTCAATGGTATTGGAAAGTATGATTTCGAAACCCTATTCCATAAACCGAGTCTATATTAAATATGAATATTCATGAGATTAATATAAAAATATATTGAAGAATGGTTGAGAAATTTTGTCAATAAAATAGTTAATTAATGTCTAAGGACTAAATTGTAAAAGTTCAATCGCTTTAAAGTTTTAATTGACCAAAGGATTGAAAACTTAAATTGCAATTGGAAAAAGGTCCAAAATGGTAAATAAACCATTTTTCAATAGGAATTAGTGGATGATGATGGCATATTTACTAATTAAGATTAAAGTACTATGTATGTTAATTAAATTATGTTTAATTTAATTAAACTATGTTTAATCAAGTTCTAAAAGACAAAGATAGTGGAAACTCACCATCTTTTTCATTTCTTCAACCGTACAAAGCCATATAAAAACCAAAGGAGAAGGTTTTTATGTAACACCCCTAACCCATATTCGTCGTCGGACTAGGGTTACGAGGCATTACTGAACAAAAACAAACATTCCAAACATTCAGATATTCATACAAGTCATATTCATAAATATATTAAGCACATGACTAATTACATATTAAACATACTTTATTTATCTTATTGCATTTACAAATCATACCTCAAAATTCAACCGAATCTATACGTTTCGAATAATCACATTTTCATTAACAAATATAAACATATGCATATACCCAAACCATCATTCGAATTAACAATCAAACTATATGTATATACGTACACATACTTATTAATTTTGCAAAAATGCATATAATGCTCATGGTATACTATTACATAAAATCACTATTCAAATGGTCATTTATCAATGTCTCACTTACAAGCATTATTAAACAATATAATCTCAATAATTCACCATTAATAAACTTATAATTAATTATAGTACTTATACATTTTTCCATGCAAACCGAACTAAACTAATCTTTGCATATTCGAATATAGGCATGCCTCATATCATGCATTTCTAATATACATAAAACATGCTAACACTTGAGCTCATGTTTATAAATGAATAAACATACATAAAAATTAAATCATTAAACCATATTTATTTATATTTATACATATCAAAATCGAGTGACCAACCACAGCCAATTCCACCTATCATCATTTTCCTTTCAATTTAAATTCATCACAAACAAATATACATTCGCACATGAAAACACGTATAAACATCTTATAAGTTACATTTTCTAAACTCATTATCCAAATATATTTTACCCAAACCAAAAACCTAAACCGAAACAAATAATTATATCATAAACTTTATATATATATTAATAATCATTACATCAATCCACTTTCAAATTTACTAACATCAATGAACCATTATCAAACATACCATATATATGTCACATACTTCATTCACTTATAATTTATAACACATCAACTAAAAGTAAGCTCAAACCATATCCAAGTATGAACGAATCTATCATGGAAATTAAGCCATTTTCGCATGGCTAAAGTTATACATATTCAAGGTCGAACAAAATATGTATTAGCCTATGCATGCCAAAAGTTTGAAAATAAACTTTTAAAAGTACCGAAAGTTGACGATAGTGTGGATGACTTCGACCACGATTCCTGAGCTCATAACTTACAACCAAAATCTAAAATAGAATAACAAAACATACAGAGTAAGCTAACTTAGCTTAGTAAGCTTTAAGTAATTTAAATAGCTTAAATGAATGATCAAAACATTTTATACAAGCTGAAATGTACCATCAAAGATATACTTTACTCAAATAATTTACCTTGGCCGAATATTCAAGATCAAATATAATACCACATAAATAATTACCTATATATCCAAATTCGAAAGATACATTATATTATCTCATAAGGCCGAATATATATAAGTTCAAGATATATTATCACAATAACCTAATATTCCAACTCAATAAATCAACACATATGACCGAATTTACGAATTCAATATAACCTCACATGTATTGAATGTATATAAATATAAGTTCAATATAAACTCACATGTAACCAAATACACGTGTTCAATATAAATTCACATGTAATCGAATACTCAAGTTTGATATAAGCTTACTTGTACTTACCTGTTTGGCCGAACATATATAATGTTTTATAGCTTAATTTCACTTGTTCAATATCCAAAATATCTTAAAATCTTGTAATCATAAACTTGAGAACAATTCACCGGTATAAAACCTGCTAGGCATAAGCCTGATTCAACACCGGCACAAGGCCTGCTAGACTTAAGGTCTGAAATTCATTCACTGGTATTAAGCCTGCTAGGCACGAAGCCCGAACAAAGCCACTAGCACAAGGCTTGCTAGGCTCAAAGCCCGAACATCACAAACATAAAATCATTCCTCAACATTTCACATATATCAAATTGTATAATATTCCATGCAACACATACACATTTTCTAAAGTTTTGATATCATTCAAATACAACTTAATCACATTAATTCATTGACATATCTCATTCGGCTATCAAACTAATACATTTTAAAATTCGAATCATCATAGTAAATCATTCTATGTTCAAAATAAACCATGCTTAATTACTTAAAGACTTACCTCGGATATTGACGGACGTTACGAATCGACTATTCAACTATTTTTGTTTTTCCCCGATCCAAGTCCGGTTTCCTTTGTTCTTGATCTATATAATTTCAAATTAACCTCATTTAAAAAAAATCATTCAATTTAATCCAACAACACATAAATGGGAAAATTACCATTTTACCCCTGATATTTCATATTTTTACTATTTAGTCCTAATTGCACAAAACACAAAATACACCAAATCTCACAACAACATAGTTGGGCCGAATTTTCAACATACTCATACTTGTCCATATATTTCATTTATTTTTCATTTTAGCCCTTCAATTTACTATTTTTGCAATTTAGTCCTATTAACTCAAATTCATCAAAAAGTCCAGTACAAAACATGTTAATCTAAAACATATTTTTCATATTTCATCATCAAACAACAAAAATCACAAGCTCTTATCAATGGCATAACTCAAAATATTCATCAAAATAAAAAATTTAAGCATGGGTCGGATAGTACTCGAAGCAACGATCTCAAAAATGTAAAAATTATCAAAAACCGAAACCAAACTAACCTTGAATTTGGATCAACAATGGCCGAATATCATGTGCTTTCTCTTTTTCTTTTCTTTTACTAGTTTCGGTCAAATAAAAATGAATACATGCATGTTTTCCTTTTATGTTTTATTATATTATAACATATTATTCCATTTAAATTTTTTTAACCTTTTAATTTTAATGTAAAATCATTATAATCTAAAGCCATTACTGTCCACTACTCATAAATTTGGTCTAATTGCATTATAAATGCCTCCACTTATAAAGACAACAACAATTAAGCACTTTCACATTTAACCACCAACTTTTCCTTTTACACGATTAAGTCCTTTTATTTAATCGGACACTCAAACAATAAAATTAAATCATGAAAATTTCATAGATATTAATTCACACATAATGAACACAAAAAATAATTTTTAAATATTTTTCTGACTCGGAATCATGGTCCCAAAACCACCGTTCCGATTAGGGTCTAAATCGGACTGTTACATTTTAGGTTCAAAACATTCGACCAACAAATTGGTAAGTAATTCAAGTAATTTTCTTGTAATTTTTATAGACTTGAGGTCATGGGAGCTTGATTTAGCTAGCCCATATACCAACTTGTGAAATTGTTAAAGTTGTATAAAGTTATCATTATTGATTTCTTGAAGAAGTAAGCTTGAATTTGATAGATTTTAAGCTTGGAATATGAAAAAAGACTAGATTGTAAAGTTAATTTAGCTTATTATTAACTTTGTTATATTAGGGACCAAACTGAATAAATGTAAAATTTATAATGAAATTATGTTAAAAATAAAAAATTATAAGGTTACTAATGAGAACATATGAAATCAAATTTTAATTCGAAGCTAGGAATCAAAAGTTATGCTTATCCCGAATTCAGGGACTAAATTGAATAAAAATGTAAAATATAAGGAAAATCAAAAAATAAATTTTTATAGGTTCATTCATATCATGACATTGTATGAAATTTATTGGTATTGATTTGTATATAAAATAATTGTATAGATTAAGATTTGGACCAAAGTGGAGGTAATAGGGAAAAACAAAAATTACGGATTAGTCCCTAAAGTATCCACTCTTTTCACATTTTGGACAGGTAAGTTCATATGAAACTTACTCTCTTTTTTTAATATTATGTGTTTTTGTGTTTGATTTCTTATATAAGTTTAGATATAATTAATATACTAGTGAAATTGACATGTTTAGCTAATAAATGACTGAATTGAAATGTTATGTGATTCGTTGGCTCATATGAAATAGTACTGGGTACGATATGAATTATGGATTATTATAGGGATTGGTAATTATATATATGAGAATAATGCTCGTGTGAAATTAGTAAAAGGTTAGGATACGATTGATAAGCCAATAGGGTTATACGTGCGCTTGATTAGAGATTTTACACGTTATAACAAGGTCTAGCATTTGCTGTAGATTCTCGAGTTATATGTAACATAGGTTTAGGCCAGACGGGTAACCTAATATAAATTCATATTGTGTGAGTAACCTTAATAAAAATTCAACTTGTCTGAGCAACCCTAATGTAATTTCAGCTTGTGTGAGCAACATAATTCACCTGTGTATCCCAGTCCATTTTACTATAGTTCCATCAGGCAATAATTATCGTAATTGAAATAGAAAAGCTTAAAAATGTATTGAATATGGAAGGGTATATGTTTATAACTTGTTATGTGACCTGAAATTACTTTGGTATTAAATTATGTTACTCATGATGTACAAGCAAGTCGAACCTATTTGAATGTTTATGTTGAAAAGTGACTAGTTGAGACATTATGTGCCAAAGATAGCCAAATTACATGTCAAAGTGATTGGTATTTGTTATACTTATAATTGATGAAGGTAAACATAGTATTTTCATTTGAACGTACTAAGCATTCTCAATGCTTACTCTTGTTGTTTCTTTCCCTTGTAGATCATCACCTTGCGGAATTTGCCGAGACGAATTAGTGCGAAGCACACACTATCAACGAGACAATAGATAAAAGTTCAATTTGAGTTTAGACATTGTGGCATGTATATAAGGTCTTTTTTGTGTGTAATTTGTCATTTTTGAGTTGATAATTAAATTGTAAATATGGTGTTGATTAATTTTGAATGCTTAGCATGATATATAACTTAATGATGCATATTTTGGTCATGTTGATACTATGACAATGATGGTCTTGTTCATGAATGGTTTAGCATGTTAAGATTTGAAATGAGACTATTTGAAATAGTTAGATTGATTAATGATTTAGAAATGGTAAGTTGAATGTTTAGGTATGTTACAGGGCTGGGTGTATAATTTGGTTAGTTTAAGTCAAGCTTATTAAATTGCATAGTTTTTAAATTGTATGTTACATGCTTGAATGATGAATGATTGAATTGTATGATATTAAATGGTTGGTTTAGATGTTTATATACTTGAATTGGTTGATATTGGCATCCTATAATAACATTATGCTTGTGAAAAATTGAATGAAAACTCATAAGTGAAGGTTTGAAACCAAGTAATTAGGTACCAAATGTGCATTTTGCCAAAAACAATGGTAACATCGTGACCATGAGACCACGACATCGCAACATCGTGCGATAGTGAATGGCATTGTGACATAGATATACATTTTATTGCGATGTAACTCACTGAGATGACAATGTCGTGACAAGGAAATTATGAAGTTGCGATATTAGCCCAGGATTTTTAAAACATTACAATTTTGTCCTAATTCATACTCGAGTTAGCAAAAAAGCTTTCATAAGATCATGTGGGACTGTAAATGATTGTGTAGCATATTTTAAATCTGAATGATACTATTTACATGTGTGAATGGTCAAATGTTGCGAAATTGTTTGTAGTTGCTTTGACAATAAATGTAGCTACCAATAGCTTGAACCCAACAATCGGGTTGGGCAAAGGGTGTTACAATGAGTTTTAAGTTTTTTCCCAATTGGTGTATGAATGAAAGCTTGTATGAGTATTTGTAGTTTAATATTTAGTTCTTAAGCTTTAACTCCTATAAGCTACCCACTTGGAATCTTTAAGATTTTAAGCGCATCCACTTATTGTCCATGAATTTGTCTCAAATATTGCATGTTGTTTGACCATGCATCAGATTTAGTGAGTAATTTTACCGTGTTTATAGCTCAAAGAGCTATGTTTTCATGTTGAAACCTAAATGAAACCATAACAAAATAGCAGGTTAGAAAATATAAATAATATTAAAATAGGAGTGGGAAAGTGAGTAATTTAGGGGGTTAAGACATTTGATTTTGTGCGAAAAATAAAAAGAGTGCAGTATTTATATTCTAAAACCTCAACATTGAGGTTCCATTGAAAAAAAAATGGTGGTTGGACCCATGAATAATAAATACTTGAACCAATATCTTTGAAATAAATAGAAGTTCAGATCATGCCACTAACATTGATTCAGGTATAATAATGTTCATATTTCGTATATTTTAGGCCTTTATACTTAGTATTTTGTTTGGTTTTTAAGTAAAATATCTCATCTTAGCTTACTTTGCATTATTTATGTCTCAATTAGAGTTTTTTGAGTTTTTATTTAGTTATGTTTGATTCTTTTTAGGATTTTAATAATTTATAATTAATTAAGTGTTTTGTGACTTGAATTAGGTTTATAAGAGCTTAAGGTTCGAGTTTGAGGACCGTCGAAAACTAAAATGAGGAGTTAAAACGAGCGACTTTGTTGAGCTAGGTGCTCTTGCCCCAAGCTAGCACCCTAGTGTCATGGGTTGCGCATGGGAGCCCGCAACCATGACACATCGCATGGGAGCCCACAACCATGACACATCTGTGTGAACCATCAAGAAGGCAGGAGGTCATTTGGCCCAATCAGACCGGCCCGTCGCTTGAAGAGATTGAAGGCCCATCTACAAGTTAGACAAATATAATATATTATTTTATAAGATTACATATCTTAGATAAGATATGTAATCTTAGAAGATATGATTTTATATTCTTAAAGGTTTGGTGGTAGGTGGCCTTTAATCATAGCCGTTGATGTACTTAATTTTGCACCGTTGGATTTGGGGAGGCTCAACTATAAATAAGAGACCTCTTCCCTCATTGTAAATCACTTGAGTTTTGAGGAATAATAAGAGTTCTTGAGAGTATTCACTCAAACATTATTCTCTCTTGTGTTCTTGATATTTCGTGGCTTGTTCTTATTTCGTTCTTCGTTCGCCTTTGTTTGATCGTTGAGTTGCTTTCGTTTGTGTTGGTTTTCAAAGGGGAATTCTATTGAATTCTCAAATTGTGGGAGTTAGGCTGACTTAGGAGTTTTTAAAGCAAGAAACTGCCTAAGGCCGCACGGATTGTGAGGCAAAAATCCTAAGTCCGTGACAGTTGGTATCAGAGCCAGTCTTTCGAAAGCACTATTGAAGGATGTCGAGAGAAGTTGGTGAGAATGAGCTAATGGAGACCCGTGGGAGGGCTAGGAAGGCTAGTCGATCGAGGGACATGTTGTCGAGCTTAGAAAATCGAGTGGTCAATCTCGAGGAGTCTGTTGGTGACATGAGGGAGACATTCGAAGTGGTCCTAACCCGTATGGAGGAACTGAGGGAAGACAGCAAAGTATTCGTGCTTGACACTCTTAGATCCACTTCAGACAAGCTGACGGTAAGGGACGAAGCTCTTGAGGCCTTGGTGACTGCCATGAAAGAGGAGATTGCTGAGCTTAAGGGGGAGCTCACAATTTGTAAGGTCGCTCTGGGAAATGGGATGTTGACTTCAGGATCGAAGCAACGCCATGTAGATGTTCCAAAACCCGAGAAGTTCAAGGGGGCTAGGTCTGCGAGAGAAGTGGACAACTTCCTGTGGGAATTGGAGTAATATTTTCGAGCAATGGGCATTGAGGATGATGCCACTAAGGTAAACACTGCTTCGATTTACTTTACTGATGTTGCTCTCTTATGGTGGTGACGTAGGTCCACGGATGAGAGACGTGGAGGAACGACCATTGGGACTTGGGAGGAGTTCCAAGGAGAGTTAAAGAAGCAGTTTTATCCGCAGCATGCTGAAAAGGAGGCTCGTGCTAAGTTGCGTCGGCTTACGCAACAAGGCACTATTCGAGATTATGTGCGGGAGTTTAGTGAGCTGATGCTTCAGATCTCAGACTTGAATGAGAAGGAAGCATTTTATATGTTTGAGGATGGGCTAAGAATGTGGGCTAAGCAAGAGTTGCGCCGCCTAGGCATCACCGATTTGACTGTAGCTATGGCTGAGGCAGAGAACTTCTACGAAGCTGGTGGGAGAAAGTTTGACAATAATGATGCTTCCAAACCCAAGCCAAGACCCAAAGGCAATGGTGGGGGAGACAAAGAGCAAACAGAAAGGAGTGGCGAAGCCCCAAGGAATTATAATGGTAGACCAGGGGATAAGAAAGAGCCAATGAGATGCTTTCTTTGCCAAGGTCCACATCGGTTGAGTGTTTGTCCAAAGAGGGCCGCTTTCAATGCTATGGAAGCACGCGAAGAGGCCAATCCTGACACCAAAAGTCTTGGTACGATATTGGGCGGTGTTGAAGACAAGACGAGTAATGGACTGATGTTTGTGGATATCATCGTGGCAGACAGAAAATTGAATGCCCTTGTTGATACTGGTGCATCTGATTTGTTCATGTCTAAAGAGATGGCGAAGGAACTCGGTCTCAAAGTGGAGGAAGATTCGGGTCGAATAAAAACGGTAAACTCAGAAAGTATTCCCATAACGGGTGTGGCTAAAGGGGTGGAACTCAAACTTGGCGAGTGGACAGGCAAGGCAACCATTAAGGTAATCCCACTTGATGATTATGATTTTGTGGTAAGATTGAGTTTGTTTGACCGACTTAATGCGTATATTCATCCTTCCGAGAACTACATGATGATCTCTGATTCGAACCATCGTTATATGGTGCGAATGAAAAGAAAGGGAAACATGGAAGGCAAAACATTGTCGGCAATCCAATTTGCCAAAGGAGTACGTAGAAACGAAGTCTCCTATTTAGCCACCTTAAGGAACAATGTGGAGGAGAAATTCGAGGAAGAAATCCCAAAAGAAGTGAAGCAGTTATTGCAATCTTTTCAAGATGTAATGCCCACAGAGTTGCCCAAGACATTGCCACCAAAGAGGGAGGTAGATCACAAGATTGAGTTGTTGCCTAATACTGAGCCACCAGCAAGGGCACCATATCGAATGTCTCCGCCTGAGTTGGAGGAATTGAGGAAGCAGTTAAGGGAACTTCTAGATGCCGGGTTTATTAAACCTTCCAAAGCCCCATTTGGAGCGCCAGTGTTATTCCAAAGGAAGCATGATGGGTCCTTAAGATTGTGCATTGACTATAGGGCCTTAAACAAGATCACTGTGAAGAACAGGTATCCCATTCCTCTCATTGCAGATCTGTTCGATCAACTTGGTAGCGCGAGATGGTTTACTAAGTTGGATTTGCGATCGGGGTACTACCAAGTGAGAGTAGCCGAAGGGGATGAGCCCAAAACAGCGTGTGTGACTCGGTATGGGTCTTTTGAATTCTTGGTGATGCCGTTCGGGTTGACAAATGCTCCGGCAACATTTTGCACCCTAATGAATAAGGTATTACAACCTTTCTTAGATCGCTTTATGGTTGTTTATCTTGACGACATTGTGGTGTATAGTAAGACGCTTGAGGAGCATGTTGGACATCTGAGAGAGGTGTTCCAAGTCCTACGGGAAAATGAGCTGTATGTCAAAGAGGAAAAATGCTCATTTTCCCAACGAGAGGTGCCTTTTCTTGGCCATATTGTAGGAGGTGGCATGATCCGAATGGATGCAAGCAAAGTCCGAGCAATTTCCGATTGGGAGCCACGAACCAAGGTAACGGAATTGCGGTCCTTTCTTGGTTTAGCAAACTACTATCGACGTTTCATTGAAGGCTACTCCAAGATCACTACACCCTTGACGGACTTATTGAAAAAGGGCAAAGTATGGGACTGGGACTCTCGGTGTGAGAAAGCTTTTGACCAAGTAAAGCAAGCAATGGTGAGTGAACCTGTACTTGCTTTACCGGATTTTACAAAGGCGTACGAGGTACGCACGGATGCCTCAGACTATGCAATTGGGGGAGTATTGATGCAAGAAGGACATCCAATTGCTTTCGAGAGTCGAAAGCTGAATGAGACAGAACGGAGATACACGGTCCAAGAAAAAGAGATGACTGCTGTGGTGCATTGTTTGCGCACATGGAGGCACTATTTGCTGGGTTCCAGGTTCGTGGTATTCACTGATAATGTTGCAAATAGTTATTTCCTAACCCAGAAAAAGTTGTCCCCCAAACAGGCTCGTTGGCAGGTTTTCCTAGCAGAGTTTGATTTTAGCATGGAGTACAAGCCGGGGAGTGCCAACATTGTAGCTGATGCGCTTAGCCGAAAGATGAAATTTGCAACGATAAGCCAACCCAATAGTCCCTTATTGGAGCGTATTCAAGAAGGGTTGTCCCACGATTCCACGGCCAAAAATTTGATTGAGCTTGCTAAAGAGGGAAAAACGAGGCGATTTTGGCTCGAGAGAGAATTGTTATACACTCAAGGACAACGTCTATATGTGCCCCAACATGGGAACTTGCGAAAGGAAGTCATGAAGGAATGTCACGATTCAAGATGGGCTGGACATCCAGGCATGCACCGCACTTTAGCTCTCTTGGAGGATCGATTTTATTGGCCTCACATGAGTGACGATGTGGAGACTTATGTGAAAACTTGCTTGGTGTGCCAACAAGATAAAATCGAGTTGAAGGCTCCTGCTGGGTTACTACAGCCTTTACCTATTCCGGAGCGCCCATGGGAGAGTTTATCCATGGACTTTATTGTAGGTTTGCCTAAATCTGATGGATTTGCAAGCATTTTTGTTGTGGTGGACAGGTTTTCGAAGTATGCAACTTTTATCCCCACAACCAAGGAGTGTCCTGCTGAGGAGGCTGCTCGCTTGTTTCTTAGACATGTGGTGAAGTATTGGGGAGTGCCACAATCTATCATCAGCGATCGAGATGGGCGATTCACGGGACGATTTTGGACGGAGTTGTTCAAGTTAATGGGTTCAAACTTGAACTTTTCAACCAGCATGCATCCACAAACCGATGGGCAAACTGAACGAGTGAATGCGTTGTTGGAGATATATCTACGGCACTATGTGAGTGCCACACAAAGGGACTGGCCAAAGTTGCTAGATGTGGCTCAGTTTTCTTACAATTTGCAAAGAAGTGGGGCGACAAACCAGAGTCCGTTCGAGATAGTAACAGGACAACAGCCACTTACACCCAATGCTGTTGCGACTCGTTATGGGGGACCGAATCCAGCAGCCTATCGATTTGCGAGAGATTGGCAAGAGCAAAACGATTTGGCTAGAGCTTGTCTTCACAAGGCAAGTAAGCGCAATAAGAAGTGGGCGGATCGAAATCGAAGGGACGTACAATTTCAGGTAGGTGAACCAGTTCTTGCCAAACTACACCTGATTTTGCGACATGATGGGTTGCACAAAGGACTCGTTGGCGGTACGAGGGGCCATTTCGAATTGTGAAGAAGGTAGGCAAGGTGGCCTACAAGCTTGAGTTGCCTGAAAAGCTTAAAGTTCATCCAGTATTCCACGTGAGTATGCTTAAACCATTCCATGAAGATGGAGAAGACCCAAATCGAAGCAAGTCCGAACGAGCACCAATGGGGGTAAAAGCTGCCTATGATCGAGAGGTCGAGAACATCGAAGCGGATCGTATGGTCAGACGTAAGCACTACCGACCGCGGCGCGAATACTTAGTCCGATGGAAGGGATTCCCGGATAGTGAGATGAGTTGGGAACCTGCTGAAGCCTTGTGGCAATTCCAAGACAAGATAGATCGATACCATGCAGAGGACGCGACGAGGGCGTCGCTAGATTTGGTGGGGGAGAATGTCATGGGTTGCGCATGGGAGCCCGCAACCATGACACATCGCATGGGAGCCCGCAACCATGACACATCTGTGTGAACCATCAAGAAGGCAGGAGGTCATTTGGCCCAATCAGACCGGCCCGTCGCTTGAAGAGATTGAAGGCCCATCTACAAGTTAGACAAATATAATATATTATTTTATAAGATTACATATCTTAGATAAGATATGTAATCTTAGAAGATATGATTTTATATTCTTAAAGGTTTGGTGGTAGGTGGCCTTTAATCATAGCCGTTGATGTACTTAATTTTGCACCGTTGGATTTGGGGAGGCTCAACTATAAATAAGAGACCTCTTCCCTCATTGTAAATCACTTGAGTTTTGAGGAATAATAAGAGTTCTTGAGAGTATTCACTCAAACATTATTCTCTCTTGTGTTCTTGATATTTCGTGGCTTGTTCTTATTTCGTTCTTCGTTCGCCTTTGTTTGATCGTTGAGTTGCTTTCGTTTGTGTTGGTTTTCAAAGGGGAATTCTATTGAATTCTCAAATTGTGGGAGTTAGGCTGACTTAGGAGTTTTTAAAGCAAGAAACTGCCTAAGGCCGCACGGATTGTGAGGCAAAAATCCTAAGTCCGTGACACTAGCATGCGGTTGGAGGGTCTTTTGTTTGCACGCCTACCTCATCTCGATGTTGTAGCCTGCACACCCCTGCCTCATCTACAGGCCCCA
The DNA here is from genome assembly GCF_007990345.1 of Gossypium hirsutum. Taxonomy (NCBI): domain Eukaryota; kingdom Viridiplantae; phylum Streptophyta; class Magnoliopsida; order Malvales; family Malvaceae; genus Gossypium; species Gossypium hirsutum. The sequence goes on from NC_053433.1 coordinate 18,964,838, forward strand.
GCACCATAGTTTGCATGCCCCTGCCTTGTTCGTGTTCCCTAGTGTCGAGTCTCCAATGCCACTGTGCCAAGATCTTTGCTTTGATATGTTTTGACCAAGCTTTAAGGGTACTTTGGTCTATTACGAGTTTTACAACCTCAAGAAAGCTCTTATAACCTATTTTAGGTCAATTAGACAATATAAATATAATATTTTGAATGGGACTTAGGACCTTTAGTTGTTTTCTTGCAATATAGTTATTTTATTGTTTATTGTGCTTTATGACTCTATGGTTTTCTAAACTCCATTTTCTAGTTAGAACATTATCGAAGTTTGATTCAATAAATTCATGAGACTTAGTTTGTGTTTAATCTTTTTTGTTCTTTAATATTTGGACATATTCTATTTGAATTATGATTGTTCAAGTTTGTTTAATATTCAACCGATATTTGATAGCTTAGAACAATTGCACTGTCAATTATAATAATTAAATCCGTAATTGTTAAATTCATTCTAATACTTGTGATGAATTGCATAATTGCTTATGTCGTAGTTTATGATTATGTGGTGTGAATGTGTGATTTAGCTTAAATAAACTCCATGGAGATGAGTTTGTTGGTTAGAATTTGATTTCTCTTGTTTTTAATGCGGTAAGTTAAATCTTAGGTGTTGAGTTACAAGGTTATTTATTGGTTGGGGAAGTAATTTCAAATGAGCTGCGTCTCGGTTGCCAAACAGGTAAGGAGAGATTGGTTGTTTGATATTGAGTCAGCAACTAGAACTAATTAATTGAAGGCATAGAAGATTTGCGTGGATAATCGAACTTAGGAATCAAACAAAGATTTCACTTCTGGATAGAGTTTTTCCTCATTAGTTCTCCCAAACTTTTAATTATTGTTTTTTTGGCTAAATTTTTAATCTAAATTTACTTTATGATTTTCTAATCAGGAATACTGATGTGACATAAAACTATTAGAAAGAGATACAGATAACGTGGCATCACTGTTTCATACAATCCTTTCTCTCTACATATACCAATATATAATCGTTAATACAAAGATTTTAATTTATTTATGATCAATTTACAAAATGGATTCGGATCTCAATTATATATTTTAATATACTGGACTAGAGTCCGAATTGTTCCTTAGCTGGATGTCTTAGATTGTCAATTCATAGACTCCTCACTTGTAAACAACAAAATTGCATGACATAGCAGTGTGCCTATACATACCAAACAAATCGCCTAAAATATGGATACAAGTTCATTCAAAAGATGTGATTTCCAACTAATTTGGAATTTGTTGTCTCGTAGAAGTTAAGAGAGTTGTGATTGGGATGATAACCCTACTCGCTTATGTTGACCTGGACACCCCTATTCCCTACACACACCATCTATTAAAAGGTTATGTGCTCACTCACTCTCTCAATCCTAACTCAATTAAAGGATGACATGTGATGTATATTTACTAGAAAGCCTACTCACCTCTTATTGCAAGTTTAATGCTGAAACGCTTGGATTTATCTTTGGAATTGCCTATCTAATTTGGTTGCAGATTAGCACTCATGATTTTCATAATTAACCAATATGTAAATCATAATAAGATGTATTTGTTGTGTATAAAACAACCTAACTTAATTTAAACTATAATAATTTTATCATTTTGAAATACACAAACTCATCATTCATCAAATTATATAAATTTAATTTATTATCTTTACCTTGTTTTGTCATTAATAGTTTTGCATGCTTGTTGATTACCTTTTGTTAAATTAATAACAATTTGCTATCACAAATATTCGTTAGAATTTTAAATCTAAATTTTATATAAAGTTGAGGGATTGACTCAGGTTAAAACTATTATGATGTCTAAAATTTAAAAGAGAGGGACAGTTTATCACTCTTGAATGGAGATGTAGAAACTGGTGAACTAATCCTAAATCTATTTAAAGATATATCATTTTGCTTGTTTACACTTAAATCTTGAACTTGATATATGACTCATAAATACAAAATCATAGCTCCTAATATGAGTCAAGGATATTTTCTCAACAACACTATTTGGTTTATGTAAATCGACATGTCATAGTAATTTTAACCATTCAATGAATTTAAATAATAATAATAATAATAATCAAAGTCAGTGAATGGATTAAACTTAAAATATCATGAGTACCTTACAAAAGTTACATGCATATAAGACAAAATTTTACTTATTAATTTTCATAATAATATATAACATAATACTTTTACTAGTTTGACCCAATCACTAATAATTATATCACTCATTGTGGCGCAACTTATTTGTGCCCTCCTGAAGATGGTGTTTTATATGAATATTTGCTTGGAATTGTAAACCACTAAATAAAAATGTATGTTTGACTAATTTTACTTAGGTGTTTTTTTTTTAATAATTAGTTTTATATAAGTTAAATTACTCACTTTGAGGTTTTTTTAATTGGATTAAATAATAAATTTGAAGTGAACTAAATTAAGAGATAATATTATATAACTGGTTTTCTTATCAGGCGATATATATGTTTGGTTGTATGTATCAATTACAATATATTAAAATCATTCTATAATCTTTACAAATTTAATTTTATGATTGATATTAAAAATAAATTTAAATTATTTTATTTCAAGTAAAATTATAAAAGAAAAAATATTAGTAATAAAAAAATAAAATAAGATTTTTCTCTAAGTAATTTTTTAGCAAAATTTATAAATACACAAAACAGATAATGATGGTGAAAATAATTAAAATTTATTGAACCTTTTAAAAATATTGAAAGTTTTGATGAACATAGTTACTTTGTATTTAAAAAGAATTAAATGAATACTTCAATTTTTTTTAATTTGTAAAAAGAATTTAATTTTTAAAATTATAAGTACATTTATATAAAATTATATTTTAAAATAAAATTAAAAATTAAAAAAATTGGAAATTATTATAGAGAACAGATAAATTAAAAATAATGTTAAAAAGATTGTGAATCCAAGCTTAGTGGTGGTGATTGTAAAAATTGAAAGTAGTAAAACTTTTTTTCCTGAAACGGTACAAGTTTTTACAATTTTGTGTGGTTTTATAGAAATTAATTGCTCCAAATATTTTATTATAAACTAGAAATTCTGTGATTCATGTATACATATGGAAAACACGAATTTAGAGTATAGACTTGTGTTTAAGAATAATATGCAATAAATAATTGGTGAGAGAAAATATTTTATGTTAAAAGTTAATTTTTTAAAAATTTATTCAAGAATTTGTTTATGTATCCATTAAATACGGGTTTAATCTTTAGAAATATTAATAATATATATATAGATACCGAAAAATATGATCATAGTGACAAAAAAAATGTAACATGTTAAAAATGTAAATTAAAAGAAAAAGATTTAGTGAGCAATAACAATGTCTTCAAAATAAAAATCTTAACAAAATTTCATAAAAGAAGAAGAAAAGCAGCAAAAATGTGAAAGAAAGAAAAAAAACATTTTTGTGTCAGACAATGAACAGATAAAATATACTAAATTAATTGAAAATGATCTCTTTAGTTATTTTATACAATGTATTGAATGAGGAAATCATTATAAATATATATTTTTTTAAATTTCTACTTATTTAAATTCACCTTGTAGCTTTTAAATTTACCTATTTTGTATGTTTACAATTATTGATAATATGATAAATATGTAACGCCCCAATTACCATAATATAAACATCACTTTTGATGGTTTTTAAATTTAATCATGTTATTTATTTATTCATAAATATTGATAATATTTATTTACATATTTTGTTTTAAAATGTGACGATTAATTTTAAAAATTTCATGTTAAAATCAAATTTTAAAATTGATAATAATATAGATAATATATAAAACAATATTTAAGTTAAATCAAATACATCAATTATCTAATTAATTTTTATTTAATTAAATATTTATATAAATATAAAAATTATAGATGTGTTACTTGTTGCAGTTTCAATATATATATACCTTATTATATATATCTATATATATGTATATGTATATGTATATGTATATGTATATGATTATTTGGATAAAAGTATTATATCAATTCATGTACTATATCTTGAATTGTCTTTTAGTCCTCATTAAGGGAATAAGCCATTGCATAAGTCTCGTGTACAATCAGTGAAAAATAACATGACAGATTATCATTATGGATGACTTGTAAGTAAATACTAGTAATTTTATTTAATCATGATTAAATATTAATCGTAAATATTATAAATAAATACTAGTAACTCTCGAATTTAGGATATTAAATTTTAGGGTATAAAGTTTAGGGCATCGGGTTTAAGATTTTAGTATGTATTTTTATTGAATTATTATTGAATTATGTTTAAATAAAGTTATTAATATTTATTTATAAGTGTGCTACTATTTTTTGTTTTATTTAGTGATGAAGTGTCATGTTATTATTTACCATTGGTGCATGAGATTTGTGTATCAACATTACATCAAATATTTTCCCATTAAAAATTTGAATAAATTGTTTATTATATCTGAAATAAATGAGTGAAATGATGCATTTGTTGAAATTTTTATCCATTTTGATGTTATTTACTAATGTGAAATTTTAATATTTTTTATAAATTAAATAACGTGAATATAATTACGAGTTAGGATTTAAAAATATTATATATATGAACAATTGAATGTAATTAGGGCCGAATCTACGTTGGGGGAGAAGGACGTACGCTGCTCCACCACGCCACATCAATGGCATGTTCGCCCACGTACCTATAAACATGCAAAAACAGGGTGTAAAAAACGGCTATAAAAGCCAATATACGATTTTGTAAGAGGGGACTTTTTATTTTACGAATATATAAAGAGATACAAAATAAAAATAAAAAAAACACAGAGAATTTACAGAGAGAATTCAAATAGGTTTTAAAGGTGGTTTTACGTTTTTGTACAAACATATACACAAAGAAATCAAATACAAGGTGACTTTTTTGTATTATTTTCGATTATTTCTTTTTTTTTTTATTTCGAAACTTTTTACTACTATTGTTTTTCATTTTTATTTACATATATTTCATAAAAAAAGTACAAAAAGAGGATTTTTTTACCTAAACGGCGGAGCCGGCAACGGCGGCGAGCGGCGGTGGTCGGTGAACGGAACTTGGCTGAACCCTCAAGCCTGTAGAGAGAATAAAGGGGAGAGGGGAGTTTTTTTTTTTGAAAGAAGGTTGAAAGTGTTTTTTAAAAAAAAAAGATTTTGGCCTTATATAGGCCCCAAAACGACATCATTTTGGGATTGGCCTCAAATGCCCAAAACGACGTCGTTTTGTTCTTGACCCGTCCGACCCGACCCATTCCAACCTAGGATCCACATCTTTTTAATTGGAAGGGATAATTGCGCGTTTAGTCCTTCCGCTTTTTATAGCTTTGTAATTAAAACTTTCTTTATTTCTAATTTGGCCCTATGATTTATTTCGATTGCATTTGGGTCCTCTCTGATGCTGTGCGTTTTGGAAGAGAAGGGATTATTACCTTTTTGGTCCCTCATGGTTATTTGCGCATGCAAATTGGTCCTTTAGCCTTATTTTTATTTCGGATTAGCCCCAAAACTTCTATTTTAAGTTCAATTTAGTCTTTTTTTTGTTATTTTTTGCTATTTTATTTTTTAAATTAATTATTATTATTATTATTTATCTTCTAAATTTTTATTATAAATGTTATTTCATAATTATTATATATTACTATTTAATTCATTTTTTATATTCTTTTTATTAATATTATACCACTATTATTTTTATTTTTATTTTTTTATACTATAATTATACTTACTTTTATGGTTATCATTATTCTTATTATTATTTCTTTATATCTTTGTCATTATTATTATTATACTTTCTCTTTTTTTACTTACTATATTGGTTTTATTATCATATTAATTATTTTTGCAATATTATTGCTGCTATTATTCTGTATATATATATCATAAGTTTTTCATTTCATGTATAGTATTTTAGAATTATATTATTTTGTATATTATTTCTAAAGAGTTTTATATATTATTTTATCTTGAATGGATACTATTTTTTTAAATATTTCATATACTTTAGATGGCTTTTAAATATCTATTTTAAATTCTTTTAATGTATTATTTGCTTAGAATTGTTTCATATTTTGTTCTAGATTATCTTACTACTTATTTCGTTTTTATATTAATGTGGATATTGGGATAACATGTTACGTGATTATTGCTATTATGTGTATTGTAATTCTTCTTTGTATTTATTTGTTATCTGTTATTAGTTATAATAGCATTTTGTTTATGAATTATTATTTAGCGCTGTACATTATTATTCCATCGCATTTTATTTGCTTAAAAGGTCGTGTTTTAATATCGTTTAATATTTAAAATCATTTTATTTCAAAGTTTTCAAAATAAAGGCAATATTTTGTATTTGAAATTTTTAGAGATTGTGCCCAAATTTACTGGTTTCCAATTTTTCACTTGACCCAAATAACCGAATATCATTTTTAAACTTAAATGCATGAGTTTTGAAAATTAAAAGACAAGCTTAATTTCGAGGGTTTGAAATGTTGTATCCTAACTCACTGGGTGTGACATTTTATTTCTTTGAGATAAGAGGGTCTTAGCATTCAATTTAATTTATTCAAGTGTCCTTTTTAAAAAAATAAAAAGATCGTATTCTAAAATCTTTTCAAATATTCGACATTAAGACATTAATCAATCAATTAGGTACCAATTTTGGGTGTTACGAGGGTGCGATCCCTTCCTCGTGCGTAACCGACTCCCGAACCCTATTTTTCAAATTTCGTAGACCCAAAATCATTGTTTTAATAAATCGAAATGTTTTATTAAAATGATCAATTGCAAGGTGATCCGATCACACCTCGGAAAAAGATCGGTGGTGACTCCATTTTTATTTTTAAGTCGACTCCCATTTTTCAATTTAAAAAATGGTTTCGACACCTTGATTGTGTTAGATGGGATTTCTTGGATTTGGTGTTTTTTCATATAGGGTTTGAGTTGAAATGGAGAGGGTGGATACATGAGTGTGTATAAATGGCAGGAGCAGTTTTTCTTGTCAACAGCTCGACAACCAATGAGTTTTGAATTAGCAGAGGTCTTAGATAAGGGGATCCTCTTTCTCCGTTTCTATTTATTTTGGTAACATAAGTGCTTCATTTAATGCATGTGAAGGCTAAAGATATTGGTGGACTGTTGGTATTTAGAATATAATTCAGAATCAATCATTCTCTCATCTACAATTTGCAGACAACACCATTCTTTTTTTGAAAGCAGAGGAAGAGTATACCAAAAATATAAAATATATTTTAAGATGCTTCAAAACTTTTTTACGCATTAGCATTAATTTCCAAAAATCATGCTTGGTAGGATTTGGGATGGAAGGAGTTTCTTTTGCGGATGGCAGTATTATGTCGATGTAAGATTGGCAAACTACCCTTTAATTATTTGGGTATTCCTTTAGGCGTTGACCCGAGAAAAATAGCAACTTGAGAACCAATAGTGGAAAGATTTTGGAAGAAACTTGCTGGTTGGAAATGTCGGCGCTCTCTTTCGCTGTAAGAGTTGTTCTAATTAATTCGGTTTTATCAACTCTCCCTATCTACTTTATGTCACTATTCCAAGCTCAAATTATGGTGATTAATAGAATTGATAAAATTAAAAGAAACTTTTCTGTGGGGGTGGTTTAGATGAAAGAAGAAAAGTGAAAAAAGTTGGATGGAAGCAAATAGAGGTGTTCATGGGTCGGGTCGGGTCGGGTTTGGCCCGAGCTCAACTAAAAAATCATGTCCATTTATTGGGCTCGGGTCGGGTCGGATCGGGTCGGGCTGGGCTCAAAAAACGGGCCCAAAATTTTGCCCAAATCTGACCCGAATAAAAAATACTAAAACCCTGGCTCGGCCCGGCCTGTCTGTATTAATTTTTTATATTATTTTTAAATATATATAATACATTAAAAATACTAAAAATATCAAAATAAATATTTTCCAACAAATTGAAAATAAATTTTAAAAAATATGTAGACTTAAATAACACTAAGATAGATGCAACCTAATAAGCAAATGCCTCTAAAATAATAAAAAAATTAACAAATGCCTTTAAAATAATAAAAAATTAACAATAAAATAATTTTTAACAACAAAATAGTAGTAACATAATAGTAAAATGGTAGCAAAATAAGAGAAAACAACGTGAAAATAACATTAAAAAAATGCAAATTTTTTTGTCCTTTAGTGAATTCGGGCAGGGTCGGGCCAGACTCAGGCTAAAAATACCTTACCCGAGGCCTGACCCATTTTTTAAACGGGCCTTATTTTTTGTCTAAGCCTATTTTTCAAGCCTATATTTTTGTCCAAACCCTCCTATATTTTGGGTGGGCCTTCGGGTCGGGCCGGGTAGCCTAGCCCATGAACACCTCTAGAAGCAAGTGTGTTTATAGAAAAAAAATTGGGAGGGGCTTGAGTGGTGAACCTTAAAATAAAGAATTGAGCACTTGTGGCTAAATAGGGATAGAGATATGCCATGGAAAATAATGCACTTTGGAGAAAGTCATCCATTCTAAGTATGGCTCCCTTTCGCAATATTGGAGATTTAAGACATCTAAACCAAAAGAGATGTCAGTGGTATGGCGCGGTATTGTGGAAAATTCAAAATTTGAAGACGTGTCAAAATGGATTGGGAGTGAATTTTTTAAGTGGGTGGTCGAGAACAGTAAATCGATTCTTTTTTGGAGGATATTTGATGTGGTAATTGCCCTCTAAATGAGGAGTTTCCTAGATTGTTTCGGCTTACTAAAGTGAAAAATAATGTGGTCAAAGTTGTAGCAAGGAATAATGGTTTTTGTGAGGTTCATTGGGGGAACTTTTTTTAGAACTTTGTTGGATAGGGAGGAAAGTATGTTGAACAAATTGAAAGCATTCGTGGGGAGTTTGGAGCTCGAACTTGAAGTGGAGGATCGCATTATTTGAATTCACGATAGTGCTGGGGAGTTCACAGTTAAGAAGTTGTTTGATTTGCTGACTTATGATGGAATGGGAGCTAATGATTTCCCATATGTTAGAATTTGGAAACTGAAGGTTCCACCAAGAGTCCGAAATTTCTAGTGGATGATGGCAATTAAACGTCTCCTAACCAAAGACTTTCTAATTAGCTGGGGTGTGCGTCTGTATATGTCAATTTGTGGCTGTCCATGGTGTGATAGGGAGAAGGAAAGTACAAATCACCTTTTCTTTGTATGCAAATTTGTCGATGGATTTTGGTTTAGAATTTTCAATTGATGGGGTATCAAATGGAAACTTGTTGAGAATTTTTTCAAATTTTTTCCTTGTTTCATGATGTGAAATTGACAGAGTTACAAAAAAGTTTATGGTTTATAGTGATTTCGACGTCATGTTGGATCGTGTGGTTAGCTTGAAACAATAAAGTTTTCAACTGGACATCAACGAATTTAGATACAACGTTGTACCACTCTAAAATGAGATCTTTGGTGTGGGCAAGGGCACGGCATGAAGACTGTCAATTTTTGAATGGTTATTGGTGGTGTTGGCCTACGAAATATAGCTCCTCAAGAAGCATGGAAAACAAGACTACTTTCCACTAGAAGCCACCTCCTCCCTCCGGGTGGATGAAATTCAACGTGGCTGGTGTTGCTTTGGAGGATGAAATGGGTTGTGGTAGGGTTTTGAGAGATGATAAAGGAGTGGCTTGTGCGTTATTCTTGGGAGGGATTGAGGCTAAGAGATTGGAAATGGCTGAGATAATGGCCATTAAAACAACCATGCATATGTATATTGGATCGAGTCGGTAACTACATGTACTATGAGTCATTGAATTTTGTTCGTGTGTTGCTTTGGAATGGCTGATGAATAGGAGTTATAGACCGTGGTCGTTATGAGAACTTTTTGGGGATATTGATTGTGGAACTAACCAGTTGGCTCAATTTCATTTTGTAGTTATCACTGGCAAGTTAATGGTATGGTGGGTGCTTTGGCAAAAATAGGTATATTGAAATCTTCTTTTCTTAAGGCCTGGTGGTGAATTTTGTTTAATGCCTTCTAGTACTATTTGAGTGGAGGATTTTTGTCTTTGGCGGCTGTTGTAATCCTATTGTAATCCTGTTGTCCTTGAAAGAGGTTGGTGGCTTCAATATCTTTCTTGGTTTACATTATTTTACCTCGACTGTACAAAAAATAATATATATGTTATAAACTCATTTTGCATATCACTTATTGACCCATTTATCCATCTTCCTCTTTAAAATTTCAAAACTTAATCCTTAATTTGAGGAATACCCAAACGAAAGGTTAAGTTTTACCAATTTAAAGGATGGACAGAAATATTTGGAACATTGGCCTAAACTCTTGGGTAGATGTAAAATTTAATGATTAAAAAACTAACAAAAACTAATGATATCTCCACGTTCAATAGAATTACACCAATTTCAATTTATTTATGATAATTTTACGCTATTTAATTTCTTAATTATTTTATTCTTCTTGCATTAGTTTAAAGAGGTGGAAAACCATAAGCGTAGAATTTAAGGGTAAACGTGGCTGGATTATGTTTGTTTTCTTGTTTTGGTCGTTTAATTTTAAAATTTTTTAATTTAAGTATTATTATTTGGATTTATTTTTGTTTTGATCACCTATTCTTAAATTGATAATGGAGATAATAATATGACCTTTTTTTATATAGTATAATAACATATTTAGTGTTCAATATTTATATATTCCATTAATTTAACCCTAATTTTAAATAATTTAATAAATTTAACCCTTTAAATTTATAAATATTATCAAATTTATCCTCTAACTTCTTTTAAAAAATTGAAAAAAGAAAAGGAAAAATAACTTACTTTTTTCAAGTTTTAAACAACACCCAAGAGTAGAATATTAAAATAAATACTACATTTTAATATATATGATGATGATAGTTGCAGAATATGCATGTTTTCCTTCATGAAAATCTGCAGATAAAAGATGCTTCAATTGCAATCCTTGTGAACGTCCATTAATTTTGTATTTCACGTTTTCTCATCATTTAAGTCAATGAACTGATAGGAGAAGCTCGTAACTAGGGTTAATACAACTCTTACAAAGAATAAAAGCCTTTGTTTCTTTTTCGGACTAATCTTCAATATTTATTAATTTTTTTACATTTAATAAATGTTCTATGTTGAACTATTTATCAAAGTCTTTTAGTTTTTAAAAATCTAACCACCATAAAAAGATTTTATTTCAAAAAATTGTTGCACCTTTTGAGTTTTGAATCTAACTTATTTCCAAGAATGTAATTACTGACTCATGTTGAAATCTTATTTTGATTAAGGGTTTGTTTAGTGTAAAAAAAAAATCACACAATTGATATCTAATTGTTGGGTGTTCCTTGAAACCTGAAAAAACTAAGTTGATTTATCCTTTTCTTTCTTCTAACTTTTCTTAAAGAAGTTTGAGGATTAATTTGACAAAATTTGTAAATGTGAAGGGTTAAATTTATTAAATTATTTACAATTGAGATCAAATTGGTAGAATATCTGATTATTGAGCGCTAAATGCGTTATTATACCAGTTAGAAAAAAGCCACATCATAATTTACGTTATTAATTTAATGATGAGTAACCAAAACAGGAACAAATACAAATATTAGTGCCTAAATTAAAATTTTTTAAAGTTGGACTTTTCATCATAGTTTTTCCTTTCTTCTCTACATATCTAGTGCCACCTTTTTATGGATCTCTTTTTCTAGGAGCAAGAATTTCATCATGAAACACCCCTTACCCGGTCCGGTTGTCAAACTAGAATAATAAGATGCAACACACAAAAATAAGACAATTACATGCTGATAAATGATAAAACTAACATATTTTAATCTCATTCTTAATGCGTTTTTGGATGATTATTTATGCAAATTGGTGAATTTAATGCTCTCAATCCTTTTAATTCATGCTCTTATACTGAGGTGAGCATTTGGGAGCAAAATGAGCGAAAATCGGAGAAAAAGAGTAGATTTCAGGAGCCACACGGGCTGGACACACGCTCATGTGCTAGATCGTGTTGATTTTGCAACTTGCTTCCCAAACACGCAGAAAAAACGTAATTTTTAGGCTTTCTGAACATTCTAAAGTCTATAAATACCAAATAGAAGAAGAGATATGTGGATCATCAGAGAATATTGAAGAAACAACTCAAAGAACACCATTGGAGCCAACTCTGAAGCAGATTCCCATTAAGATCGAAGACCTCTTTTTAATTTCTTTTGAAGTTTTTATGAGTTTTTTTATTTCTTATGGTTTTTCTTACTTTGATATGTTTTTATTCAAGATTATGAACTAATTCCCTAGATACCTAGGAAGATGAAACTTATGATGAATTCTATTATCTAATTTATGTTTTACGTGATAAATATTTGATTCTTGTTCTCAATTATGTGTGTTTATTTCTTATTTTAATATTTTCAGGATATTAATTCATGTTTAATGTGCTTAATTCAGCGGAGGAAAAGTTCTTGTTTAAGAGTAGATCTAACATAATTGAGTAGAGTTGCATGCAATCTTAAAAATGGGATGACATAAATCTACCAGATTAGAGTCAAATCTAATAAGGGAATCTATAAATCAAGTTAATGCGATGATAGAGGTTTTAATTAGAAAGAGATTTTAATTAATCAACCTAAAGTCAACTACTATTACTTTCGAAAGAGATATTAACATGAATTAGATAATTGGGTCATTATGGTAATTGGGTCAGGCTTTGGGCATATCCATAAAGCTACCAGCATTGAAGTCCAACTTTGGGCATTGAGAGATGGATTAAAATTAGTGATGGATTTGAACACATGTCCTAAAGTTGAAGTTGATTCGATTGTTGTTATTAGTCTCATCTCTAATACTTTAATACTAACATTTTGCTTCATTGATGATTGATACTAAAATCAAACACACCTTCAGAGAAGGAAATAAGAGTGTTGATGCTATGGTGAATCAAGGGAGCAATTTTCGACCTAATGCCTACTTATGGATGCTTTTGTTTGTTTGTAATGAGCCCGTGAAGCTATTGTTATTGTGGCTGTGTTTTGAACTATTATCTAATCTAAGTTCATGTTTTCTAACCAGAAAAAAAAAATGGGTACAAAGTAATCCTTATGTTAAGGCCAACCCTAATCCAACTTTCAGGCATTAAGATATGTTTGAGTCATGGATGATTCTCATAGGAGATCCCCTATATGTCATAAATCATTAACTGCAGAGTCGGTATTGCTCAACAGCAATTGAAAGCACTCTTAAGAAGCATTAAGCCGTAGTATAGTGGTACGTATTCATGGTGACCCAAGTTTCGATTCTCTTGTAAGCCTGAGCTCAGAGTTAAAAGATTTCGTGGAATCTATGGATGCAAAGATAAGGGCGAGGGCAAAAGCTTCAAAAGGTTATCTGGTCAGACAAGAAATACCCTTGTTCTAGGAAGGTTTAAGGAGTTGAGACGGACAATCCATCAGTTGACGCCGGATCGTTCTGGATATAATTATTTCAGAAAATCTTAACAATTGAAGACAATACAATAATCTGGAGTTTAGTGCAGCAATTCATCACTTTTTAAAAACCAAATGCACCAACCAAAAGAAAATTCCACTAGCTCATGCTTATCTGAAACTTTCCACTTTGTTCTTTAACTACAGGCTCATGTCCTTCTCTGAATAAAACAAGCTTTTCAAGAACTTTTTCAAGTATTTATATTCGAAATCTGTATTGGACACATTCAGTGGAGGTATTACAATGAAAACATGACACACTAAAATGGTCCAAATACAAGAAAAACAAATATATATACTTATGCCTGACACATCACATCCAAACACAATTTACATAGCTTATATATTCATATAGAACAGATATCCATAGCCTATCAAAATAACACAGATGGTTTCTTTACAAAAAGAACAAAAAAAAAAAAAGCAAAGAAATTGCTGTGACAGTGTTATAGCAGGCAAGATGTCAAAAGATACAACAGAAAACCAGCCGGAATAACAGTATATGTTCAACACTTGCACCCCAAGTAATACAGAATAACAATACGTACTTGTTAACGGTTTCAACATCACAAAGAAACATTGTTGCATTGACTGCTAAAGAAGAAATCACCAAATTTATCATTGTACTTATTGATAAAAAGTTCCAGATTCAGAGTAAGAACTCATATATAAGACCAACAAATTGAGGAAGAACTGAATTTAACAATTACATCCACCATTGATGAGAGCTTTAGAACATAAACATTGCAGTAGACTATTCACAACATTATTACTACTAACGTGCTTCTTTCTCGAAGCCCTGTTTATCAAACACTAGAGGAAGCTAATTTTGCCTGTAAGCTATATAATTAGCTAAAGCAATTAAGGGGGCAGATTTCTCAGGATCAAACCCTTGAAGCAACTCTAATGCATCACTCTTCAACTTCTCTGCAAACTCCTTTGATTTGTTTATCCCCATCAATTTAGGATAAGTCACTTTATCAGCCACCAAATCTTTCCCTGCAGTCTTCCCTAATTCTTTAGATGACTTTGTTACATCAAGAATATCATCCACAACTTGAAATAAAAGCCCAATATTCCTTGCAAATTTCCTCAACTTTTCCACATCTTCATCACGTCCACCACCAAGAATAGCCCCTAAAACCGCAGCTGCTTCAAGCAAAGCAGCAGTTTTATGAACATGAATGAATTCTAAATGATCCAACCCCACATCGGTTAGACCCTCACTGCTTATATCCACAACTTGACCAGCCGCCAACCCTTCAGTCCCAATAGATTTAGCTAATTCCCCAATTGCTCTTACAATCCTCTCAGGTGTGACACCAACTGTGGATACAGCTATATGTTCAAACGAAAAGGCTAAAAGAGCATCCCCTGCTAACACAGCTATATCTTCACCATAAACTTTGTGGTTAGTTGGTTTCCCTCTACGAAGATCATCGTTGTCCATGCAAGGAAGATCATCGTGGACTAAAGACATGGTGTGGATCATTTCAAGAGCACAAGCTGCTGGCATAGCCATGGATTCTTTGCCACCAACAAGGTCACAGGAAGCCAAACAAAGAACCGGGCGGACCCTTTTGCCACCGGCTAAAAGGGAGTAACGCATTGCTTCATGGATTTTAACAGGGTCACGGAGTGGAACAGCCGAGTCCAGGGCCTGGTCAACTGCATTACCCTTCTGTACCATGAATGATTTGAAATCAAAACTTGGTAATTGAGGGTCTTGGTCTTCTTCCATGACCGCGTCTTCTTTGGTAAGGACTGAGGATATCGAAGGAAGAGATGTAAAGCTATGTCTTTTGGGAGTTGAAGATGAGATATTCTTGAAGGGATTGAAGGGAAAGGATCTGGGTAAAGGAAAAGACTTGGAATTGGTTCTGGAAGCTTGGTTGAAAATGGAGTATGATTGAACCAAAGAACCCAGATTCACTGAAGCCATTATTTCTTTCCTTTTTTTTTTTTTCTCTTTTTCTCTTTGAGCGTCTGAAAGATAGGGTTTTTCTTGTTAAGAAAGGGGATTTTGAATGAAAACGGAAAGCAGCTTACAGGATTCAGCTAAAAGTGACAAAATTCTAATGCAAATTCCACTTTCCAAAAACAAAAAAAAACTGGGTATGGAAAGTCATACAATGGAGACTAGACGGAAAGTGCAGGTATTACAAAAATGATTGCTCAAGTGGAGGAGTTGGGGGAAAGAAAACGAAAGAGAAGGTAAGAGGAAAATAAATGGATGCGCATTAGTTTTAATAACAGCCAAACAGCAGCCAACACGACAAAAGAATTTGGGTGCTTCGTATGTATATATAGAAATAGCTATTACTTTATCATCAAATATTAATTTATTATGTCCAAATGAATATTAAATAAATAGAAAACATGGATCACGTGTGAGGGCTAGGGACGGGTTTGAGTTTTCCTACATTAGTAATTAAACATGTTGACCTCCACTGCCAGAATCATGTTTCATGCATATCTCACCATCAAACTGCTGTCCATTTTTGTTTCACTTTTATCATTTTTGCTCATAGCTTCATACCCTTGTAATCCCTAGTTTTTATTTTTTTATTTTTTGGGTGTAAATGTAATCGTAATAATCAAGTAAAATCAAATTAAAGCTAATAAATTGAGATTAATTAGACAAAAAAGCACATATATGATAGCACTCATACACTTACGAATATAATAGTGCATGATAGGTCTTAAACTTAAACATTTGGGTAACAAGTAGAATACAATTACAAATATAAGTTTTAGTAATCATAGGTATTAAATTATTATAAACGAACAGTCTAAGTAACCATCAAATTACTATAGCAGGAACGAATTAAGAAATGATACAATCTAGGCTAAGGGTGAGCAAAATTTAATTCGATTCGAAAAATTAGATAAAAAATTTAAATTTTGAATTAAACAGTTCGAGTTATTTGAGTTAATCAAGTTATTCAGATCAACTCGAATAAAAAATTAAGTTTTTTTGTTTAACTCGAATATGAATTACACAATTAGATTTATCTGAAAATCCAAATAAGAAAAGACAAAACTACGTCATTTTGATAAATGTTTGCTTTTTTTTTTAAAGTTAAAATTCAATCTTTTTTTTATAAATGTTTACATATTAAGTTAAAAGACTAAATCATTATATTGTTCATGTAGTTAAATAATTTTGTACTTCGTCTACTAGTTAAATAATCAGTCCATTTAAACGCAACATTAAGTATAAATAATAGGATTCGTTAACTCGACTCGATTTGATTCGATTCGAAAAAAATTCAAATTGAATTCGGTTGCTAAAATAGGTTTTGTGAACTCGACTAAATCAAAATTTTTTTATTCGATTCGACTCGACTCAATCGAATACTCACCACAATTTAAACTAAAACCAACAAATAATTGCATAGGTCTCAAACCTTAATGCTTAAGATTGAGAGTCTCCATTTACCAACTTATATAAAAATATACATTTAAATATATATTATCAGTTGATTTAAAGGTTAATGTAAAGGATAAATACCATTTATTTCTTAGTAAGCTGAGATTTATGACAATTTTCTCATTGACTTTCTTCTATTTTAATAAAATCAATAAAAACTTAACATTCGTCAATTATATTACATTTTTATTGATTATATTACCTTAATTATTATAAGTGAGCTAATTACTTATTTGTTTAAGAAATTTAACATTGTGCATAATTCATTTTATTTATAATTCAAATCATTTAGGAAAATATGGTTTGATGTAACCATCCATTCCATTTATCAATTCCAAAAAAAAAAACAAATAAACTTAACATATCTACTTATATATTAAGTAATCTAAATAATCAAACTTTCTTGCTCCAAATGCTCTTTTAACTTTCACTTACGTTTTGTTTATTATTATTTATCAAAAAATGTTTTTGGAATAATTTTTGAAATATATATATATATATATATATAAAGGAATCAACGATAATTAAAGCACAATCATTAACTTGATTCGGGAGTTGAATAAATCTGTAAACACCAATTGCTTTTGAAAAACCCATTGGCGCCAACACATTGGCAATCTTGTTACCCTCACTATAAACATAAACAACTTCGATCTCCTAATCTAATCGTACCAGTCTCTAGCCCTCACTAAAGCATTAACAACATGATTACCATTTTGTGCTTTAATCAGGGAAATTGTTAGCAAACTAGACATCCCTAAAATCACCTTCCTTGCTCTCATGTGGCAAGCCTGCTGCAGTCTCTCCAAAGCTCCCCAAACCTCTGTTTCCATAATTTAAACTGCTTTTTAACCTAAAAGCAAAATTTATTTATTTTTTTAGCTTTTGTTTTTGAAAAAAACACTTTGGAGCAAATGACCTTTATAACCATTATTTATAATCCAATGTATTTATATTGAGATATACAATTATTTTTTTATTAAAATTTATTTCAAATATATCACATATATATATAAATTTGTAAGGATTATATAATATTAAAAATATAGATTATATATTTAAATTAAATTTTACAAATAATTAATATTAATTATTTATAAATATTTAAAATTTATATTTTATATATGAAAATATTAATAATGATTTGTAAGCAATTGATAGTTTGGGTTTCTTAGTCCCTGAGTCCGGAGGAAAATAGTGAGCTCTGATAAACTCAGGATTATGGAGGGGTTGTTGATAGATAGAAGAACAAGCAATATTTCTTTCGTTTCGAACATCTCCGAAAGGATTTCTCCTGTGCAAGAAGGGGAGAAATGTTTTCAAGGAAAACTAAAGGGCTTTAGATTTTTTTTTTTTTTTTAGTTCCTAGGATGCAGTTTCTGGTGCTTTAGGTTCCCAGTGCACTGCCATTTCGTTCCAATCCATGAATGACAAGTGTCATTGATGTGTAAGGATGGAGCAGTGGCTTTTAATTTTTTAGGGTGTCCCGTATTGCTTTTTCCTTTTGGTTTTCTTGATTTTTTAAATGCATCGGTTAATTTACTTTAAATATATATTAATAATTAATTAAAATAAATTATTTTTATTTTCTCACTAAAATATGAATTTAGATATTTGTTATTTTACTCACTAAATTATAAAAGAGGAAAAGAGGAAATTGATGTTAAAAAAAATGAAATTTCAAAATTGATTAGAAGAAGTGAGTTTTCAAAAGAAGGGTGGGCTTCTTATTGAAAATGTTTTTTGTCTGTTTTAGGTCAAAGTCCAGTTATGATGCCCTCCACGTGATATGCATTTTTATGAGACAAACAAAACTACGTGTTGTACCAGATACAATGTTGCCTATATTTTACTTCTTTTAATTAAAATATAAGATTATTTCATGGAATATATAATTAATTTAAAAATAAATTCTATTTTTTTTAAATTTCAATTACCAAAATAGGTGTGAGTGGGCCATCATTTATTATTATTATTTGTTGAAAAAACTTAACATGTCTATTCTATTACATTTTTATCAATTTTATTACCTTAATTTTTAATTAATTAATATTATTATAAGTGAGTGTTTTCATTGTTTTAATTATTTAATTTTTGAGAAATTTAACATTTTGTATATTGTTATACTTGTTATACAGGTAATAGCAACTATGATATACCCATGAATTTTTTTATGAGTCACCTTATCAATCACCTGATAAAACACTTCCGTTACGTATAACACTTATTTAAACACGTAGAACAATACCGACCTGTTAAAGGTGAAAGACAAACCTTCAAGGATACACAAACTCAAGACAAATCACACTTGATAAGCTGCTTTCAAATGAAAAGAAAATCCATCAATATTACTCTTGCTTAATAGATAACAATGGCCGAGTCAAATTAGTTTTTTGTTTTAAATGGATCTCATTTACATACCAACTGGTTGGCTTTTATAACTCCAATTCTACCAAATTCATTCATGGAATGTTGTGCAACCAACAAATTTGAAAGGCTATTTTTAGCCTTTTTGGCTCTTATTTAGCTCCAAACCTTCCCAATTCCCATATATTATCCTTTTATATATATATATATATATAAGCTAGTATTGTAATCAACAAAGATCCAAAAGAAAAACACAGCAATTCTTAAATTTTTCTCGTAACCCCAAAGCCATTGCATTCTGCCATGGAGAAGTGGAAAGTTCAAACAATACTTTCAGATGGTCAATCTTTTGCAACTTTATGAGGGGAACAATTGACAAAATGACCATCAATTTTAAAGTAGCAGCTTCCTCAACCTTGCTTAATAGCTCAAGCTGCAGCCATTACTGTGTTGACCATATGAATGTTTTGGTTTCTTATTGAAAATGTTTTCTATCTGACATATGTGAAGTTTTGGGGGTTGCTTAGGTTGAAGTCCACTCTTCATAATAAATGAGGGCCAAGGGCCCTCTCCACGTGATATGCATTTTTATGTAGGCCTATCGTTCTCACTTAGTGGCCAAGACAAATTTGGGCACCACGTTAAACATCTAGGCTAAAATCATTAAAATCTAACCTGACTATAAACAGTCAAGGTTTCAGATGCCGATGGAATTCAACTGTAGAGAGCATTTCAACTGGGGTGCCAATGATAGTGTGGCCACTTATGAACGCTGCATGCTAAAGTATGATTCTGGGATTGCTGTTAGAGCAAATGTGTCGGCAAGAAAGACCGGGGTGGATAAGGATGGGCATGCGATAAGGAACTATGCCAAGGAATTGAACGACAGCATAAAGAAGGTGCTGAGCGAAGGGCAATTCATCTTACAATTCTCTGTCCCAAGTGGCCAAAAGACTTGGGACCAGCACCTCCGAGCATAAGATTCAGTTGCTTAATTAATTTAGTGAGCATACACGCATATGCAAGCCATTTTCATACGGTAAAAAATTGATGCAGAAAATCACTATTATTCCATAAATATGAGATTTAAATTAGCTACCAAGTTCAGATCATTTAGAAAACTAGTCTCATAATTGGTTCTCATATAGATAAAAGAAGAGAAAGGTCCCCTGGCTTCCTGAAATATAGACATCATGCACTTACAGGTTCAGTGGCTTTTTTCAGCCAATCCAGCTCGTTTTTATCCATTGATGGTGCAAGAATTTCCCTGCATTTTGAATGGTAGGTATTCAACCATTCAATCTCCTCAGGTGTCAAGAGGCTCAAGTCAATCAACTTTATCTGATATGGTGCCTGAAACATAAGCCATTAAAATCTAAAATTCAGCTGTCCAGGAAAAGCATATTTGCAAATGCGCAAACAAACACATGGATTATACAAATCATGGTTGATATAAGAGGAATAATTTATGCCTAGTGACAAACTTACCCAAGTGATATGCTCAAATGATAAGTATCCCTTATCACCAAAATTGAATTCAGTATCAGCCTCCTTGATTACGAGTACATTCTCTAATCTTATCCCAAAGGTCCCATCTTCATAATATCCAGGTTCTGGGAAATGGAATTTCCAAATAGAATCAGTAAATGCTCCATTTATTCACTAATGACACGTTACTTCTCAGATCAAACATACACCCGGTAATATTTGAACATTGAGTAAATAGAATTCTCAAACTAATTAGAACTTTATAATTATGTAATTTATGCAGATATGCATACAAGAACCACACACACAAAAGGACGGCCAAAACTGCCTGTGCAAAAAGACTCCAGCTAACAATGACAGCTCAGTCAGTGCATTAAATGCTTGGAAATAGTAAAGCGTGAAAAGCTATGAGTAAAACAAGCATTAAAGCATTAAATACAAAATGATAACGAAGAAGTAAAAAGATATCAGTATAAGGAGGGATAACTAATCTACCATCTGTTACTGTCATAGAAGCTTGAAGTGGCACATTACGAGCCTGTGGTCTGAAGCTAATTAGATGTGGCCCTGCTCCAATTAATTAAACCAGGACAAAACA
Source organism: Gossypium hirsutum (assembly GCF_007990345.1). Classification (NCBI taxonomy): domain Eukaryota; kingdom Viridiplantae; phylum Streptophyta; class Magnoliopsida; order Malvales; family Malvaceae; genus Gossypium; species Gossypium hirsutum. The sequence continues at coordinate 18,986,270 of NC_053433.1, forward strand.
AAGTTAATGAAAAGTTTCTCTGAATCAATGGTAACCCTAACTTCTGCAAGCAAGTGTAACTAAATGCTAACCTTCATGAACATTTAGGTAAGATCCAATTCCATGACCAGTACCATGTCGATAATCAAGGCCATACCTCCACAAAGGAATTCGAGCCAGAATATCAAGTGCATGACCTATAGAAGCCAATCAATCAAAATAGTCTCTCTATATATAAATTAGATATTGGAGTTTAGACTAATTCAAGATGACTTCAAGCAAAAATTCTCAAATAAATGAGGAATAATTAAGCAAACAAATAGAGAAAACTTCTAATACCATTTGTTCCATTAGGAAAGCAAGCATTTCCCAGAGCAATATGGCCCTTAAGAACCTGTGTGGAATCCAGTAAGAATAGAAAATGAAATCCGTGTGAATTTAAGGAAAGAACAAAAGTGGAAACCAAGCATTTTAACCTATCTTTACATCAAGAAGTATCCCCCCAAACCACTGAAAAGAAAGTCTAAAAGTCATAAAGACTTACAATTTGCTGGCCATTCTTCAACAGCCTTCATGCAAACAAATTGGGTACAAAATGATCACTATTGATAACTCATTGGATTTATCACCACAAATAATTTATTTTGTTCTATTCTGACAAAGATATTACATTCTTATAACTAAATATTATTTAATTTAAGGCTTAATATGTATAGTCAAATACAGATTAGATTAGACATCCCAATCACGCTATGGTTCCTATCACATGTCACAATCATTCATGTGACACATCATTTCTAAGGCAAAAAAAAAAAATGCCTAGAGAAGGTTATGGTTTGTATCACATATCCATCAGGAGCTTTGGAAATAGAAGCACATCAGAATTTCAGATTGGCACAGTGTGACAAAAAGAATCATGAATATAGACACACAATAAGAAATATCCAAAAGAGAATACATCAGAAGCCACTTACTGAGGTATAGCAAGCCTTCTCATGTTCTGAAGGCTTTCCAAAATGAACTGTCCGAGTTATATCAGTTGTTCCATCTAGATACTTCAATGATGCCATCAAGATTGTCAGTTATAGATTAAGAATCAGACTAAGAATCTAGAATAAGAAATAGTAGGCTTTACTGATGGTTTTGGTTAATGATAGAAGCAAAATATTAGGATGTGATAGAATACCTGCGCTCCTGAATCAAATAGATAAATGCTATCTGGATCAAGCTCAGCACATGTTTCAGGCTGAGGTGAGTAATGAATGACGGCCGCATTTGGACCAACCGAAGAAATAGTAGGGAAACTTAGGCCTCTAAAGTGCTGCAATTAGTAATAGAATTATTTTTTCTGGCATGATCAAAATACAAATAATGCATAACATTTTAGCAACAAGAACAAAGAACAAAGAAAAATTTTGGAACATGAACAGCTATTAATGCATGCACAGCATGTTAGCAACAACTGGAGCAAAGATGCTCATTTCACACTAAATGCTTATGAGTTCCAATTTTTCTTTTTCTTTTGAAATGCTCATAAGTTCTGACAATTAGAAAACTCTTAACTTCAAACACTATGATGCTCAAGTTTACAAAACAAAGTTGTTGCCAGTTGATGATGGACACAAAACAACACAGCTTATCACTAGTAATTCAAGAATGCCACTCTCACATTTTATTTTTATTGTTATACCAAAAACGACAGTTTGAATAATTTTCCTTATTATCACAATATAACTTTATCAAAAGTACTGTTACCTCTTTTGTTGCACGAAATCCCTCCAACTTATCACTAGCAGTCACCTCAGTCAGTTTCATAGTCTCTCTGCTTGGTTCATTCAATAGCATGAAAAAACACCAAGAGTCAGTGCACCTATAGCTCAGAAATTTTTGTCAGATGGGGACAGCCTGTTTGGTTTCAGGCTCAAAAAACAGCCAAGTGCAGGGGTGAAAGAGAGGAAATATATCAACTAGCAATTTGATAGCTTACGATCTTTTTTTGCTTCGTCCCTTCCCCTCCAAGAAGTAGCCAGAAGCCCCATAAATCTCTTGCATCTGAGCATTTGAAAGAGAAATAGCATCATTACAAGCCTAACAACAGCCTAAAATCTTGTTGCATATGTTGAGAAATATTGTACTTTGAAAACATATCCAATCTAAACCAGATGAGGGTAGAATCTTAAACAATCAAATAGAAGTTTTATGAATTTGCAAGAGATATAATATATAAAGATCAAAGTCCTATACCTGTTTATCCAACCAGACAAGATACTGCACAACAGCTGCACCATCCCGAATATGTGCATTCCTTAATCCATCCAACTCAACTGGATTCTAGAATACAGCTTTGAACAATAAATTAATTTAAATGGAATACGATCATACTCTGTTTCTCTATAGATATTAAAGATTATTTCAAATAAGTAACGGCTTCTTCACTACTGTAAGTTTACAAGTAAACATCCAAAATCTAAGTTGTTCCAACTCCTAAATAAATTATTTCCAGAATATCAAAAGAGACACCAAATAAGCATATTTTATACACTTCTATAGTAAGATACAACTAGATAGGAAGTGCATCGACAACCTTTAAGGCTTTAGCAAGGGCCAAAGGTGACTGCTGCTGGAGCATCTTCTTAGCATCTAGTTTCGAAAATAATGCATAGCAGCATGAAGCAGGATCAACCCATATAAGATCATTATTTTTTTCTTCTGCTTCACATGTGCCACTTTCACAAACACCATTTTGACCAGAACTTAATCCTGTGTCCTTATCAAGCTGATTAGATGCTAACAACGCAACATCTGAGCTCACAGTACTATACTCCCGAACTTCAATTCCATTCTCTTGTATGGAAGAGCTCACCTGCATTAACATACATGTAATCAGTAAAAACCTTCTCCTATCTTCATGCAGGGCTTGCAATAACTACTGATATGCAGAGAACACCAATGAATAAAAATTGAAAACTCCTACAAACTGAAATATGAAATCCTACCTTAGATGAAACCTTCCTCTTGTCCACATAAAGGAAAGCCGAGTTCAATGTTACAATAGCAAATGCATGAACGACTGGACAGTAAGAGACATCACTCCCACGGATATTATATAACCAAGCCACCTGCAAAGTAGGTATTTGAACTCCAAAATATAACAACTCAGCACATTCCACTCGACCAACAATTTGATAAACCATACCTCATCTAAAGCTGTGATAATAATTCCACAAGCCTTTTCAATAGCAAGCTTCTCTCTCAAATCTTTCAACTTTTCAGCAACAGAACGACCAGCAAATTCCAAGGGATGAACGATAACTGGGTTAGTTTCAGCGGGTGGCTGGTTTTTCCACACCTCATCAACCAAATTGCTTGAGGTTTGTATTAGTTTCTGGTGGTTTTTCGCAAAAGCACGTTCCCATCTTTGAGCCGTATCCACTGATACACACCAAGGATCGACCCCAATAGCTGCCTCTCTCGGCAAATTCTATATTAGTTAGTAAAAAAAAATTAGTAAGTCAAAATTTGAAGAACAAGATTTAAATTTCGGGAGGCAGAATGGTAAAACTTACATCAGATATCCAGGAATCAACTGAAGGATCTTCTCCGATTCGCATCAGTTGCCATTGATCACTAAGCTGCTGCATCGCTTGCAAGAAATATCGGCCGTCCGTCCATAGCCTTGCTTCGTCTTTTGTAATAAGTGCCAAACCTGAAATAGATTTCCAAAATCAGTCTAATCTTATTTCCAAAATCAATATAATCTTTACTAATAATAATGATAAGACGAAAATTTATAAAGAAAAAAGAAAACCTGCACTTCCAGTGAATCCAGAAACAAATTCGCGCCTTTTATCACGATCAGAAACATATTCGCTCTGCAAAAATCGATTCAAAATTAAACCCATAAAAAGATTAGTTGAAATATTTTAAAGGAATTACTATTTAAAGAAAAAGAAAAGTGGGTTTACTTGATGATAATCTTCAGAAGGTACGATTAAGGCATGGAGAGGAGGAGAGTGAGAGGCCATTAAAGACCTCAAAGCAGAAAGTATTTCCGCCATCAAAGACCGAACGAGAGAGTAGCTGTTTTTTGGTTGAAAATTGTAGGAAAGTTTTCGAGTTATTCTTCAGATGGGTTGCGATTGCTTTTAAAACAAAGCGAGGATTGAGGAACCCAAGAGAATTGGGTGCTGATTTCAGGAGGTTAGGCAGTGTGTAAGCTGAGATAAGGATGTCTCGATTTGACTACAAAAAAATAATAGTTGTATTATTTGTTTTGTTTGTGTTATAATTACATCGAATTAACTGTTACAACTTGCTCCTTGTTTTACTTTCGTATGTTCCGTACTGTCAAGCTTTGACATGATATTTTCAATGCAGATCTTGTTTTACTTTGCTTCTGGTTTTGAAATATCTTAGTAATAAATGAAGTAGCCTCCCAGGGCATGGTAATTAGATATCATATTTGGCTGAGAAAACAAAATAAAGAAATAGAAATGTTTGTTCCTTTTTATTTATTTATTTACAACTTAAGTTTATTTGAATTGTATTAAATTTTATTTGGTATAAAAATTAAATATTTATATTTAAAATAATAATTTACAAATATTATATAATTTTTATTTGTTTAAACAATATTTATCAAATAATGTCTAAAAACTATAAAACAAAATTGATTTGGTCAAAAATCTATAACCTAAAATTAATATGAAACCCAACTGCATTTTGTTTAAAAAATTGAGGAAATTAAATAAAATAAAACCTAAATAATATTATCTTCATCTGGAGTTACGAGTAGAGTAGAAATGATTGTAAATTGATATTTGACTCACTAGTGTTAGTCACGAGTAAAATTAGAAAAAATTTTATGCGTCGAAATTAAATTATAATTTTTATGATAATAAAAATGTAATTTCATTATTTTGATAGTTTATATGCTTATAATTTTTAAAGGATTAAATCAAAATTTATTATTTTTAAGAGATCAAAGTATAATTTTACTTATTAATTTAAAGTTTTAAAAATTTTAAACAACCTAAATGATTTTTTTCATTTTAGGGGCCTGCCATAGCCTTGTTACGCCCTGGTGTTAGTAGGGGATTCCATGGATGGTTTGACGAGATGAGCAAAGACATCGCTAGTAGTAATATTTTTTGGAATTATTAACATTTCTAAGCTAAGTTTCGGTAATCTTTATAATATTATTTGGGAAGTAAAATCAAGGATTTTTATTTTTTAAAAAAAGAAAAGTGCAATCGTAAATTTAAAGCTTCCATATATAAGTAAGTCGTAAAGATTACATTTGACAAGAGACTTCAGACATTCGAAAACAATAACCAACAAAATTACAAAATATAATTGTTACACCCGGGTGCGTCGACCCAATTGTTACCTTCCCCCAATAAGTGAGCTCCAAACCATTTTTTCTCATTTTCATTAAGCATCAGTTTCAAACACAGATAATGCATTAATTTCAACCAATAAGTAATGTTAGATGGGTTGAGTTCCTTTTAATTACCTTTTTTGCTTTTTTTCCCTTACTTTCTCCCTCTGCGTTTT